>NW_010972613.1:525534-525740 GCF_000737465.1 Haliaeetus leucocephalus | reverse complement strand
CCCCCCCCCCCCGCCGCTCCGCCACAGCTACCCCTTCCCCGACGGGTACCGGGGGAGGGGGAGCGTCGTTGGGGGGTGTGGGGGGGTGCGGGGGGGGTGTCCCGGTAACGGGGACCGACTCACGTCGCTCTCCACCTCGATGTCATCGTTGTCGCTCATCGCTACCGGCCGGGGGGGAGCCGCGGGCCGCGCCGCCGCCACAACAA
>NW_010972613.1:521708-525350 GCF_000737465.1 Haliaeetus leucocephalus | reverse complement strand
CCAGGGTGTCCCCTAGTCCTCGCTTCCCCTCATGGAGGGCGGCGAAGCCGCGACGACGCGAAGGCGGAATACGGCGGCAGCGGGCGCGGAGGCGGCGGGCGGGAGAGCTTTTATTGAGCCATAAAGGTGCAAAGGGGAACCGGGCCGGCTTGGATGTGGTACCTCAGGGGGTGGCGGGGGAGGCTGTGGGCCTGCCTGGGGGGCTGTGGGCCTGGCCTGGGGGCTGCAGGCCCGCCTAGGGGCTGTGGGTCTGCCTGGGGGGGCTGTGGGTCTCGCTTGAGGGGCTGCAGGCCTGCCTAGGGGCTGTGGGCCTGGCCTGGGGGGGGGGGGGGTCTGCCTGGGGGGTTGTGGGTCTGGCCTGAGGGCCTGCAGGCCTGCCTAGGGGCTGTGGGCTGCAAGCCTGGCCGGGGGGGCTGCAGGTCTGGCCTGGTGGTCTGAGGGTCTGCCTGGGGGGGGCTGTAAGCCTAGCCTGAGGGGAGCGTGTGGAAGTTTGGGCCCGGGAGGTTTGGGCAGCTTCAGGGAGGGTTGTGGACCCTCCCTTCAGGTTCAGAGAGCCGGGGGCAGGGGGGCACCACGGCAGTGGGGCAGGACAGGCTGTCTCTAACCCAGCTGGTCCCCATCATCTTTTGGCAGTTCCTCCCCTCCGGTGGCCTCCGTTGGGTGCTCGTCATTGTTGTCCTTGCCACCGTCGCCCTCCGAGCCGGTCTCGTCGGAGTCGTCATCCTCCAAGTAACGGTAGCCGTGCATCTTGTGGCGCGGGCGGGGGATGCGGGGCAGGCGGTATGCCACATGCTGTGCCACCTTGTGCTCCATCCAGAGGTAGGCCCCCACTGCCACCGCCAGCGTCAGCAGCATGATGGAAAGCTTGGCCTGCAGGAGGGCAAAGCAGGGGATTAGCGTGGCACTGCACCCCCCCCGAGCCTGGCAGGCACCGGAGGTGGCACCCGGCCATGCTTACCTTCATGGGCAGCCCCGACCACAGGTAGACGGTGAAGATCGCCAGAGCTTGCCACCAGTGGTAGATGGTGAAGACAAAGTCTTGGCGCTCCTTGTCCTCGTACAGCACGCCCAGGAGGACTGCGCCAGAGGAGACCAGCTGTCAGCATCCCCCTCCCGTTCCAGTGTCCCCTCTCAGGGCACTGTTAGCAGGATCCAGCTGCAGAAGGCCTGTCCCGCTCCTTGTCAGTGGGTCCAAGGAGCTGGGGACCAGCAGGTTGCGGTGCCGGGGGATACGAGGAGAGGATGCACTGGGGAGCTGGGGACAACCTGGCTGTGCCAGAGGACAAGAGAGGCTGTGTCGGAGATCTTCCCGGTACTCACTGCTAATGCCAGTCTTGTTGAGGGCGCTCCCCATGCCCCAGAGCACAGCTATGGAGTAGAGCAGAGGTGCCTGGACCAGGTGCCGGGGCTCGGGTGCCCAGCAGAAGAGAGTCACCAGGAGGGCAGCGTGAATGAGGGCTCCGGCCAGGAGCGGGATCTGCCGCCTCAGGCGCAGCATGCAGAGGGCCAGGCTGGAGCAAGCCGAGGCGGAGAAGCCGTAGGCCATGAGAAGGTACGCCAGATTCTCCAGCCCCAGGGCACACACGCCGTAGTTCTGCAGCGAGGACAGGCTCAGCGTCACCCAGTTGGGCTGTCCCCGTTCTGTCACCCCCCTCCCCGCCCCGTCCCCAGGCTCTACCAAGGAGAAGCCGGTGCAGACGAAGAGCACCTCGAAGCCGCTGTAGATGAACAAGGGGAAGAGATGGCGCAGGCGGTAGTCCCGCATGTGCTTGAAGGGCAGCTGGAAGATGTTCCCCCAGCCGATGCTGCGCAGGTCAATCTCTTCCGTGGGCCGATACGCCGAGCCGCAGAGCACCAGGACCTGCCGTGCAACCGTGGGTGAGGCACTGCCGACGTTCTGTCCCATCCCCTGCCCAGCCTGGCACTCACCACCAGCATGGCAAGGAAGGCGGCCGCCATCAGGGCACTCTCCACAATGATGAGGTTGATGCTGCGGGGCAGGCTCTGCAGCACCGTCTTGTTGAAGCCGGGCAGCGTGCCGTGGCTCAGGGTCCCTGCCGGGGAGGGCGGCACACATGCCATGGCTCAGCCCCAACTGGCGTGGTCCCCGTACCACTGCACCATCCCACACCACACACCACCCACGCCTGCGCGCTCACCGCAGTGCTTGACCCCGAAGAGCGTGTGGTTGAGCTGGTAGAGGTAATTGTTGAGGAAGAAGAGCATGGGCATCTGAGCACAGACAAAGCTTAGCTGCAAGACATAGAGGGGGGGATGCTCAGTGCTGGGCTGCCCGGCGTGGCCCCCTGCCCGCGCCTTGCCGGTGCTCACGTGGAAGCAGGTGTAGAAGACGGTCTGGAAGATGATGATGTAGGTGTTGCAGGCGCCCCGTGGTGCCCGCTGCTGCTCTTGCACGTGCTCCTCCTTGTAGTTGACGTACTCGTAGTACTTCTGGGCCATCCTGCAAGCCATGGTGGGTCAGCTGGTGCTCCCCGGTCCCCCTACCCACCCTGTCCGCCCCCGCCGCTGCCTACCGCGTGATGTAGTTGCCCATGGAAGCCCAGAGGGGAACGATGGCAACCCCGATGGCCACAGCGGAGGGCACCAGCGTATAGTAGCGCTCCCAATAGTTGCTGGAGACGAAGAGGGCGTAGATGCCCACCGCCAGAAACATGGCCCACTTGGTGCCGAAAAACCTGCCGGGGCGAGGAGGGAGAAGCGTGGGCCCCTGTGCCGGTGTGCGGGCGGGGAGTGCAGGCGGCACCGTACCTGATGAGGACGGGTGTGTAGAGCAGTGCCGCGACGGGGGTGACATTGATGCCCATCAGCACCTTGCGGTCGATGTCCTCCAGTTGTATGTTGCTGTACTTCACCTCCCGGTAAGTCTCATCGTAGTGCAGGATCAGCTGCATTTGCAGGAGGCCTGAGGGGGGAGTTCCAGCAGCTGTCACCCCCTGCCCTGAGCCCCCTACACCGCAGTGGGGGGTCCCCAGAGAGGGGCAAGGCCGTACCCAGGTAGACACCGTAGGTGAGCGTGCCGGCCAGGCTGGCGGCCAGCACGTTCTTGATGACGCCGAGGCGCTTGCGGCGATAGTACTTCTGCTCCTCCTCCTCCTCGTTGTAGTCGGGGTGAGCACCCACAAAATCGTCCAGCTGCGGATGACCCCAGCCGTCAGCCCTGGGGATGGCCACTGCAGGCCTGGCCCCCCACGGGTCCCCCCCCTCGGCCTCACCTGCGTCTCCGTCCCCTCGGCGCTCAACCCATCACCCGCCACCATCTTGGCCGCATCCTGGTAGCAGCTGGGATCTTTCTCCATCGCCGCCTCTGGGCGGGGGGAGCCTGGATGGTGTCAGGGCTGGGGTGGGGGACACACTATTGGCACCCCTAAACCCTCTACCCACGTGTCTCGTACGCCCACAGCTGCATCCATGTGCTCAGCACCCCCAGCCCCCGCACCTCGCACCCTCGTACCCTGCACCCCTAAACTGTGCACCCACGTGCTTTGCACCCCTGCGCCCAGCACCCCCACACCGGTCCCCAGCCCCCTGCTCCCCGGTACCGGAGCCATGCAGGCCGGCCCGGGCAGGGGGGGCGGAGCGGGCTATGCTTCCTCTTTCGGATGGGACGGGGCGGGCAGGACC
>NW_010972613.1:496699-521441 GCF_000737465.1 Haliaeetus leucocephalus | reverse complement strand
CCCCCTCCCCGGCTCCCTCACACCCCCCGCCGTGTCCCACACCCCTCGTGTCCCGCAGCCCCCCCGGGTCCCTGTCCCGGTCTGCCTGCCTTGCCGCCACCTCCAGCCTGTACCTCCCCACCCTGCGCCTATCCTCAGCATCCTGAACGCCCCCTCGTACAGCACCCATCCCACCCCAACCTGCACAGCACCCTGACACCCCCACACACACTTTACAGCACCCATTGCACACCCCCCCACACAGCACCCTGACACCCCCCCCCCCACAGCACCCCTGTCCCCCCCCTCAGTACCCCCACCGGGCCCTGGAGTGGGTGCTGCCAGCTCGGGGTGGTCCGTGGCACTGGGTGCCTGTACTGCTCTGGGCCCTGCTGCTCTCGCTTCCCTTTCCCGGCCCCGGGTGATGTGGCAGGGTGCCCCGGGTGGGGGGATGCCTCGTTTTGGGGGTGTGAGGCTGGTTTGGGGGCTTGGCGGGGCATACGCTTGTCCTCGTGTCACCCAAAACCTGGGGCTGGGAGGGCATCCGGGCACGTGGCGATGGCGGGGTGCCCATGGCCGTGCAGTGCCGGTGCCCCGGGGCAGGGTGGGGAGATCTCTGGGCAGGGCTGAGGGTAAAATCTCCGTCACCGGGAGCCGGGGCAGGATCCGGCCCAGCCGGTAGCGGGGGATTCTTGAGATGTGGTGAAGGAGCAGCCAGTGCCATGTGGAAGGGCGATGAGGTTGTGGCTCCCATGGGACGAGGGGGACATGGTGGGGGACAGCCCTGGGAAGGGCCACGGCAGTGGTGCAGGATGCGGCCCTGGGAGCAGCACCTGCCCCGAGGTCCCCTTCGTCCTGGACAAGAGGAGCCACCCCGGGGTGCGGGGGGGAAAGGGCCCTTCCCAGGGGTGCGGGTCTGTGACCCCAAACCTGAGCGATGGTGGACGGCGAGGCAGGTTGGGGGTACAACCCCCCCAGTGTGTGTCATCCCCCCCCGGGGCTGATTTGCATCCCCAGCACCGTGCGACCCCCGGGTCTGCAGCTGCCCTCAGTTCAGGCTCTGGTGATGCCGATGGAGAGCTGATCCCCTGATTTTCCCCATCCCCGGGGGCTGTGTGGAGCATCTCCTCCCCGGGCACATCCCAAATTGGGGTGGGGGACCCCAGTACCCCCCATGAGCCCATTCTCAGTACTGATCCACTGCTGTCCCTTGCGGGTCTCTCTGATGGACATGTGGCATCCTCTGTGGAGGCAGGGGCTGCTTGGGAAGGCCTGTGCCCCCCTCAAAGCCAGGGTTGGCTCTTGGGGCTGCTCTGGGCATCATGGCCAAGCTCACAGTACCAATTTGGGGTACTGCCAGGGGGGCAACTATTCCCCCTTCCCTGGGGGGCTGCTGTGGGTCCCTGGGGAGTGTGGCCGTGGGGGCTGAGCCCGGGGCGCGGTGGCAGGGTGTGTGGGGCAGGGCTGCTGCCCTTCCTGTTTATGAAGTGGGGTAATTAAGGTCGGGTGGGGGAGCGGGCGTGTGGGGAGCCGGCGTCTGTGGAGGGGAGGCGAGGGCTGCAGTGCCGGGCAGGAGGAACCGGTGCCGGCAGGCAGGGCCGGGTGCGGGGTGAGCTGTGGGCTCAGGTGGCCGGCACTGGGGTGGGAGTGGGCAGCCCTGTGGGCAGAGAGGGGACCCATGGGGTCCATCAGGGGTGTCTGCGGGGTCCCTGTGGGTCAGGGTGGTCCCAGGGAGAAGGATGATGGGTGACTCTGAGGTCCCCATGGGTCAAGGTGGCCCTGGGGAGCAGGGTGACGGGTATCTGTGGAGTCCCAATGGGTCAAGGTTCATGGTGGTGGTTTGGTGGCCATGGGAGTTCCCAGTGCCACCCTCCCATCCCATCCCATTCCATCCCAGGCCTTGTCTTCATTGCCAGCCCCACGGAGGCGGGATGCTATTTCTCCACTGCCAGCCCCACGGAGGCGGGGCACAATCCTGCCCACCCCTGGCCATGGGGCCTGGCCACTGGCCCCACAGCATTTAGGAGGGGCACTCTGAGCCTCGGCAGTGCCAGCCCGGCCTCACGCTCCTCTCGCCACCGCTCAGCCCCCCAGGTAGGCACCTCAGGGCCCCAGGGACCGGACCCCCCTGTGTGGCACTCGGCTGGCCCCATGGCTGGGCTTCACTGGCCCCACGCAGGTGGAGGCTGTGGGGCACTGGGCATCCCGCTGGGTGGGTTCCCTTGAGGAAGGGTGCGTTGGGCATGGAGAGGGGCATGGGGGGCAGATGTGGGGCTGTGGCTCTGCTCCCCAGCTCTGGGGATGTCTTTGTGTGCTGGTGGAGCGATGCTGTGCCCGAAGGTGGGCTGGGCTACGGCAGTACTGGTGCTGGCTCACACGGCCCCACGCTGGGGTCCCTGGGGATCCCCATGGGTCAGCCTGGGATGCTGCCCTGCACTGGGGGCTCTGGGGAATCCCTGTGGGGTAGCCTGGGATGCTGCCCCGCACCAGGGTCCCTGAGGTCCCTGTGGGGTGACCCCATGTCAGCAGGGCAACCCGGGCAGGTCCATGGCCGGAGGCTGGTGGCCATCCCGGAGCACGGGGAGGGCCCGGGAATCCCAGGCATCCCCCACTGGGCGCACCGGGGCCTCTGGCAGCCGCGCCGGGCTGAGTCACCCCGCAGCTCGGACAGCCCCAAGCACCAAGCCACCCTTCAAAGGTGCTGCAGGCAGCCCTGGCTGGCTCGAGGCATGGGTGTCTCGCTGCGGGGTGACTCCTCTTGGGACCGAGCTGGCATCTCCAGTGCTTCCAGCTCCGGTGTAACTCACCCTGTGTCTCTCCCCAGGGTCACCACGCTCTCCGTGGAGACCGGCAGCTCCTTCCCACAGCTTGACATGCACCAGTCCCTTGAGCCCCCTGGGCAGCAGCCCCTGGGCTGTGGCAAGTGCAGCCCCATGGGCAGTGATGCTGGGAAAGCTGCTGGGTGCAGCGGGGGCAGCGGAGGCATCGGGAAGGGGCCGGTGATCTGCAGTGCTGTATGGTGAGAGTGAGGGGCTGGGGGCATGTGGCTGGGGGCAGAAGGGAGACAGGGTGCTTGGGGTGAAGTGGGCAGGGGGTGCTGTGGTAGTGCCGGGGTGATGGAGTCCCCAGGTTGGTGCTGATGAGGGATGCTGGTGGACAGGTTTGGGGTCCATGGGCCACTGCACCCCTGTGTGGCCCAAGGGAGGAGACTGCCGGGAATGGTGCAGTGTAGGGTGCACAAGGAGCCCTTGCTTCTGGTGGCAGGGGGAAGACTCGGGTGTGTGGACTCCCTGCCCTCTCCCGAGGGACTCTGGGGCTCCGATTTGATGCTGGGCTGGTGTGACGCAGAGCTGGGGTGATGTGGAGCTCCTCTCCATCCTCACTGGGAGTGTGAGAGGCTGGGACAGGGCTGGGATCCCTCTGACATCCCCATTCCCACAGTGGGAACCCCTATGCGGGGCTGGTGAGCCACCTGCGGGCAGCCTGGCTTTCAGGGAAGACGCGGCCCATGGAGTACCGTGTGGCTCAGCTGGAGGCCCTGGGACGCTTTCTGGATGAGAAGAAGCAGGACATCCTGGAGGCCACCGCCGCAGACATGGGCAAGGTGAGAGGGGGCCGGGTGCTGGCCACCGGGGTCAAATCTTTGGGGCCCTTCATACCCCCTTGTCTGGGTCTTGCACCCTGCTGGGTGCAGGTGTGGGGCTCTGGGCATGGGGATCCCCTCGCTGGGGTCCTGCATCCCCCTTGACGTGCTCCAGGGCTGGTGTGGCGCACCCGTAGGTGCTGGGTCCCTGCAGAGCTCTGTGTAGCCAGCGTTAGCTGGAGCATGTGTAGGGACCATGCTGCTGGGCAGGGTTGATGCTGCCAACCCTATCCCCGGTGCACTTAAACGGGGCAAAGCCTCCGTTGGCCGATGTGAGGTAGAACCTCAGCATTACCCAGCTTCGCCCTCTGCATCTACCCCACGCCTCGAGTCCCCGGTGGCTTCATGCGACCTCCGCAGATGGTGATGTCCTGGGGTGCTCCTCGCCAGCACAGTCGCACCTGGGATTACTGGTGTTGTGCAACTTGCTGGCCTTGCACATTCCTCCCAGGACTGCTCAGGGCCGGGGCGGCTCGCTGGCCTTGCAGGGACTGGTTTTATTGGCACAGTGCTGAGCCGTGCGGTGGCACAGGCAGGGACCTGGATGTGGCTCTGGGTATTGCGGCACGCTAGGAACTCCCGGATGGTCTGCCAAGGAAGCAGGAGCATCCCTGCCGTGGCTGTGTCTAGCAGTCTCAGCTCAACTCTTCTCTGTCCGGCCACTTCAGGATCCTTTTCTCCCCCTTTTTCCTTTCCTGACATGTGCTGCAGCCCAGCGGACCACTGCCCACTTCTCTCAGGCAGCATTAGGAAATCTTTTCAGAGGGATGGCTTGCCCCAGTGCAACATAACTGGTCTTAACTGGTAGTGGTAGCACTCAGACCCAAAGGACTTGTGTCTGTGGGCGTATCAGTGCAGCAGCCCGTGCCCTCAGACACGGCTTCCAGCATCTTGACATCTCCCAAGGTTTGTAATTGCCTTGTTTGTTTGAGGTGAGGGCCTTCTCCTTCAGCCGGGGGTTGATAGGCATCAGTGCTTGAAGTGCGTCCTTCATCTCTCCTAATTGTATGTAATTAGAGCTGGTTGTCTAGTAATATGCTTGTTATGCAGTCAGGCCTTCATAGTTAGATGGACAGTTCATCTGGTCTTACGTATCTGAGGTGGGTGCTCACCTCCAGGGATGCTGGTTTCTCTCCATTGATGATTGAAGGCACTTGGATGACCTCAGACTTAATGTCCCACCTTACAACCTTCGTGTCCCATCAAAACCCTTAGTGGCCCATCTTCAACAGCAATTTCCTCATCCTCCTAGTGATGCAACTGTCAGCCCTGGCCGAGAGCGGCCCCGTTGCTTCACCGGACATCCGATGTGCCTGCTGAGCCCTCACGTCTAGGAGCAGCTCAGCCTCCTGGCAGTGGCGTGTGTCCAGGCGCTTGAGCGGCGTTGGGGACCTGAAAGTCTCTTGAGTGGGGCTTGGTGGTGGAGCATGAGAGGTTGCTGCCTGGGAGCCAACAACCAAACTTTCCAACCCCAAAGTGGTGTTTTGCTGCAGTGATGGAGGAAGGCTCCCACCCAGGGATGCTTTTGGGTTGGAGGAGTCCAAAGGACCTTGTGGTGGAGGGTGTCAGACAGCTGTGCCCACTGCGCTTTGCAAACACGGCTTCAGAGCGCAGGAGCTTTGCTCTGGGGCGACGGAGGGGCTTTACTGAGCCTGCTGAGTTATCTTCTTGTGTCTTCACGCTTCTGCAAGAACAGTCCTGAGCTGTGCTTCACAGCTGTGGTTACCACAGCAGAGAGGACCCACCATGGGCAGGAAATGCCTCAGCAGCCCCTGTGATCCCGGCTCTGACGTCCCGCCACCGCTCCCAAGTCACTGTCCATTTAGTCATGGGATAGTGTATCTTGGAGAAACCTGCTGGGTTTGTTTAATTCCCTGACTGGGGCATCTCACTCGACCTGCCTTTCCCAGCTGCGTGCCAGCTCAGTGCAGGAGTCCCAGGAGCTATGGAGGGTTTCTGCCTGGGACGGGGAGTCTGGTGACATGCAGCCGAGCTCCATCATCAGGCATTTAATTAAGCGGTTGCTCTTCTTTACATTTCTGTTTGAACAAAGCAGGGTCTTAAGTTCAGCTTCTGTGCACAGGCTGTGGGAGGGAGCTTAGGGCTTTGCTTCCAGCTCTTGTGTCCAAGTGGTTGGGACACAAATGCACCAGTACAACAGCACTGTTCTGTCCCAGGTCAGCAGCGCAGAGCTGCCTCCGACACCAGTACCAGCTTTTCTGGAGCTCCTGGAGCTCTGGTGACATTGCTCGGTCCCCCTTTGGCTCAGGGCTCTGTTGCCAGGTGAGCAGTTCACAGATGCTGAGCTCAGGAGGCTGTTAAATATTGTGAAGATGTTAAATATTGGTTTTTCCTCTGGCCAAATACCTATTTTCATAAAATTTCAGGGACTGTGATATTGCCCAGGGGCTGCAGGAGGTGATAGCAACTTCTGCTTAATAGCTGCTACTTAATAGCTTCTCCTGCTCTTCATGGGCAGAAGAGGGGGGAGATGTTTCCTGCAGAAGGGGAGGAGATGGGGTCGGTGTTGGTGTGATGCTTACATGATGTCTGTCGCCAGCCGTCCTTTGAGGCTTACTTCACTGAGATCCTCCTCTGCAAGAACGAGCTCAACAGCACCCTGAACAACCTATGCCACTGGATGAAGGACGAGCACGTGGACAAGAGTCTGGTAAGGCAGAAGCTCTGGGCTGACCTCGGAAAGGAAGAGGGGGAGACAAATTGCCGGTGGCAAGGGGCAGAGCGGGTTGGGGAGGACAGCACTGTGTGCTGGGCTGAGGCAGGGCAGGAGGTGGTGGGAACGGCACTGAGGTAGTGGTCTTTCTCACAGGTGACGCAGCTGGACTGTGCCTTCATCCGCAAGGACCCGTATGGGGTGGTGCTCATCATCGCGCCCTGGAACTACCCCATCCACCTCTTCCTGGTGCCCCTCATCGGGGCCATCGCTGCCGGTGAGCCGAACCTCTCTCCTTGCCTGGAGGATCCAGGCAGTGCCAGGCACACCAGCAAAGGGGTCTGGCCAGTGGCCTTGTCCCCATCCTGGGGTGCCAGAAGGGCTGGCTGTCAACCATGTCACTGCTCTGATGTCCTGTCGAACTTCCGCCAGGTAACTGTGTTGTTGTCAAACCCTCGGAGACGACCAAGAACAGCGAGAGACTTATTGCTGAAATGCTGACCTGCTACCTGGACAATGTAAGAAGCTCTTCCTGTCCTTGTCCCTGTCCCTGTCCCTGCCCCAGGGCCACGGTGTTCCCAATCCTGCCTTGCACGCACCAGCACCACGCCATCCCTGGTTTCAGGTGCTGCTGTACCTCCTTTCTCCATGCTCAGCCGGTGTCTGCATACCCAGCAGCCTGGGATGCTTTTGGTGGGGACGGGGACACAGTGGATGCTTACAGTGGGTGACCCTTCCTCTTACATTGCAGGACTGCTTTGCTGTGGTGACTGCTGGCGTGCAGGAGACCACCAGACTGCTGGAGAACAAGTTCGACTACATCTTCTTCACTGGTATGTCCCGAGGGCCAGAGCAGAGCCCTACCTGGTTTTTGTGCAATGAGGAAGAGGGATTCCCGCTGGACACCCCGCTGTGGCTTACCCTGCCCGTCAACGTGTGATGGTGGGCAGCCTGCCTGCGAACAGGACCCCTTCCCTGCCCGCTGAGAAAGCAGGGCTTGTGTTGGGGATCTGGTGTCAGGATCTGTGGGAGGATCCGGGGGGTGTGTGTCTGAGGGTCTGGTGGGACTTGGTGTGTTTTCCCTGGACCTGGCTCCCCAGAGTGCCACATCCCAGAGCTGGGCTTGTAGCATGGTGGGATCCTCACCGTGATGCATCTTTTCCTGGCCCACAGGCAGCCCCTCCGTGGGGAGGATCGTGATGACAGCTGCTGCCAAGCACCTGACGCCCGTGACGCTGGAGCTGGGGGGCAAGAACCCCTGCTACGTGTCCGACTCCTGCGATGTGCAGAACGTGGCCCGGCGGGTGGCCTGGGGCCGCTTTTTCAACGCGGGGCAGACCTGCCTCGCACCTGACTACGTGCTGTGCAGTGTGGAGATGCAGGAGAAGCTGATGCCCGCTCTGCGTGAGGCCATCACTGAGTTTTTTGGCTCCAACCCTCGGGAGTCCCCCGACTTTGGCCGCATTGTGGGGGATAAGCAGTTCCGCCGCATCCGGGCGCTGCTGTGCAGTGGACGCGTGGCCATCGGAGGACAGACGGACGAGAAGGAGCGCTACATCGGTGAGGGCCTGGGGCCCCGGGGCTTGTGGGACCATCCGTGCCTGCACACTGAGTGATGCGTTGCCATAACCCTTCTCCGCAGCTCCCACGGTCCTGGCAGACGTGCTGCCCTCTGATCCGGCCATGCAGGAGGAGATCTTTGGGCCCATCCTGCCTATTGTCGTTGTGGCCAACATGGATGAAGCCATTGACTTTATCAATGCGCGGCCGCAACCGCTGGCTATCTATGCCTTCTCCTGTGACAGCAAGGTGCGTGGCCCAGAAAGTGGGCTGAGGGAAATGGGGCAGTAGGGCTAGCGCCCACCTCCCTGACACCCCGTGGCATGCTCTGGAAGGGTCTCTTGAGCCCAGCTGCTCTGGGCACACCACGCTGATGGGGTGATGTTTGGCAAGCGGTGCACATGGAGCCAGGGTGTGAGACCCACGTCCACCTTCTCTGCTTCCCTCCCAGGTGGTGAACCAGGTGCTGGAGCGGACAAGCAGCGGTGGCTTCTGTGGCAACGACACCCTGATGCACGTGACGTTGACCTCGCTGCCCTTCGGTGGGATCGGTAGGTCCAAATCCCCCAACCTGCCTGCCCCTGGCCAACATGAGCCAGGCGTGATCCTACCCCTGGTACCTGAGCCATGCTGGCCGTGGTGAGGAAGGGTCTTGGGGGGAGTCCAGGTCCAGAGGGCTCAATGGTCTGCAGGGAAATCCTTCTGCACCAGGTAGGACCCCACCAGAAGCGCTTTGCTTCGCTGCGCCAGGGCTGAGCTCTTGGGCTTTGCAGCCCTGTTTCTGCTGAACATGCGTGGAGCACTGTGAGGTTTCTTCTCTCTTTTCTTGCTGTCCCAAGCACAGTGTTCCCTGAGTATGTGCAAATGCTTCATATAAAAGGTAGGGAAATCTGTACCACTTGATCATTTCCCTGGTATTTCCGAGCAGCATGGGCACTGTGAGTAAATTTTGTGCCAGGGTTTGGTTCCTGCCCTACTCAGACTTACCTGGGTGCTCCTCAAGTGCTGCTCCCTTTGGTCTATCTGTCACTCTGCTCCTCATCTGGGAACATGTCTGACTTGTCATGCTTCTTGGGTAGGTGAGGTTCCTCCTGCAGACAGCGTGGTGCTGGATAGGAGCCCTTAACGTCACTCAGGAGCAGGCTTGTACATTCATTCTGCCTTTTAGGACTAAAGAGTAGGAGCAAAACGCTTAGAAATATCTGGAGAACCTGCTTATGGTAACTTGGAGATCCTCCTTGGCAAAGAGGAAGAGTTTCTGCTCTCCAGGGGCAACAACAATTGTTTTCTCAGATGAAAAGTGAGGTCTGCTCAGTCCTGGGCCCTGGTTGTAGCATTGTCCAGGGAAGAACACAGGAACACAGGAAGCCTCTGATGATGTTTCCCCAGAATACTTTTCCGAATCTCCTGGTCTCTTCCCCGGAATATTCTCTGGGGAAAATATCTGGTTTATGCTGCCCATGCTCAGCATCTCTGTCAGGGCTGACGGCTGATTCAGACATAATAGGACACCACAACAGCAAAGCACGATTAATTCCTCACCTGACTGCGGCTCAGGGAACAATTTTTGGTGGTTCCCATCCCATAACTTATCTTTATGGAAATGATTCAGACAAACTGCCTCAAATTATCAGGTGAAGCCATTTTATAGCAGCCCAGTCAGGTGAAAGGTCTGAGGTCATCGGGGTGAGATGGCATTCGCTAAAGCTTCCACAGTAGCTCAGATGTGAAGTCACTGGGCTATTAACCGCGATGTGCAACCTCAAGCTTAAACCAGCCACAGGACTCAGGAGAACTGGTGTTGCTAATGTGGCTCCAATTTTTAAGAGCTCCAGGAAGAAGCTGACCTTCGTAGGGGCCATGCTGGTAGCTCCTAACCATACGTAGATACGGTAGAGCATCGTAGAGGTTGTAGAGGGAAATTGAGCCTTGTAGACCCAGCAAAGCTTATGTAGATAAATGTTGGGCAGTAAAAATGATGCACTTGGACCTCCAAACAGTGGTGAGCTGCAGAAGGATTTGCTGGACTGAGTGGCTGTGGAGCTGGAAAAGGTGCAGGGAAGGGTGAGATCTCCTCCACCATGTCTGCGTTGCTCAGCAGCGGGAGCATTTGCATGAGTCTTGTGGTTTAACCCCAGCCAGCAACTAAGCACCACACAGCTGCTCACTGACTCACTGACTTCCCGCCCTCCCCCAGTGGAATGGGGGAGAGAATTGGGAAAAAAAGTAAAACTCATGGGTTGAGATAAGAACAATTTAATAGAACAGAAAGGATGAAACTAATAATGATAACACTAATAAAATGACAATAGTAACAATAAAAGGATTGGAATATACAAGTGATGCACAACGCAATTGCTCACCACCCGCCAACAAATGCCCAGTTAGTTCCGGAGCAGTGATCCCCCCACTCCCCCTGGCTTATATACTGGGCATGACATCCCATGGTATGGAATACCCCTTTGGCCAGTTTGGGTCAGCTGTCCTGGCTGTGTCGCCTCCCAACTTCTTGTGCCCCTCCAACTTTCTCACTGGCCGGGCATGAGAAGCTGAAAAATCCTTGACTTTAGACTAGACATTACTTAGCAACAACTGAAAATGTCAGTGTGTTATCAACATTCTTCTCATACCTAACTCAAAAACATAGCACTGTACCAGCTACTAGAAAGACAATTAACTCTATCCCAGCTGAAACCAAGGACAACAAGGAAAGCCTGTAAGGTTTCCTTTGCATTGACGATGCTCAGCGGAGTCCCGTAGCAAGTTTGGACCTGTGCTGTGTGTTGCAGGAAACAGCGGCTTGGGGAAATACCACGGCAAGTTCACCTTCGACACCTTCACCCACCACCGCGGCTGCCTGCACCGCAACATGGGCCTGGAGGCCCTCAATGCCCTGCGCTACCCGCCCTACAGCCAGCAGAAGCTGGGGCTCTTGACGGCCACCTTCGAGATCAAGCGCAAGGGCATGTGCACCCTGCTCTGAGGGCTGCCCCGCTGCCGCTCACGGACTGGGAGGGGGGGACTCCTGGCTGGGTCTCCCCAGGGAGCAAAACCACCCTCCCCAGGAGACTGGTATCCTCCTCCCTCCTCGGCACTGGTCTCTTGTTCCCTCGCCACGTCCTTTGCCTCGCTGCCACCCTGACGCAGGTTGGATGATGGGGATGGACATCTCCTCCCGCACCTTCACTCATCCCCAGCTCTCTCTGCTCCAGGGGAGCTGTTTGCTGGGACACATATGAAATGACAAAAAGTTCTTTTTCTCAGCCCGTACTTCTCTTCCTAGCAGAGAAATGGTCCCCACGAGGCTGAGGACCAGCAGTTAGCCCCATCTCCTGCTAGATGGACCTTTCCTTCTGGATGAACCTCACTCTCCCTCCTCTCAGTGCTGGCTGTTGCTTTTTCCTCCATGTAACCCTGTCTGTAGTAAAGACTTTGCATTCAGCTCTCCTGCCTGGCCTCCCCTCGCGCCTCTGTCACCCGGCTTGGGGGGTGCCGGGCAGGAATCCAGCAGCTGAGCCCCAGGGGGTTGGTGCCCAGACCCCTGACATCCCCATCCATCACAATGACACCCTCAGCCACACCATCACACCCCGTTAGGGTTGCGTCCACCTCCCATCACCCTGTGCCCGGTGCCTGCATGGCACTGAGGTGCCCTGGGCTGGATTTGGGGCGCGTTTTGCATCCCAAGTGGTTTGGGCTGGAGTGGAGGCAGCGGTGATGTGCAGCAGGGCAGGCAGCCAAGTGGCAGAACAGAAAGCCGGCAGCCTCCCTCCTCCGGGGGAGCGAGCTGTACCAGGGACTGGGGTGGCTGCCTGCCTGCACCCTGCCTGCCTGCCTGCACCCTGCCTGCATCCTGCCTGCCCCACGGGCAGCCCCAAGGGCAGCCCCAGGGCTCAGCAGGATCCTGGCTGCAGTGCTGGTGTGCTGGCCAGGCTTGCTGAGGCCACCTCCTCTGGGTAAAACACCCTGTTAGCTGGGGTGGGGAACCTGTGGTTTGCAGCCCAAACAGTGCGAGGCTGCCGGGAGCCTGCCCAGTCTGCGGGCAACCTTGGTGTAACGTGCACTGTGCCAGTCCCTTGGGACTGTGGAGATCAGCAGCGTCTTCCTGCAACCCGGCATGCAGCAGCCCACCGAGCCCTCCGGGGAGCAGCCCCCTGGCAGCGGGGCTGGGAAAGCCCCCGAGGATAACGGCGATGCCATGAGGTGGGAGCGTGTGGCCGGGACAGGGGGGAGGCAGGAGGGGTCCGGATGCTCTGCCCTCTCCTCAGGGCTCCGCTTTGATGCTGGGCTGGGGTGATGTGGAGCTCCTCTCTCTCATCACTGGGACCATGAGGGGCTGGGACAGGGATGGCGATGGGATCCCTCTGACATCCCCATCCCCACAGTGGGAACCCCTATGCGGAGCTGGTGAGCCGCCTGCGGGCAGCCTGGCTCTCGGGGAAGACGCGGCCCATGGAGTACCGCGTGGCTCAGCTGGAGGCTCTGGGACGCTTCTTGGATGAGAAGCAGCAGGACATCCTGGAGGCCACCACCGCAGACATGCGCAAGGTGAGAGGGAGCCAGCAACCGGGGGATCCAGTGGCTGGAGGAGCCGAGGGGCTGCCTGCAGCCCTGCTGGCTCCTGCCGTCACGCAGAGGGTTGATGTGATGCCCTGGTGGAGCCTTCCCACCCATTCGGTGCTCCAGCCCCGTGTTGGGCTCTGCCCCGGGCTTGGAGCCAGTGGATGTTGATGGAGGCAGCAAAGGAGAGACCGAGCTGGAGCACATCCCAGCCCACCTACCCCAGAGCTCGTCCCTGTCCCCAGTGTGGACAGAGCGGGGCTGTGGGGAGTGCCCAGACATAATTAGCCATTCGAAACCCATCAGCCTCAGTTTACCTCTTTTCTGGGCACATCCATCCCCAATTCCTGTCACCCCCCTCTGTGTGCTCCCTGCCTTGGGCTTTCCACCAAATGTCGTCCCCTCCCCTCTCTCGGTGCTCACCCAGGCTGCAGGTCTCAGAGCCTGGACCCCCCAGCTTTGCATCGTCCCCTGCCTCTTTGCTCCCTCTCTCCCACCTCTGTCGTGGTCACCAAAGGCAGAGGCAGAGCAGACCCATCCCCTGCGTCTCCATAAGTCCTCAAAGAGCTCCAGCCCCCCCCCCCCCAATAGTTCCCCCTTTGGTACAGCTCATTCACCCACAGCCAGAGCCTCACACACCACACAGGGCTCATCATCTGTTGTTCTCCATCCTAGTTCACAACTTCCCTTTGGACACCCTCCCCATCCTTACCGCAGTCCGGATCAACGGCATCCGCATCATTTTTCCTATTTTTAAGCAGCCAGCTCTTGTGCTGAGAGGAGACCTGGAGTAATGCTTGATCCCATTAGGGAAAGGTGTGCTGCATTTCACCTCGCTTCCCATTTGCTTCAGCACCCTTTGTGCTTCTCCTTTCCTGATCTGGGTGGGACCCTGACACCCACCTGCATTGGGAAGCCTCCAACGCGGGCTTTGGGAAGCGCTGCCAGCACTGACTCGGTCCTGGGCAGATGCTCCCTTGGACCACCTTCCCTTCCCTGCCTGGTGCGGAGCGTCTCCGGTCAGGTCTGGCTGGTGCGGTGCTTGCAGCTCGTGTGGTGCCCAGCAGCTGGTGGCCAGGGCTGTGGCAGGGTCACTGAAGAATGCTCAGAAACAGGGCAAATACACATGGTACTTCCAAATACTTTTGGAAGCCAGCAACACTGCCTCCTGTCCACAGTGAGCTGTGTGCGTGCTCCACACTTGCTGCCGTGGCACTGCGGGCAGCACTGGCCACCCGGCAATGTAAGCTGCCCCTGGGGCCACCACTCCTATGAAAGGAAAAACAAGATACCCAAACATCTACTGCTGCTCCCTTACCAAGAGAGCGGTTTGTGCTGTCACACAAGGGAGTCAGAGCATCCTTCTGCCTGCGGTTTGTCCAGTCTCTTCTCAGGGACATGTCGGACACCTCCTGCAATATCCTCCCTGGTCACTGGGTCTCTGCTTCTTCTTTCTTCTACTCTACAGTGAAGTACCAGGCTTGGTCTTTTCTGGCCTCATCATGGAAAGCCCCGTGCAGGGATCTGCTCCGGCTTGGGCCACATCCCCTGGCACAAGCCCAGCTGCTCCAGCCCACCCGAGACATCCCGCTCACCCAGATCCCCACTGCAGGGGCTGGTAGCTATTGTTAGTGTCAGTTGTGCTTCCTCATTTTCCTGAGGTTCCCTTTTCCTCGGAAGAGACATCCAACACATCGGTCTCCTCGTGCTGCTTTCTCTCTCCCTGGATGGGCAGTCCAGCTTCTTCCTTCATCTTGCTTCTCCTCCTGATGTCATGCTGAGCCACATGCCTGCACTGCTCCCAAACTCCTCCACCCTTCGGGCTCCCTCTCTGCATGACTGTCCCTCCTCCCGCCCTGCTGAGGACAACCTCTGGAAGCTTTTCCTTCCTGCTCTCCCTCCTTCCTAGGCTTGGTGGTGGATCTCCTCCCTGCTTTCTCAGCTCACTCTGCCAAAAAAACCTGCTCAAACAGGCTCCAAAATCTGGGTATTCCCTTTTCTCCCATATTTCCTCCCAAATCTTGACACCTGGGTGGTGGATACCCCCCAGGACTGGCTGGGTTTATCCTTCAAACCTGCCACTTCCCCACCACTCCCTATCCACCTTCACCTTCCACCTTACCCCTGTGTAAGAAGAAACCCAACTGTAGGACAAATATCAACGGGTCCCCTGTTGATCGATGGTGAGGAGCTGCTGGCAGAGCCGGACCTCAGCACCGGCACTATTCCCATGCCGGTGACACGTCCACAGCGGGAAAGCCAAAGCCAGGCAAAGCAGGGTGGTGGTGGGATTTGCACCCGGATCTCTTCTGAGCTTTTATTTATTTGGTTAAACCCTTGAAGACTCTTACCTGAGTTGCTCTCTGGCAGGTCATGAAAAAATAGCCCATCCTGCTGGAGTCCATCAACTTGTTTTGTTTGGGTATGAAAACACATGTGATTGATAGAAAAAGGGATTGTGACTCGGGATGCTCTTGTCTCCAGACCAAACAGGATTCAATAGCCAGACCAGCCCTTTCTTCCCCCAAACACCACCACTGCCTTCACAGACCCCTCTCCTCCCCAAACACTTAATTTTCCTGAACCTCAACTGAGCTCCCAGCAGAGAAAGCCCGGCCGCAGGCAGGTGACTGTCAACAGGACAAGCCTGGTGATATTGCGACAGGATTTTGGAGCTTACCAACACCCCACCCCGCAGATGTGGTGGGGCTGGCCCCCTCCCCATGGCAGGCTGCGCTGTGCAGCTTGCGGGTGAGAACAAAGTGTGCATCCACCACGGGACATGAAGGGCTTGGGTCCTCAAATTTTGGGTAAAAAAACCATGCAGGGTAGGGATCGCAGCACATGCGGAGCTGACACATAGGGTGCTCTGTCCCCAGCCGTTCTTTGAATCTGAATTCTCCGAGATCCTCCTCTGCAAGAATGAGCTCCATGAGACCCTGAACAACCTGTCCCACTGGATGAAGGACGAGCACGTGGACAAGAGTCTGGTAAGGGGGAAGATGAGGTAGAGGATGGGGGGAAGGACCCAGCTGCCAGGCAGAGATGGATGGGACGTGGGCATGGAGACGGTGGTTCAAGAAAGCACTCCTGACGTGGTGGGTGTCCTGCAGGTGACCAGCCTGGACTCAGCCTTCATCCGCAAGGACCCGTATGGGGTGGTACTCATCATCGGGCCCTGGAACTGTCCCATCCACCTCCTCATGGTGCCCCTCATCGGGGCCATCGCTGCCGGTGAGCCGAACCTCCCTCCTGGCCCGGAGGATCCAGGCAGTGCTGGGCACCAGCGAGGACACCTTGTTCTCAGGCTGGGGTGCCAGAAGGGCTGGCTGTCACCATGTCACTGCTCTGACATCCCGTCTCTCTCCCCCCAGGTAACTGTGTCATCATCAAACCCTCGGAGATAACCAAGAACAGCCAGACACTCATGGCTGAAGGGCTGCCCAGCTACCTGGACAAGGTAAGAAGCTCTCCCTGTCCCTGTCTCATGGCTGGGGTGTTCCCAGCCCCTGCACACGCATTGCTGTGCCTTGTGCCCTCCCAGCACCGTGCCTGCCTTGCACGCACCAGCACCACGCCATCCCTGGTTTCAGGTGCTGCCGTACCTCCTTCCTCCACGATCAGCTAGTGTCCACATGCCCAGCAGCCCAGGATGCTGCTGGTGGGGATGGGGACACAGTGGATGCTGGCAGTGGGTGACCCCTCCTCTTACGTTGCAGGACTGCTTTACTGTGGTGACCGCCGGTGTGGAGGAGACCACCAGACTGCTGGAGAACAAGTTCGACTACATCTTCTTCACCGGTATGTCCTGTGGGCCAGAGCAGAGTACAATGGGTTTTGTACAATAAAGAAAAGAGAGGGGTTCCCACCGTACACCCCGCTGTGGCTCCAAGGTGGCAGGGCTCATTGTGTTGGGAATCTGGTGTCAGGATCCAGTGCAGGATCTGCCACCAACATGTCTGAGGATCGAAGAGCCATAACTGGGTTTTGTAATGGCTGAGCTGGAGAGGGTGCTGGAGGTGAGGGATCAGCCCTGTGCTGCACACTCAAGGTGGGTGCAGGACAGGAGTGGGACTTGACATGTCTTCCGTGGCCCTGGGTCCTCATATGGCCAAGGCCACAGGTTGTGCTGTAGCATGGTGGGATCCTCACCGTCATGCCTCTTTTCCTGGCCCACAGGCAGCCCCGCTGTGGGGAGGATCGTGATGACAGCTGCTGCCAAGCACCTGACGCCCGTGACGCTGGAGCTGGGGGGCAAGAACCCCTGCTACGTGTCCGACTCCTGCGACGTGCAGAACGTGGCCCGGCGGGTGGCCTGGGGCCGCTTTGTTAACACGGGGCAGACCTGCGTGGCACCCAACTACGTGCTGTGCAGTGTGGAGATGCAGGAGAAGCTGCTGCCTGCTCTGCGTAAGGTCATCACCGAGTTTTACGGCCCCAACCCTCAGGAGTCCCCCGACTTTGGCCGCATCGTGGGGGACAAGCAGTTCCAGCGGCTGCAGACCCTGCTGCGCAGCGGGCGTGTGGTCATCGGAGGACAGACGGACGAGAAGGAGCGCTATGTCGGTGAGGGCATGAACTTCACATAAGTCTTCATCCTTGTATCAAGTGGGCTTGGATTTTGGAGAGGGTCTCACAACTGGAGGGGAGGTTCTAGATGGAAGTGAAATTTAGGGAAGGTTTGCACGGGAATTGGGGATCTTGGTGAGGCATCCTATCTTAAAGGAGGTATGGGTCTTGGGGAGAGGACCAAGGTGTCATCTCCAACCTCTGTGCATGGCTGATGCCTTCGGGTTTCTTTTCTGCAGCTCCCACGGTGCTGGTGGATGTGCAGCCCTCTGATCCTATCATGCATGAGGAAGTCTTCGGCCCCATCTTGCCCATCGTCATTGTGGCCAACATGGATGAAGCCATTGACTTTATCAATAGCCGTGAGAGGCCGCTGGTTGTGTATGCCTTCTCCTCTGATGACAAGGTATAGTGTACAGGCTGTGGGAAGCCAGGGCTACGCTTGCCTCATGCTCCTTGGCAGTTGTATACAGCCCTGTTCACGCTCCAAAAATTTTTCCTTAGAGCAGACAGCCCTGGTTGTGGGGGAAGGATTGCAGCTGGAGCTGCGGGAACAGGGTGTGAGACCCATGTCCACCTTCTCTGCTTCCCTCCCAGGTGGTGAACCAGGTGCTGGAGCGGACAAGCAGCGGTGGCTTCTGTGGCAACGACACCCTGATGCACGTGACGTTGACCTCGCTGCCCTTCGGTGGGATCGGTAGGTCCAAATCCCCCAACCTGCCTGCCCCTGGCCAACATGAGCCAGGCGTGATCCTACCCCTGGTGCCTAAGCCATGCTGGCCGTGGTGAGGAAGGGTCTTGGGGGGAGTCCAGGTCCAGAGGGCTCAATGGTCTGCAGGGAAATCCTTCTGCACCAGGTAGGACCCCACCAGAAGCGCTTTGCTTCACTGCGCCAGGGCTGAGCTCTTGGGCTTTGCAGCCCTGTTTCTGCTGAACACATGTGGAACACTCATGTTTAAAAGGTAGGGAATTTTGAACGTGGCCACCACAGAAACATCTCTAGACCTTCCTTTCCACATGCAGTGCCACTGTAGGGTGCCGGCAGCCAGCCTCTCACACCCATCCTGCTGCTGCGCTACCCCTTTTCTCTGCAGGAGAAAACTTGGAAATTGTCACTTATCCACAGTTTTCAGGAACTCAGAATTTCAGTTTTTCATGGATGTCCATTTTGGACTCCACATCTGAAGACAGCACAATTTCCTCTGAATTCCCAATGCACACACATTCCTTTATATAAACTCCTGAAGACCTATATTGCATAAAACTGTTAAGGAGTAAACAGCAGGGGATCCAAATCACAGCCTAGTAGAGATACCTTAAGGGTTAAAAGCTTTACAAGCATTTGCCATCATCCCACCTCAGGACTAACAAATCACCCAAAGGTGATATTTTTAAGGCCAATCTATTTATATAGACTGCAGTATTGCAGTCTATTCCGCATCTACACTGGCCACCAGGCAGTGGTTTTAGCTTTATACTTGATTAATTCAGGCAATCATGCAAGGATTCCCTGCAACGTGAAGCAAGGAAATGATTATCAGCTATAAGTTATGTAGCTCTCATGTTCCAGTTGATCTATGTGATTTTGAGCTCCCATGGGATGTTTTCTATCCAGAGCATCAGCTGGAAAACAATCCTTTAGTTCTTTTAAAGGCTTCAGAACAAACCTGTGTCTAGTTCTGCATTCTTCCACCACAACCCTATGCAGATGGATGAGTAAGAACAGGGCACGCATGTACGATACTTCTTCCTGAAGGTCTTCCAGGCTCCATCTGTTTCCAGCTCAAATGATTTACTAAGCCAGAGGAGTCCCACGTGTTTGGTAAAGGGTGCTGGACTCCACATACTTACCCAGCCTCTCCGTGAATCCAGGGAAACTTTTAGTCACTACGACACCCCGGTGACATGGCATTTCACAGCTCATGGACAGAAACAGCACTTTGGGGCTGTATTTCTTCTGGCCTGTTCTGGATGTCTACTCAGGCTTAAAAAACATGTCCAGAAGCGCTCCTCTCTTCCCTCGGAGAGGAATGAGTCTAGCTAATGCAGACACCCACTTTTGATCAGATGATCTTCACTACCATGCGCAACCAGCTCCTATTCTCCTCCCAAGAATCAGCTGCTCAGCTGGCCAAGAGCCATCTAGTGACCCTTCTCTGTGCTGGGGCTGCTGACTTGTGAGACACCAAACATAACTTATCTGCTTTACCAGGATTTGCATTTTATCAGGAAGATAGACTGGCTCAGGCTGACTCACAGAATTTCATCACATCAGTTATCAGCACACAGCTGGAATTCCTTATTTTTTGCCAGCCTGCCTGGCTTTCCCTGCTTCCTCCTGGCCAGCCAGCTTTCACCTCCCAACAGTCCCTTCACCCGTTCTTGCAGATGGGTCACATCCTCACCAAAACCACCCTGACAATCACCCCTCTCCACTCCTGGAGCCTTGCTGGCAGCAGGGCTGGAGCCAGCACGGAGGGGATGTGTTTTGGAGGGTATCCCTGCCGTAGGGAAGCTCGTCAGGCGGGAGCATCTCATTGCTGCTGCCCGCTCCAACACCACGTACATAGCCAGTGACGCCCTTCCCAGTCACTCCGGCACCAGCCAAGGTTTCGTGATCAAAAAAGGTCAGATCCAGCCCACAGCTGGGGACCTGTTCTCTGTGTTGCAGGAGACAGCGGCCTAGGGATGCACCATGGCAAGTTCACCTTCGACACCTTCACCCACCACCGCGGCTGCCTGCACCGCAACATGGGCCGGGAGGCTCTTAATGCCCTGCGCTACCCGCCCTACAGCCAGCAGAAGCTGGGAATCGTCCGGGTTGCCTCCGAGGTGAAGCGCAAGGATGCCTGCACCCTGCTCTGAGGGTCCCCCGCTGCCACCGTGATATCTCCTGCTGTTGGTCACGGTGGTCTTTGCAGCCACCTGCAACGCAAAGGCATTTCCTTGCAATTATGTGCAACGAAGAGGTGTTTCCTTGCAGCCACTGCAACGCAAAGGCGTTTCCTTGCAACTACATGCCATGAAAAGGTGTTTCTTCGCAACCACCTGCAATGAAAAAGCATTTCTTTGCAACCACGTGCAATGAAAAGGCATTTCCTTGCAACCGATGACCTCCTGCGTACTTCCCTTCTGCCTCCCTGCCTGCCCACCAACCCATCAATCAGGGCACGGGATGGAGACACTGGCCTAGAGGAGGGAGAGAACTGGGGAGGGCTGGGACCAGTGGGAGGGTGAACCCTGCTAGGAGTTGGGGGCAGAGCCCCACAGGGAGTCCCTGTGCCCCACATCTCCCTCGCCAGCTCTATGAGTTCCAGCCATACCCGATGCCAGCAGCCTCCTGCCCCATTGCTGCTGGCCCCTCCACAGCAGAGGGGTGGAAAGTCTGGTGGGGTGCTCCGGGGGGGATGCCGGTGGTCACCTCCTGCTGCCCGTGTCCCTCCTTGGGGACTCCTCCCCCCTCCCGCCCCAAGAAGGTCCACACCAACATTCTCCTCCCAAACCCTTGAGCTGGGATAGTCTCAAGTTTTCTCCGCCCCGTGCCCTGCAATTCACACCCTCCCTTATCTCCCACGGGGCTGGAAATACCAGACACAGACCTTTCAGCGAGCACAGGCAGCTGAACCCAGAGGAGAGGAACAGGTAAGGTGCCAGCGGGGTTGGGGGGGCTTCTCCTGCAGCGTTTTGGGGTGTGCTGTCCTCTGGAGCCCCTCTCTGCTCTGTCCTGGTTGCTTTGGCTCCAACCCAGTGGGTTTCTGGGCTCCGTTCCTCCAGTCCAGCTGCTCCTCCTCTCCTCCGGCTCCACTACCCCCACCCCGTGCTTTGAAAACGGAGAAACCAAATCAAACCCAGCCCACTGCTTCTCAGGAAAAAAACTCTGTCGGACAAGTCCCACCCAGCATGGTGCATAGTTCCTGGGGAGCAGAGGGACACGCCAGGCTGTTCCTTCACCAATACTGCTCCATTCCCCAGCTTGGGGGGCTGGCTGTGCTGGGGAAAGGGGTCCCCCTCCTGGCTGGGCCGACCCCGCTCTCCCAGAGCAGAAGGGAAGGCGATGGCTTTGTCCACTGACTAGTCAGCTGCGTCACCCAGCCCACGCTCTGGGATTTTTCCCTGCGGTCAGGCCACGTCTGACCCAAGGCAAGCGGTAGTTCCGTATCAGCAGGGTGGTGCTCAGAGCCTCCCCTCAGGATGAGTCCCCATGCGGAGCTGGTGAGCCGCCTGCGGGCAGCCTGGCTCTCGGGGAAGACGCGGCCCACGGAGTACCGCCTGGCTCAGCTGGAGGCTCTGGGACGCTTCTTGGATGAGAAGAAGCAGGACATCCTGGAGGCCACCGCCGCAGACATGCGCAAGGTGAGAGCATCACGGCCAGGGCAGCTGGTGGGGACTGCTTCCCTTTCCGTCACTTGGTATTTCCCCCCCCGCCCCGTCCCTTCCTTCCTTTATAAAACTGTATTTCTACCCAAGTTTTCTTGCTTTTGCTCTTCCGAGTCTCCCCCCATCCCACTGCAGGGTAGTGGCAAACAGCTGGGTGCATGCTTGGCTGCTGGCCAGGGTGAGCCCACTGCACCCAGGGAGCGGTGGCCTTTGTTTTTTTTGTAGTTATCTTCAGCTCTGGGGATGCCCCTGGTGGGGGGAACCATACAGTAACCCTCTCTGGCTGCACTGAAATGGGATGAATTAGCTCTAAGGAAGCCTCCACCGAGAGCAACGGGGGGCCCTTGTTCCCAACCCCACCTCTGGAGCCGCATCTGGTGCAGCTGAAGCTCTTGAGACACCAAATCCACATCTAAAACCACAACCTCCTACTGCTGGTGTGGGGTGGCATGGGGCCAGGCAGCATGTCGCGATGCAGGTGGCATGCTGGAGGGGTGGCTGAGCCACCCATTCTTGCCACTGCAAGGCCACAGGGTGTCCCTGGGGGTGTCTGCCCCAGCAGTCACGTCCTGCCAGGAGACTCTGTGCTGACCTCTGTGAGGACAACCATCCTGGGGTGGCCACAGGGCTGTACCCGCAGCGGTGGCCACGAGTACCTCCTGTGTGTCCCCAGCCGCCCTTTGAAGTGGAGGTCTCCGAGCTCTCCATTTGCAGGAGCGAGCTCAACCACACGCTCAACAACCTGGGTGCCTGGATGAAGGACAAGCATGTGGAGAAGAACTGGGTATGGGGCGGCAGCTGGTCGGGGACGCAGGGGATGGGAGGCAGGCGTCCCTCACACCATCCTTTCCTCCACAGGCAACGCAACTGGACTCAGCCTTCATTCGCAAGGACCCCTACGGGGTGGTGCTCATCATTGGGCCCTGGAACTACCCCATCAACCTCCTCCTGGTGCCCCTCATCGGGGCCATCGCTGCTGGTGAGGCTGGGCTGCGTCCCTGCCATGCTGCGGGGTACCAAAATCTCACTGGGGGGTGTCCTGTGTCCTCCCTGGGGTGAGAATGGGGTGATGGTGGTGGGGCTGCATGGCGGGGGGGGGGAGGCGGCAAGTTTTCCGCTGAGAGCGAGGTCCTTACCAGGAGGGAGCTCCTGTCCTGCAGGTAACTGCGTTGTCATGAAACCCTCTGAAATCACCAGGAACGTGGAAAGATTAGTGGCCGAGACGCTGCCCAGGTACCTGGATGAGGTAGGAGTGCCCTCGGCTGCAGCCACCTCCCTCTCCAGGGACACCTGCCCCTCTGTGTCCCCAACCTGCTTGGCCAAACCATGTCCCCCCCACATCACCCTGCTCCTGCCCGCCTCTGGTACCCCGCTCCCCACCTCCTCACTGTGTCACAGGACTGCTTTGCCGTGGTGACCGCTGGTGTGGAGGAGACCACCAGACTGCTGGAGAATAAGTTCGACTATATTTTTTTTACCGGTACATCCCACAGGGACACTCCAGTCCCATCCCTCTCTTCAATGCAGGGAGACAGGCGTGGGGCTGCCCCAACAAGCCTAGCGTGGATCTGTTGGGAGGCCTTGACCACGCTGGGCTCACGCTGCTCCCCCTGCCCACAGGCAGCTCCTCTGTGGGGAGGATCGTGATGACAGCCGCTGCCAAGCACCTGACGCCCGTGACGCTGGAGCTGGGGGGCAAGAACCCCTGCTACGTGTCTGACTCCTGCGATGTGCAGAACGTGGCCCGGCGGGTGGCCTGGGGCCGCTTTTTCAACGCGGGGCAGACCTGCGTGGCACCCGACTATGTGCTGTGCAGTGCAGAAATGCAGGAGAAGCTGCTGCCCGCCCTGCGCGAGGTCATCACCGAGTTTTACGGCCCCAACCCTCGGGAGTCCCCCGACTTTGGCCGCATCGTGGGGGACAGGCAGTTCCAGCGCGTGCAGGCACTGCTGCACAGCGGGCACACAGCCATTGGAGGACAGACAGACGCAGAGGAGCGCTACATCGGTGAGGGACCGGGGCGTACCGCTGGCGGGAGGGGAGAATTGCAGGGTGGGGGTCCCACTAGATGCGGTCCACGACACCCAGCCAGGCAGCCCAGCCTCAGCTCTCTCCCCACAGCCCCCACGGTGCTGGTGGAGGTGCAGCAGGACGACCCCGTCATGCAGGAGGAAATCTTTGGGCCCATCCTGCCCATCGTCACGGTGGCCAGTGTGGACGATGCCATTGCTTTCATCAATGCCCGAGAGCGGCCGTTGGTCCTCTATGTCTTCTCCTCCCGCAAGGAGGTACGGAGCTGGGCTGGGAGCAGCATCCCTCTCAGCATGGGTCGCATCCTGCTGTGGCCGTCTGGATAGCCACAGGCACGCTCCCCAGTCACGGCAGCTCCTTTGGCCTCATCCCTGCTCACGGGAGGAGGGAGCTCCCACATCCCCAGCTGTACGTGTCCTGGTGTACCCCAGGCAGCAGGGAGGGGGCAGCCAAGGGGTGCCTGTTGGGTGCTCAGCACCCCTCTGCCCTCACCCCACAGGTGGTGAAACGGGTGCTGGAACGGACAAGCAGCGGCGGCTTCTGTGCCAACGACACCATCATGCACATGACGATCCCCTCCCTGCCCTTCGGTGGCATCGGTATGCCTATTCGCAGGAATGGGGTGCTGTGGGAACCCCCCCAGCCTGCTGAACCCAGCGCCGGCAGGGTCCTGCCTGCTCCCGGGGGAATTCTGCCCAGAACCCTTCCAGCTCTACCATCACCCACCACCCCCTACCCAGAGCAGGTCCCTGCTGCCCTGGGGCTGGTCCTGAACCCTTACGCGGTGCCTCCTGGGACCCCCAGGGCCGTGCCTGGTACCGGTGCCGACCCTCTCGCCCCCAGAGGCTGTGCCGGGGGTCAGAGCTGGGTGCTGAGCCCCTTCTCCGGTGCCCGCCGTTCCTGCCCATAGAGTCCCGGTTCCTGCCCTGAATTCCCCTGTCCCTATGCCCAGCACCGGTTCCCCGGGCCGGTACCGGGCTCTGAAGCGCGCTGTTCCCGCAGGGCAGAGCGGCCTAGGCCGTTACCACGGTCGTTCCAGCTTCGAAACCTTCTCGCACCAGCGGTCCGCGCTGCTTCGTGGGGCCGGCCGGGAGAGCCTCAACACCCCGCGTTACCCACCCTACGCCCCGCACCGCCTCCCGCTGCTCCGCGCCGCCACCGAGACCAAGCGCCGGGCCACCTGCCTCCTCCTCTGAGCCCCGCCGCCGCCATCATAAACACCCCTTTCCGCTTCCGCTTCCGCCTACGTTTCGGACCCGCCCCTCCGCCTCACACCGGGCCAATCGCCGCGCCGCCCAATCCACTGAGCTCCCCCTTCCCTATCTTCTCCCCGCCCCCGCTCCCTTCCC
>NW_010972613.1:494810-496521 GCF_000737465.1 Haliaeetus leucocephalus | reverse complement strand
TGGGGGGGCTGCAGGACACCTGGGTCCCTTGGTGGGGGGGGAGATGTTGGGGCACCTGGGTCCTTTGTGGGAGGTGGGGGGGTAGGATACCTCGGTGCCTTGCAGGGAGAGAGGATACCTGGATCCCTTGCGGGAGGAGGGGTCCTGGGGGGTCCGGGTCTCTTCTGGTAGAGGGTTGGGGGTTCAGGACTCTTGGGTCCTTTGTGGGAAGTGTGGGGGGGCCGTGTCCCCCCCCCAGCCACTTGCTGGCCCAGCACCCAAGGGCCAGCAGCGAGCATCAGGCCGAGCCCCTCTGCCCGCAGCAGGACCGGACATGGCGACGCTGCGTTTGCTGTACCGGGCTGCCCGCACAGGTGAGGGCTGCGCCGGGCTCCTCCTCACCCCCCTCTCCCTGACCCAAAACCCACCCCTGACCCTTCTCTCTCCCATTCCCACAGGCCCACCAGCCCCCTTGGGCTACCTGCGCCCGCTCAGCACCACCGGCCCCAGGGACTCCTACAGTGAGTAGGGGCGCGTAGCCTCCTCCCATCCCCGTCCCTTCCCCTCCCACCCTGGGGCTGCCTCCCCCTCGCACCCCTTCCTCACAGGGTGGGCACAGCTTCCTTCTCCCCGCAGAGTACGTCAACGTCCAGGAGCCTGCCATGGACATGCGATCCATCACTGACCGGGCTGCCCAAACCCTGCTGTGGACGGAGCTCTTCCGAGGCGAGTCCCGGAGCTGGTTGGATGCTTCCATGGGTGGAACAAACCCCTCTCAGCCTTCCCATGCGCGGCCCCCGGTCCGTTCTGCGGGGTGCCAGCCCCCCTGCAAGCGTGCCCTAACCCTTCCCTCTCTGTTTTCCAGGCCTGGCCATGACGCTGAGCTACCTTTTCCGGGAGCCGGCCACCATTAACTATCCCTTCGAGAAGGGCCCGCTGAGCCCACGCTTCCGTGGGGAGCATGCCCTGCGCCGCTACCCCTCGGGGGAGGAGAGGTGTATCGCCTGCAAGCTCTGCGAGGCTGTCTGCCCGGCACAGGTCAGCCTTTGTCCACCCTCATCCTCCTCCCGCTAGCTCCCGGGGACGGCGTGTTCCCCTAAAGCGGGAGCTGATGGCGTTTGTATTTGTCCCCCCAACCCACGGCAGGCGATCACCATCGAGGCCGAGCCCCGAGCTGACGGCAGCCGCCGTACCACCCGCTACGACATCGACATGACCAAGTGCATCTACTGCGGGTTCTGCCAGGAGGCCTGTCCCGTGGACGCCATCGTGGAGGTGAGCTGAGGCGGGGGGGACACACGGAGGCGTGGGGTAGAGAGACCCCCCAACCAGGATGGTGGGGGTCCGATGAGCCTTGAGGGCGAATCTCTCTCATCCTGGCAGGGCCCCAACTTCGAGTTCTCGACGGAGACGCACGAGGAGCTGCTCTACAACAAGGAGAAGCTGCTCAACAACGGCGACAAGTGGGAGGCTGAGATCGCGGCCAACATCCAGGCCGATTACCTGTACCGGTGACGGCCGGGCGCCGCCACGTCTCCTTCCCACTCCCCTAATAAAGGGTCCGGGGGGGGTTCTGCCACCCCCATCTGCACTGGGGGCACCAGCCCCTTCCTAACCCGGAGCTCTGGCTTTCTCCGTCTCTCTTCTTTTCTAGCGCTGGGGCAGGGGAGGGGTTGAGCCCCCCTGGGCGCATACAGCCCGGGCGGGGGGGGGCCCGGGGGTGCGTGGTTGC
>NW_010972613.1:489780-494800 GCF_000737465.1 Haliaeetus leucocephalus | reverse complement strand
GGGTGCCCCTGGGTGCACGGGGTGGGTACAGGTGGATTGGGGTGCCCTGGGTGCAAGGGGGGGGGTTTGGGTGCCCCCAGGTGCAGGTGGGCTTGGTCTGGGTGGGTTTGAGTGTTGTGGGGTGCAGGGGGTTTGGGGTAGGTGGTTTGAGGTGCCCTGGGTGCAGGGGGTTTGGGGTGCCCTGGGTGTAGGGGTTAGATGCAGCAGGGTTGGGGTGCCCCTGGGTGCAGGGGGGTTGGTCTGGGTGGGTTTGGGGTGTCCCTGGGTGCAGGGGGGTTGGTCTGGGTGGGATGGGGTGCCATGGGTGCAGGGGTCGGGTGCAGTGGGGTTGGAGTGGGTGGTTTGGGGTGCCCTGGGTGCAGGGGGTTTGAAGTAGGTGGCTTGGGGTCCCTTGGGTGCAGGCAGGGGTTGGTCTGGTTGGGTGCTGTGGGTGCTGTGGGTTTGGTGTGGTGGGTTTGGGGTGCTGTGGGTGCAGGGGGTGTGTGCGGGGGGGGCTTGGGGTGCCCTGCATACTGGGGGCTATGGCAGGGTGCTGGGCCAGGGGTGCTGGGGCTGCCCGGCACCCCCCGGGACGCTCGACCCCCGACTCCTGAAGGGACTGTGCCTTGACCGTGTGTCCCCCCCCCAACCCTGGCAGCTGAACCCCAAAGTGAGTGCCTTCCAGCGGCGCTTCGTGGGCGAGGTGCGGCGCTGCGAGGAGATGGAGAAGACCTTCAGTGAGTGCCGGGGGGGACGCGGGGGCTGACTCGGGGTGGAGGAAGAGGAGGTGGGGGGGGGCTGCTCAGGGGTGGGTTGATGCCCCCCCCACATCTGACCACGGTTCTCGCAGCCTTCCTGCATCAGGAGCTACGGGGTGCTGGGCGGGTGCTGGAGCCGTGTCCCGAGAACCCGCGGGCGCCGCTGGCGCGGGAGGCTCTGCGGGTGCAGGAGCAGTCGGAGCAGCTGGCGCAGGAGCTGCGGGAGGTCAGCCGCAACCGGGCCTCCCTGCGCGGGCGCCTGCGGGAGCTGCGCCAGTACCTCCACGTCCTACGTGAGGGCCAGCGCTTCACCAGTTTGCCGGTGGGTCCTGGGGTGGGGGGAACGGGGACCCGCCATCCCGGGGGTGCCGCCCTTCGCCCCGCAGCTTCAACTTTTTGCTCGCCATCGTCGCAGGCCCCCCTGGGCTCCCCGCCGCGGCCCCGGGCGCTCTCCGAGCGTGAGCCCGTCCTCGACCCTTCCCTGCACCAGCACCTTGACCGCAAGATCAAGTAAGTGATGGCTGGCGTGTGGGACGGGGGTTGGAGAGGGGTCGTGGGCAGTGGCGTGGTTGTGGGGCAGTGGGGACGGCTGTAGGGTAAGGGTTGGAGACGGTCTGTGGGGCAACGGCACAGCCATGGGGCAGGGACAGCTGGTAAGGGTACAGGGTAAGGGTTGGAGACGGGCCGTGGGGCAACGGCACGGCCGTGGGGCAGCTGGGAAAGCTGCGGGATAAGGGTTGAAGGTGAGCCGTGGGGCAGTGGTCAATGGCCACGGCTGTAGGATAAGGGTTGGAGATGAGCCACGAAGTAGCGGCGTGGCCGTGGGGCACCTGGGACGGCTGTAGGATAAGGGTTGGAGATGAGCCATGCGGCAACGGTGTGGCTATGGGGCAGGAAAAGTGGGTAACGGTATAGGGTGAGGGTTGCAGATGGGCCACGGGGCAGTGGTATGGCCGTGGGGCGTAGCTGTAGGATGAGGTCTGGGGGGGAACCATGGGGCAGGGGCAGCAGCAGAGCCGTGCCCATCCCAGAGCCCCCGCCGTGTCCCTGCAGCTTCGTGGCTGGCGTCATTCACCCATGGCGAGTGAACGCCTTCGAGCGGCTGCTGTGGCGCGCCTGCCGTGGCTACCTGGTGGCCAGCTTCGTGGAGATGCCCGAGCCCATGGAAGACCTGGCCACGGTGAGCGGGGCACTGGGCTGGGGGCTGGCAGGGAAGGGGGGCCGGGACAACTGGGGCTGACTTGGGCTATGCCGTCCCCAGGGTGAGAGCATCACCTGGGTCATCTTCCTCATCTCCTACTGGGGCGAGCAGATCGGGCAGAAGATCCGCAAGATCTCGGACTGGTGAGCCAGTGGCCCTGCACCATGTGTCCGGCCACGCAGAGGTTTATTTAGCAAAACTGCTTTGGACTCCCCACGGTGGGGGGGAGTGGTGCCCCCGGGGAGCCCTGGCACCCCCCAACACGTCGGCGTCCGTCTGTCCCAGCTTCCACTGCCACACATACCCCTACCCAGAGAGCGAGGCCAGCCGGGCGGACACCATGAGCGGGCTGCACAACCAGATCCAGGACCTCAGCGTGGTGAGCTGGGCACCACAGGGAGGACTGGGGGGCCGCGCCAGGACCCCCCTCCCCGGTCCCTGACCCGTGCTGGGTGCCTGCAGGTGCTGGAGGAGACGGAGCAGTACCTGGCGCAGGTGCTGGACAAGGTGGTGCTGGCGCTGCCCACCTGGCGGGTGCAGGTGCAGAAGATGAAGGCCATCTACCTCATCCTCAACCAGTGCAGCTTCGATGTCACCGAGAAGTGCCTCATCGCCGAGGTCTGGTGCCCCGTGCGGGACCTCACCCAAGTGCAGGACGCCCTGCGCCAGGGATCGGTGGGTTGCTCGGTGTCCCCGTGTCCTCATGCCCGAATTTTCTCGGTGTCCCCATGTCCTCGTGCTGGGGTTGCTCGGTGTCCCCGTCTCCTCTGGCCACGGTGGAGGGGGTGCCCGGGCAGGGGGTTGCCGTGGGTCAGGCGCCGGGCGCTTTCCCCGCAGTACAAGAGCGGCTCGAGCGTGGAGTGCTTCGTGCAGCGCATCCCCACCTCGGAAAGCCCCCCCACCCTCATCCGCACCAACAAGTTCACTGCCGGCTTCCAGAGCATCGTGGACGCCTACGGGGTGGCCAGCTACCAGGAGGTGAACCCCGGTAAGGCCCCCCCAGCCCCCTGCCACAGCTCAGGGCTGAGGCGGGGGGGCCCCGTGTGACGTGGTCCCTTGTGCCCCCCGCAGCGCCCTACGCCATCATCACCTTCCCCTTCATCTTCGCCATCATGTTTGGGGACGTGGGGCACGGGCTGCTCATGTTCCTCTTTGCTCTCTGGATGGTGCTGTACGAGAACAGCCCCAGCCTGCGGCAGGCCAGCAACGAGGTGAGGGGGACGTGGCGGGGGGCCAGGCTGGGAGGCGTGGGATGGGGTTGGTGGTACGGGATGGGGCTGCTGGTGTGGGACAGGGACAGTATGGGGCAGGGTTGGTGGTGTGGGAGGGGGACGGCGTGGGGCAAGGGAGGTGGTGTGGGACGTGGGAGTCGCGTTTGCCCCCACCAGATCTGGCTGACGTTCTTCGAGGGGCGCTACCTCATCCTGCTCATGGGGGCCTTCTCCATCTACACCGGCTTCATCTACAACGAGTGCTTCAGCAAAGCCACCGTCATCTTCCCCTCCGCCTGGAGCGTGGCCACCATGGCCAACCACTCCTCCTGGAGGTGGGACTCCCAACCCCCCTGTGAAGCTTGCCCGGGTCCCTGCCTGCGCTGACACCCCCTCGCTCTGCCCACAGCTCTGCCTACCTCGCCACCCATCCGTCCCTCACCCTGGACCCCAACGTCACTGGCGTCTTCCAAGGGCCCTATCCTTTCGGGATCGACCCAGTGAGTGTCCCATGGAGGAGAGGATGGGGTGGGACCCTCGGTGGGCTGGCCCAGAGTCTCACCCACCTTGTCCTCCACGACAGATCTGGAGCTTGGCCACCAACCACCTCAACTTCCTCAACTCCTTCAAGATGAAGATGTCCGTGGTTCTGGGCATCGTGCACATGGGCTTCGGCGTCCTGCTGGGGGTCTTCAACCACGTGTGAGTCCCCGTGGCTGTGCCCACGAGCTCTGGCCACCCGTGGTCGTGCTAAGGAGACCGGGGCTGGACTCACCCGGGTCGGGGTGGGTGAGTGGGGTCCTGTACCCCTACATCTGGGTGGGAGCCCAGGACACGCGAGGGTGCGCCATGCCAGGCTGAGAGTGGCTGATGTCCCCCTGCCCAGGCATTTCCAGCAGCGGCACCGGTTGGTGCTGGAGCTCCTGCCCGAGATGGTTTTCCTCCTGGCTCTTTTCGGCTACCTCGTCTTCCTCATCTTCTACAAGTGGGTCAAATTCAGCGCCGCTGACTCCCTGGTGGCCCCCAGCATCCTCATCCACTTCATCGACATGTTCCTCTTCACCTCCAACGCTGGCAACCTCCCGCTCTACCGGGGGCAGGTAGCACCCCACCAAGATGCAGGGGGGGACCCCGCGCCCACCATTCTCCTTGCCCAAGCTGGGACCAGTGGGGAGCCCTGCAGGGGCTGGTGTGGTTGAGGAGGGGGTCCCCCCTGTGTCACGAGCAGGGCCGTTCTCAGCTCGGGTAGCTGGTGCTGGAGGGGACCCCGAAATGGTGCTCCTGTGCCGCAGGTGCCGGTGCAGACCGTGCTGGTGGTGCTGGCGCTGGCGTCGGTGCCAGTCCTGCTCCTGGGGACGCCGCTCTACCTGTGCTGCCAGCAACGCGCACCAAGGACGGGCCGCCCTGCGGTAAGGCTGGGGTCACGGTGGGGGGGGCTCGGCCAGGGGAACGCGGTGGGGTCTCACTGTCGGTGCCGTCCCCGTGCAGCTGGTGACCACGGAGGAGCAGGAGCCACTGCTGGAGGGGCAGGAGGCCGGCAGCTCTGTCAACGCCACCAAGGAGGATGTGGAGAGCGGGGGGCACGGCCCCGACGCCAAGGTGAGGGTTGCTGGCCCGGCAAGCTCGGGCGGTGGGGTGGGGGTGGTCGTGCCCTCCCACCCCGCTGACGTCCCGTGTCCCCTCTTTCCCCACAGCACTTGGACTTCGCTGAGATCTTCATGCACCAGGCGATCCACACCATCGAGTACTGCCTGGGCTGCGTCTCCAACACCGCGTCCTACCTGCGGCTCTGGGCGCTCAGCCTGGCCCATGCCCGTGAGTACCCCCAGCCCCCCCCCCGTATGCCCCCCGGCGCCAGGCAGAGCCTCACG
>NW_010972613.1:416481-489765 GCF_000737465.1 Haliaeetus leucocephalus | reverse complement strand
CCCCGATCTCCAGAGCTGTCGGAGGTCCTGTGGACCATGGTGATGCGCAACGGCTTCGTGCGGCTGAACTACGTGGGCGGCGTGGTGCTGGTGCCCGTCTTCGCCGCCTTCGCTGTGCTGACCGTGGCCATCCTGCTGGTGATGGAGGGGCTCTCTGCCTTCCTCCACGCCCTGCGCTTGCACTGGTAAGCCCGGATGAGGGGGGCGCTGGTGGGACGGGGTGACCGACCCCCCTCAGTGTCGCTCCTCACCAGCCCCTCTCCTCGGCAGGGTGGAGTTTCAGAATAAGTTTTACGTGGGCGCCGGGTACAAGCTGTGCCCCTTCGCCTTTGCGCCCAATGCCTGGGAATAGCCGTGCCGGATGGATGCTGGGGGGCTTGGAGCATCGGCTGGACCCAATCCCCTACCCTGCTGCGGGGAGCTCGGCTGGGGGGGTGCTGGGGGGGCAGGGTCCCCCGTCCCCCGTCCCCCCCAAAAACCCCAGGACCAGGGGGGACGATGGGGGTCCGGCTGCAGCATCCTCCCCATCCCCTCCTCGGCAGCAATAAAGCCGTCCCCGTGGCTCGTCCCCAACTCTGCGTCTCCGTCCCCTCCGCTGCGGGCTGGGTCAGGGGTCCCGGGGGGGTGGTGGTGGGGTGCCCCGCACCGTCACTGCTGCCCATAGCCGAAGGTGGGGGCCGCGGCGGTGCCGTAGGTGCTGAGCGGGGCGAAGGTGGGCAGGGGGTAGGGCAGGGTGCGGGGCTTGGCCCCCACGTAGACGCCGGGGGGGCAGGTGAGGGGCTGGAAGGAGGGTGGGGGCAGCTCGGGGAAGCCGGGGGGGGCTGGCAGCGGGGCCGGTTGTGGGGGTGCGGTGGTGGCCGGTGCCCCACGGCTGCGGGGAGCCCCTGGAGGGGGGAGAGACAGCAACAGGGGGTCAGGTCCCCCCCCAGCCCCCCTACCTTTCTCCCGTTTCTCAGGGCGGGAGGGCAGCGCGGTGGCCCGGGCATGGGGCATTGCACCCAGCAGGGACCCTGCCGGCACCCCGCACCTGCAATAGAGATGGGGGGGCTCAGGGGAGATGGCGCAGAGACCCTCATCATGGTGTCGGGGCGGTGTCGGGGGGGGGGGCTTACCATGGTTCAGGGTCGCCATCCCGAAAGCCCTTGGCGAAGGGGTTGCTGGCGATCTTCAGCTGGGTGATCTATGGAGGGGAGCGAGGTCAGGGGGTCCCTGGGGGAGGTGGGGGGGGACACCCCGCTGTCGCCCCAGCCCAGGGCTCACCCGGTGGTTCTGGTAAGCTGTCACAGCCATGAACTGGGTCTCGGGGAAGCTGAAGGACTTGAAGTTCTGGTGGGCGAAGCGCTCGCTGTCCCGTCGCGGGTCCACGAAGACCACGTGGAAGCGGGGCTGGTAGCGGTGCATGGAGTTGAGGATGATCTGGGGGGGGAGGGAGAGAGGGGGGAGGTAGGCAGGACCCCCCCACGCAGGGGTGCGTCATGTCCCCCCAGCATCGCCCACCCCGAGGCCGGGGTCCTTACGTGGCCATTGTCATCCAGGAGGTTGTTGGTCAGCTTGAGCTTGTCGAAGGAGACGATCTGCCGCATCCACTGGGCTCCCTTGGCCGGGGAGTCGGGGTGGAAGTGGACGCGGCCGGGGGCTGCCGGGTCGGCTCGTCCCGCCGCCAGCCAGGAGGAGCTGTGGAAGGCGTACCTGTGGGGCGGGGGGGGGGCTCAGCACCGCCAGGATCCGGCCCCCCCTCTGCCAGCATCCCCATCGCTCCATCTTCACCTGTATCTCTTGTCATCCAGCGGGATGAAGTCCATGAGCAGGACGTAGTCAGCCAGCGGGTCCAGCCCCGACAGCTTCACCTGGAAGGTGGGGAACATCCTCCTGCGGGGAATGGGGAGGTGGGAAGGGGATGCCCCCTACCCTGGCAGCCCCCCCATGCCCCACCGCGGTCCCTACCTGCCCGCCTTGGTGACGATCATCTCGGTGCCCAGGCGGTTGAACTCTTCCCAGAGGCTGCCCATCTCCAGCCGTGCCGCGGCGTGGCACACGCGCCGGTTCTTGCCGCTGGTCCCCGGCCCCTCGCCTGCCCACCCGAGGCCGGTGCCGCAGGGGGACCCCTCGCCCAGCCCCCCCAGGAAGGCTGCGGAGGGTTGAAGGGGTGTGTGTGTGTGGGGGGGGGGCTGATCCTGCACCCCAGATGTAGGAGCAGACCCTGTGTACCACCAGCCACCCCATCGCATCCTCCCTCCGTGCAGGGGGTGGGAGGACTGGGGACTCCTAGCCCCCCACCGTAGTGGGGTTTTATCCCCCCCCCATTGCAATCCCACCCTCTGGTAGGGCTGGGTGACCCACCGCACCCCAAAACCACGGCGGGACCCCACCGCTGGGTACAGGGGAGCGTTGCCACGGGTGGGTTTTACCTGCCATGGGTGCAGCGGGTGGGCAGGAGGTGTCCGTGGCTCCGTCCCCCGGCACAGCGGCAGTGGGGACCCTCAATGAAGCCTCTCCCAGCACAGCACCAGCTCTGGACTGTACCCCCGCAGCGTGCCGGGGGGTTTTATGCCCCAGCTCGGGGGGTGGAGACGTGGGGGCTGGAGCACGGCCCCCTTCCCCGACCTGCCTTCGTGCCTTGACGCGATGATGATGGACAGGAGGCGAGCGGTGGTCCTGGGACTGCTGGGACCACTGCTGGTCCCCAGCTGGATCTCGGGGTACCCTGGGCTGGGGAGGGACAGCTCTTTTGGGGGTCTCCTTGTCCCCTTCATGTCACACATCTGAGCGGGGGGAGATGGGGGCTGCTCCGACCCTCTCCCCTGGGGAAAGCCCCTCTCGACACGCGGCAGCCGCCCATGCACCAGCAGCTCGACCGACAGCCCGCCATCAACACCTTGTATTAAAAAGCACGGCGAGGTGTTGAGGCATCCACACATGAGTGTTTTGCTCATGCAAAGACTCTGCAGCTCTGGCGGCGGGGAGGAAAGCGCTCCCCCCGCTCTGCACCCATCCCAAATGCTGGTTCTGTCTCTGCCGTGGCACCCGGGACCCCCAGCCCTGCCCCGGGGCTGAGCCCCCTCCATCCCACACCTCCCATTGCGATGCTCGATACCGGCCTGACAGCGGGAGATGGATGGGGACAAGCCAGTGCTGTGGGGGCAAGGGAGGTGTGTGGGGAGGTGACTGACACAGGGGTGGGGGGCTGCATGGGGGGGGGGAAAGCAGAGGGGCTACTCCAGAGCCCCCCACTGCCCTGCAAACTGCAATGAGTCTACAGATGCCATCTCATTGCACACCACAAGAGTGTATTTGGGTGGGATGAGGGATGCTGGGGCTCTGGGGATGGGTCTGGAGGGAACAGGGGACATCCTCGAGGGGATGCTGATGGCTTTCTGTCCCCGGCGGTACCCCGGTGATGGTGGCACTGGGCAAAGGCTGAAATCCCTCCCTGCTTTGCCCAGAGCCAGCTGTTTTCTCCCAATAGAGCCTCAGCCTTCACTTCTGCTTTGGGGTTGGTGCTTAAATCCTGCGGCCATTGTAATGGAGAGGAAACCCTCTGGGCCCCGTACGCTGCGGGGTGGCCGAGGTGGCTGCGTCGGCAGCGCTGGATTTTGGGACCAGGACTGGTGCAAAGCGGGGAGAAACCATCTCCCCAAGCCCCCTGTGTCCATCACATCCCCACACATGTCCCGTGCCCTGCGGCACTGGCTCGGCCCCATCCATCTCCCGCTGTCAGCCGGGCTGCGGCCGCAGGGCTGGTATCGAGCGGGGAGATGAGGAGGTGCGAGAGGCGATGCTGACAGCAGGGAGGAGGATGGAGGGGGCTCAGCCCCAGGCAGGACCTGACCTGCCAAGGGCTCATCCGTGGCATTGCACCGTGCTCTGCAGCTCCTGTAGCTGATTTTTCTGCTGGAGAGAAAAGAAAAGGTGAGGATGTGGCCCCGGAAGGGTTTTAAATGCCAAATGCTGCCCAGATTGTGGGAGTTTGCTCACAGCGGTGCACTGTGAACGGTTTTTCCTTACCGAGAGCAGAGGGAGAGCCTGGATCTGGCTGAACTCTGGTGGGAGTCTGTGTGACATTTACTTTCCTTTTGTGTTTGGCTCTGGGAGGTTTCAGCCTGCTGCCCCACATAGTGCTCAGCAAAGGGTGTGGGTCAGGGCTTTCTGTGTCTAAGCTAATTCTCATTCTGCAAAATACACCTGACCTTAGCCATCAGCGGTTTCTGCTGCCCTTGGCACTCACCCTTGCTGGGCGTGAAAAGGCTGTAGAAAGGGGTACCCCGCATCTCCCATTGGGCTTGGGAAGCCCCATCAGAGCCACCAGAGACAGGGCCAGCCCTAGAGCTTTCCTTCGTCCCTTCAGAAGGGCCCTTTTCTCCTCTTGCTGCCCCTTTCAGTCCTTTATCATGCTCCTCAGCTGATCCTTCCCATCACCTTCCTTCCAGTTCTGGGCACCTCTCCCTCAGGCTCTCATTTTTCCCTTGAGGCTGGTGTGTTTCCAGTGTGATGGGTGGAAGAAGGTAAATGTCATCACCAAGACGGAGGGCACAAGGACTGCGGGCTGCCTCAGTCCCAGCGGGATTAAGAAGCAAATCCCCCTGGAAGCCCTCTTCAAGCAGAGGAAGGTTGGGAGGGTGACCATGAGTAGCCAGCATGGATGTACCAAGGGCAAGTCATGACTTACCAACCTGAGCACCTTGGGTGATGAGAGGACTGATGGCTGCATGGACAAAAAGAAGAGTAGTGGACAGCATTTGCCTCAGCTTTAGCAAGGTCACCACGATCTTCTGTTGGCTCCTTGCAGCCAAATTTGTGAGCTATGGTTTGGAAACAAGGAATGTAAGATGGGAAGAAGGGTGGTTCGTTGTCCATGGTGCCTGGGACTGCTGATGGACCCTGTTACCAGCCCTAGCTCAGCTCCTGTGGGACTACACCCCATTCGCAAGGTCCCCTGCAGCTCCCTGGCATGATAATGTCAAACACAGCACTTGTGGAGCTGTAACTGTCTCTGAAATGCTCAAAAAGTTGATGTGAAAGGTGGGGTGTTGTTCCGTGGTTTGCTCTGAAGGGACCCCAAAGCCCTGTTGCTCACTCCAACTGAGGTCATCTCCTCTGGGTACACTTCTTCTCCAAACTAAGAAACACAGAGAAAAGATAATGACCTGCTTTGGGCTTTGTCACTCTCCTGGGGCTCAAAGAGATTCACAGTCCCCAAGTGCCCATATTATGTGAAATAGTAAGGGTGTTTGCTGACAGTGGTTTATTTCCGAGCTCCCCTGCAGAGCTTCAGGCACGCGCGTCTTCACATCCATCTCCAAGAGCATCAGGAGGAAGCAGAGATAGTGCTGAGATGTAAGCGAGGGTCGTCGTCTTTCAGCCCAAGCTGGAGCTCCAGTACCAGACTCACGAGCAAGGACAGTGAGTGCCAAGCCACCCATCTCCCGTAGTTTTCTTCTGCAAAAAAGAAACAGCTCCTATCTTCATCTCATGCCCTACCTGCAGGGTCCTGGGCTTCAGTTCTTCATGATACTCTGGGCTTTCCACCAAACCCAGGGAGCTGGCTGTCCTGTGTCCTCACCACACAACTGCTGAGAAGGGGGGGTCTGGAGATCACCCTGTTGGAGAGCATGCTCAGGAGGCTTCCTCTCCCCACTGACCACAAAGGGCTCTGGGATGAGGACCAGAAGCTTTCATGTAAAGAACATTTAGGGAACTTACTGTTGCTGAGATGAGGCAGGTCCAAAAGATGGTTTTTTTCCCCAAAATATATTCAAGGAGAGATTGCTCAGCTTTGGGGGTTGCCCATTTCCATTTGAACATTCTAGAAACAGGCTAAATACCTAAGAAAAGTTTTTATAGCTGAAAGAGCGTATCGGGAAGGAGGGGTAACCAATATAAACCTCTGTGTAAGGTTTCACAGTTAGGAATAAGTGCCAGCAAAGAGGGAGGAAGCAGGTGGTTGGCAAGTGACGACGAGATGATGAATAATCAACTCTGCACTGGAAAAGCACTGTGTTTCTCTGTGTTTCTTATTGAGCTGGATGACCTCAGAGTCCCAGGCTGAACGCTAACAAAGGGGACGAAACGCAGCACCAAGGCAAAGCTACTCTGGTGTGTAATCTCCCTACAGCTTTTCATGTCGGTCGTTGCTGAACATCCAGAGGTGAGCCGGAGGACCACGCACCACGCTGTGCCGTGGGATTTTGCAGCTGGAGCAAACCTTTGCTTTTGCAGCACCCCATTTGTTTTACTCACACTGTGATATGACTTTTGGCAAACTGTTTCTAATTGATCTGTGCCTAAACTCTTCCTTTAGATCTTGTATGATTGTCTCTGAGCAGATTCCACTGGAGAGAGGGTTTTCCGCCTGGGAGATACCTGCCCATTGTAGAAGAAACCTCCAGCAAGGAGTTCACACAGAAAGCAGATGTCCAGCTAATGGGAGAAAGCAATTGCACCCAAGCGACCGAGTTCAGCTTAACAGGGTTCACAGAGGACCCAGTGACTCAGGTCACCCTCTTTCTGATGTTTCTGTTCACCTATCTTGTCACCATCCTGGGGAACCTGGGGATGATCTTGTTAATCAGGGGCAGCCCTCAGCTCCACTCCCCCATGTATTATTTCTTGGGTAACCTGGCTTTTGTAGACCTCTGTTCTTCCACCGTCATCACCCCCAAGATGTTGGTTGACTTCATATCAGAGAAAAAGGGCATTACTTATGCTGGGTGCGTGGCTCAGGTGTTCATTTTTGATCTTTTGGGGATCACCGAATGCTTCCTGCTGGCTGTGATGGCGTATGACCGTTACGTGGCCGTTTGCCATCCCCTGGTGTATCCCCTTGTCATGTCCCCAAAACACTGTTTCCAGCTGGTGATTGGGTCATATCTTGTGGGGTTGACAAATGGCATGGGACAGACTATCGGCATGTCCAGTTTATCCTTCTGTGGCTCCAGCATCATCGACCTGTTCTTCTGTGACATTTCTGCTCTGATATCACTCTCAACCTCCGACACCACCCTCAGCCACATTATCCTAAGAACTTCAGCATCTTTATTCGGTGTGTCCAGCAGCCTGGTTGTCCTGGTCTCCTATGTGGCCATCATCTCTGCCATCCTGAGCATCAGTTCAGCTGAGGGCAAATGCAAAGCCTTCTCCACCTGCACCTCCCACCTCACCACTGTGAGCATCTTCTACGGGGCATCGCTTTTTATGTACTTAAAGCCCAGCTCAGACAGCTCAAGAGAAGAAGATGAATGGGCTGTCGTGTTCTACACTGTGGTGACTCCCATGCTGAACCCCTTGATCTACAGCCTGAGGAATAAGGAGGTGAAGGAGGCTTTGAGGAGACTCACAAAAATAAAATGATCTTGAATATTGTAAGTTTATGGCCAGATAGAATGGAGATGTGGGTGATATTCTCCGTTTTTGATTAATTATCTCAGATTGATAAAATTTTTTGGGTCTTCTGCACTTTGACTTAGCAGCTGCAGTGGCTGATTCAATATCTTCAGCTGGTTTAGGATACCAATAATTTCACTCAGTTCTCCAAATGTTGATAATTATATTTAGTAGTTAATTTAACCTAATGAAGACACAGGTAGAGAACTACAAGCATGCACCAGTCCTCATTTAAAATTTTGCTCTCTACCATTTATTGAGTCCTATGTATCAGGCCAAATTAAACCAGAAGAATATGGCAAAAATTTCTGTAATTGTTTGGACTCAAATTGCGAGCTGTGTCATGTGTTGCTCTCCCTTTTGCTTAGCAAATCAGAATAAACAGGGGTGAATTCTACTATTCCACTAAAAAAATTCCATTTCCAGGCAGCTTTTTAAAAATCCTTAAGGGCCATAATAACTAGCCTCAGGATGCCAACACCTTTAGCAAGAAAAATAGATATGACAGCAAATAACTAGTATGCTACACAGGAAATTTTTTTTCTTTTTCATACTCAAATGTCATTAAATGATTAACAGCACCATACATGTCATTTAACTTTAGACAACTAAAAATTTAAGTTAAATACGGTATTTGGGTGACCTCTATTGTGAATGAAGGCACTTTGAAAGCATTTTAAGATGTGGTAGTAATGAATCCCTCCTTGAAAGCATTTTAAGATGCAGTAGTAATTAATCCCCCTCAGGGCAGATACTACCAAGGAACCCCCATCCACTGCTCTACACCGTTGCTTTCCGTCTCCCTGTTGACAGCAATAAAAGCCATGATCTCCCTGGTACCCTGACCAGAACAGATCATAGGAGCTGTGGTGTTACTCAGCAGCCTTCTCTGTCAGACCCCATATTTTGCAGCCCATGGCACCCTGGACCGATGCCGTTGCCTGCCCTGATGTCTCTCCTGCTGCCTTCCTGCAGAGAGAGCTGCCGTGTGGTGCACAAACGTTGCATACATGAAAAAAGAAAAAAATACTTCAATTTGTGTATTACCTCAGTCCCTACAGACTGCAGCCTCTGTCAGGACTACGGCAAGATCTGGAGTGTTGGCTTAGCCTACTTAGTGCTATCCTAGAGACATGTAATAACTTGGGTTGGAGGGAGAAGCTGCACAGTTGGATTAAATCAAGTTAGGATCAAAGTGGTTCACTGATTTATTAATGACTCACAACTAACAGGCACCCAGGGTCAATCAGCTGAATCCTTCTTTGTTCCCAAAGCTTCCTGATAATTCCCTGGTTATTATTTAATCCAGCCGATGGTTGGCTGCCTGGCTAGCACGGTCAGCCTAGGGCAAACGTCCTCCCAGGCTGTTTGCGCTCCCGTCCTTTCTTATCAGCTGTGCTGCCGTCGGGGCCGCCCTGCCCAGGAGGGGCTGTGCTGGCCCCCCGCCACAGCAGGGACCCCGGGAGGTCTCCGGTACGGCCAACCACCCCAACCAGGGCCAACTCAGACCCCGTTGTCCCTCTGAGCCCTGGGGACCACCAAGGGCAGAGGTTTGACATCATCCCTGACCCCTTTTTCGGTGTTTGACTGCACTTAGAGTGGGTTTTTTCCTCCCTTTTTTTTTCTAACTGGAATTTCCCATGTTGCAAATTCACAATAGGAAGTCCTAGATTTACCCTCATCTGCAATATGAAGCACATGGAGCACTTGCTGCTGGCATCAAGTCAAAAAGAATATGACGTTATTAATTCCTTCATGTATCTTTTCTTTGTCCCTGAAATGGGTTTCAAAACTGCACTTAGCCGTATTTATTTCACATTACATGCAGACTACCCGTTTCATGACGATGAGACCCTGGACACAGCCATAGCGAGCAAGGTTCCCCTCTCTTCATCATTTCACACATCTCCAGATGTGTTCAGCAGGACCGACTGAACTGGGACCTCTGCGTATAACTCCTGCCGTTGTCCCACACTTCTGCTCCTCTGTGACTGTCACCCTCAGAATGTTGTTTAATTTAGGTGCACGGAAGATTGCCACCTTTTTCTTTAAATAAAAGATTCAAGATTATTTTTAATGTTTTATTTACAGTCCCAGAGCATCTCTTCTTGCTGCAGTGACTTACGGCCGTTATTGGGCAATATATAAAATGCAACACTATTCAATGACTTTGTGTCCAGCTGGTCTTGCCTTCACCGTCATCTGGTGTTTAAATGGGAACACAAAACCTTAGTGTCTTAAAAATATGAGTCTGTGGCTGCAGCACTATTGCTCTGCTTGTTGTGGCTTCCTGCCAGAGCTGCCACGCTCAAAACCGAAAGCGGTTTGCTCGTTGTGCAAGCAGGGCTTGCTGGTTTGGGGAAACCAGCGGTCAGCTGTGTCTAACGGCCCTCGCCGACTTCTGTGGGGTCAGCATCTGACCGTGAGTGGTGGGAAACACCCCGCGTGGCTCCAGAGGAGAGCTGCAGAGGGGAGAAGGAGCATCCAGCGTTGCAACCCCCTTTCCTGGCGGGTCATGGTGAACGGGCGATGAGGTGGCTGGCGTCTTGCATCTCATTTTGCATTCATGCTGATTAGCCGCCAATTGCTTTGGAGCTCCTCTCCTCTGAAAGGGCTGGAGCTGCTACAGCCACATCTCCAGAAAGGTGTTTTACCTTGTCTCTCTGTCACATTAAAAGCTGCAGGACTCTAGATGCAAATGAGTTTCCAGCTGGAGTTCATTTTACTTAAGAAAGCAGAAATAAGGCAATCAAAACAGTGTTTTAACACCATAGTTATGTCATGGTTTAACCCCCAGTGTTTGCGGTCTTGTGTCTGAAATTGTCTTTTGGCTCTCCCTCAGAAAGCACATGCCGCACCTCAGAGTTTAGCTGGACCCAGCTAGGCTTGCGCTTTTGGGTGGAGCTGCCTTAATTCTAGTTAAATCTGTTTCAGACAGAGAGCTGAGCAAATACTGCTATTGCAGGAGTAGAAGCCACCTCCCCTTGTTTAGATACTTAGTGATTAGAGTTGGGAATCACCTCAGATGTCTTTAGGGGAAGGACTTATCTCCTTAACTTTAAATAAACACCATGTCACCTCTACACGTGGACTGGGTACATGGGCCCCCTTTATGACCAAGGAAGATTTGGTCAAGTCCACCAGTGGGGTCTGGTGTGGCTCACTGCAAGGCAGACACCAACATTTTGTCAGCTGAAGCGATCGATCAACTCTGCTGATTGTACTGGCCAGAGTCGCGTTAGCTATAATGAGACTTAGCTCACAAATAGGTAACGACAGACACTCAGGTTTGGGTCTTAATATAAGCTGAATCTAAAAGAGGGTGAAATGAATCCCACTCTGGATGTCTCCTCTAGCTGGTGGGTAAAAAAGGCACAGAAACTGTGAAATGTATTTTTTTTCTTTGATTAAAAAGAAGTTGAAGACTTCTTCAAAATCCTGTGTAAATCCTGCACTGGGGTGGTGACTCCTCTCCATCACGTGCCATCCAGATATATGGGAAGAACCAGGAACCTGGAGCACAACCCTTTTCTCTCCAGGCTACCTGGAAACCAAGCTACCTTCAGGTTCCCTTAGTACAGAAATGAAAGGGAGAGTCTCGGTTTGGCCTTACTCCCTTTAAAATCGATGGCCAAGGTATGTCTTGTTTTCAAAAGAGAAATGGGAGGTATAATGACTCATTTTAGACACATTTACTGCCCTGGAGCAGAAAACCCTCCTGTGTGTCTGCCTTCACCACCATACATGGCTCAGAAAGGCATTTTGAACCCAAGAAAGAGAAATTTGCATTTTCTATATTTCTTGAGAAAGAGGGAAAATGAAAAGGGGAAGGTTGGGCTGAGCAAGGACAGAGAGACAGATGGTGCAGGACTAATCTCAGCTGGCTTTAGACACCTGCAGTGTCAGCATGTGCATCTAAGGCAGACACCCCAGAGAAAGGGATGCTTCTGTGTGCGATGACGTGGATGTCTGAGATGGAACGGATGATGTTTTACACTATACAAACTAGCAGCGGTATTGAGAGCGGCTGGTTTGGATGTTGTTAGATGTCATGTATGTGTTTGAGATGTCTAGACTCAGTTACATAAATGCCACCCATGGCAAAGAAGGAAATTAATAAGGACAAGGAGATGGCCATCCAATGTGTGAGATATTAGCCATGTGAGATGTTAGCAATGGGAAACAGCAGTTGCCTCCTTCCCCCTGCCCAACATGCATGCAGATGACTGCAATTGCATCTCCTGAACCCACTTAAAGGTGTCAAAGCAATTTAGCATAACCCTGTCTGCAATCAACTGCTCTTTTCTACAAGGAACAAGTCACACTGTTTCCTTTCCTGCTTTCACAAGCACCGAACGTCCATCCTGGGGATATTTTAATTTTGAAGCACACAATGCAAAATGGCTTTTCAAAGGGAGCTTTTTTGTCCAAAATGGGCAGATGGGAACCACACAAACTTCAACAAGGGGAAATGCTGAGTCCTGGCCGTGGGGAGGAATCACCCCAGGACAGACTGGAGAGCAGCTTGGCAGAGAAGGACATGGAAGTTGTGGTGGCCACCATGTTGAAGATGAGCCATCGAGATGTCCTTGCAGCAAAGACGCCCACCAGCACTTGGAAAAGAGCATTGGCAGCGGGTCAAGGGACTTTCTGCAATGAACCTCTGACCTGCAGCCTGAGGAATGGGGAAGTAAAAGCTGCTTCAAGAAGGGCGGTGGGAGAAGAGGAATCATCCTGAAGAAACAGTCATCTCGCTGGTGCCAGGAAATGGACAGCAAGGCTGATGGAAAGAGGGAAGTGAGAAGGGAAGAAATAGTAATACTCATTTCTCAAACAGGCCATACACATATTTTAAGGTAATCTCTAGTGGATAACAGGAGAAGCAGTCATCTTTTTTTTTTTTTTAACCATGAATAAGAACAGAGGAAGAAAAAATATACCAGGTAAAACTATAGTGATACTGAACACCAGGTGTGTGACTAGTAGATGGGTAGCAGGAAAAAAAAAAGAAGAAAAAAAAAATACTGATTGAAATTCAGGCCCCTAACTGCAAATGTCTAGGAGAGCTACCCGAGTTCACTGTCCGGACACATGCATGGGTGATGCATCCTACCCTTGGAACCAGGCTTTCAGAGAGCTGCATCCATGCAAATGCTGCTTATAGGACCTGCTCTGAGACTCTACCTCCTGGGAAGCAATGGTGTAAAAACATATTCAAGCGTAAATGGAAAGTGACAAGTTATCTTGGAAAAAGAAAATGACAACACAATGGTGAATTGATGTCTGCATTTCAATCCACTTTTTCTTTAATGTTTCCACATCTGCTCTGTGGAAATATCTAGTACAAAAGCAAATTAATCTAACCAATCATTACAAATATAAAGCAATAATTTCCTTAAATTAATCCATTACTTAGAGTTAGCATTTTCTTTTTTCTCCCATGTTCCTGGAGAAGAAAGAAAATCTTTCAAATCCAAGTCTTCAGCAAAAATGCATTGCCTTGTGTCCCACTCCTCATTACAATGTTGTGTACACAAGTCGAATTGCTCAGGCTCTGCAGGCATAATGTCTGATGTGCTTTGGGGATCCCATCCCTAAAACCTCAGAGAGAAATCTCAGTGTTTATCCCAGGCTCTTCGGGGAAGATGCACTCCGTTTTCAGGTGCCCCAGAGACCCTTTGGTAATTTGTCCTGTGGGCATGAGGTAAAACTTAAATCTTCCAGCCATGTTAGAGGACGTGATAGGGAAACCTTCCTGGTTTTGGAAAGACCAGTGGAGCTTGTGTTTTTCTTTCACCTCAAGGACCAGTGAGTATCTTTCTGACAATGACTCTAGATGCCATTGACCAGAGAGAGGGTGAAATTCTAAGAGGTTTTGAGGCAATTTTTGCTGGATGGGGAAGGGCTTCCTTAACAAGTGTGTGTCCATCCCCTGAAGAAGCAGGAACAGCCCCATGAAGAAATACTGACATTATTAAGGTCCTTCCTGAAGGAAAAAATGCATACTCCAGTAGGTCTGAATCTTAATTCCTAACTCAAATTTGGGATAAAAATTCCTGATATTAGCAGACCCAAAAGGCGTAAGGAAGATGACATGGAAGTATAATTCAGATTAGAAGGAGGTGGTTTTCCCTTGAAGCTAAACCTACATGAAATTGCAATCAGATATGCTGGTCTCATTTTAATTGACCCAAACATATCACTACAGAGTCAGAAAATCACTCCAGCGTGGTCTGTTATCTATTTAATGCAACACTAACTAATGTGACAAATTAAGGCACGATATTATTGTATTTACTTGTCTCTAAATAAGAACATCCCCCCAGCAAAGGGAAAGAAATCCTCCCAAGCATGCCCACATATTGGAAAGAATTTGGATGTTCGTGAGAAGACATCATTTGCGAGATCTTTTGCAAGACTGATTCTTTCCATAACGGGCCAGCCAGACCTTTAAGACTGAAGCTTTAAGATTTTTTTCCATATATGAACTATTGGCTATTATTTTGTCAATATAGTATTTTTCAATATATTATCTTGGATCTTCAACCTGCCCACTGAGGATAACATATTTTTTTCTCCAAATAAGTGGGTGCATTCATCCAGGAAACACCGAATCCTGTGTTAGCCTCAGGCACTACCTATTCCTGTGAGCTGGGAGAAAGCATTTAACCTCTTCCCTGTGTTTCTTTGTCTGCTCTGTCCTGGTGCCAGGAGAATGCCTGGGGGAAACCATTCAAATGTGACCGAGTTTGTCCTCTTGGGCTTCACCGATCTGCAGGAGCTGCTCTTTGTGATTTTTTTACTCATCTACATCACCACGCTGGTGGGGAACCTGGGGATGATCATCCTCATCAGGACCAACTCTCAGCTTCATGTGCCCATGTACTACTTCCTCGGCCACCTCTCTTTCCTGGACATCTGCTATTCTTCATCCATCACGCCAAAGCTCCTGTCGGGCCTCCTTGCAGAAAGAAATACAATTTCTTTTAATGGCTGCATCACACAGTTTTTCTTCTTTGCAGTATTTGGCACCACAGAAGCCATGCTTCTGGCCATCATGGCATACGATCGCTACATGGCCATCCGTGAGCCTCTGCACTACTTGGCTGCCATGTCCCACAGGGTCTGTGTCCAGCTGGTGGTGGGCGCCTACGCTGCTGGGAACCTGAACGCCCTTGTGCACACCAGCGCTCTCCTCCGACTCTCTTTCTGTGGCCCAAACCTCGTCAATCATTTCTACTGTGAAATCCCACTGCTCCTGCAACTCTCATGCTCTGACACCTGGCTCAACGAGATGGTGATGGCCGCGTGCATCGGCTTCATCATAACAGCCTCAGTCTTGGCCATTGTTGTCTCCTACGCCTGCATCCTGCTCAGCATCTGGAGCATCCGCTCCGCGGAGGGCAGGCACAAAGCCTTCTCCACCTGCACCTCCCACCTCCTGGCTGTTGCCCTCTTCTACGGCTCTGCGGCTTGCTTTTATTTCCATCCCTTTTCCAGACACGCAGAAGATCGAGGGAAAACGGCCTCCATCTTCTACACCATGGTGACCCCCATGCTCAACCCTTTCATCTACAGCCTGAGGAACAAGGAGGTGAGGAGCACTCTCAGAAGAGCTACGAACAAGCTCCTTTCCTGCAGGTATTCCCACACGTCCCGCTCTAACCAAACCGAAGCATGTACCATCTGCCACAGTGGAATCAGCAGAAGAAATAAGGCTGACACCTGACAGAAGAAGGGCACTGTACATTTCTGCACATCTGGTGAGATGTACATGCTCTACCTCGTGCTGAACACTGTGGAGTTTGAATTATGAATTAATTCCATGTTGGGGTCCCTTGAAAAATAAATTACCTGTAATTACAATGGCTGAAAGAAAGAAAGAATGCAGGAAAGATGGACAATCCGAAAACCACTTACATTGTCAGTGAAAATTTTGGAGTAAATTAATTTATAAGCAGCTGTAGAACATGCACAGTTGATACTTTTTACCAAAGAGGATTATTCAATGTTATAACGATATTAAATCCTGTAGCCTGAAAGAGTTGGCTCAGAGCAGAAGGGGACAAGCTAAATAGACTACATGTTGGAGAGGGACAATGTCTTTCATAATTTTGTTTTCAAATTTTCTAAGTAGCTGCCTAAGGTTTTGATTTAGTACAATAAACTTGATTTATTATTTTTTCTGATTTGCCTGAGGATAGTCTTTATGGGGGGATAGCACATCCCTGTGCTTCATATATATTGCATGCAGAGTGCCTGTGCTGGGCATCTTGCTTTCCTGGATGGGTCTCCACCGTGGAAAGCTACCAGCCTGGAGCCACCACGCTGACATGCTCCTTTGCCTAGGAGCAAAGCGGAATTTTATCCCCTGTGACAAGCAGTCACTCATCTTGGTCCAGGAACAGTCTTTCAAGACATTGTCGGAGCAGTCTTGGCTTTTCCCAGGATGTCATCTGGTGTTGACAATACAGAAAGCCTTCGTGCTTCTGGGCATATGTTGTATTCAAATGCACCCAAGTTCAACAGCTCTGAGACTCTCAGTGTTGTCCAAAACTCCCCCACCGTCTCCTCTCTTCCTTGTGTCTCTCCATCTAGGCAAAGTTTATTTTCCAACTCAGCTGCAGCTTATTCATAATTTCTGCTTCCAGGTTTCAGGGGTTGAGTCACCCTGGTCCAGGAGTCATCCTATCTAACTGTAGGCTTTCACATCTGAATTAGTCACCATAGGTTCCCCTTATGGACACAACTATGCCTTTTGGGGCTTTGATTCACCTGATCTATTTTAAACATCTACATCAGTGTGAGGTGAATTTTTCTGGAAAATGTGCATGGTTTTCTCCACTTGCTGCTTGGCAACAAAGGCTGATAGAGCTAAATGGCAAATATGGATGTGTCACGCTCAGGGCATAGTCTGACGAGTCAATTTAAGCCTAAGGGGAAAGTTCCAGCTCACCATGCTGATGTTCTGGAGTCCTTCAAACACCCCACTCAAAAGTGAGAAGGTGAAACTAGCCTTTAATCAATAATTTATAATTCAGCTGAGCATGAATGCTCAGCATCCACAGAACACTTTCTGGAAAGAACACAAGAGTAAAATGGATGAAGATAGTGTCAGAGGTATGCTCTTGTTTTGATAGAAAGGTCGCTAATACCAGATATTAACTTCCTGAAGAAAGATTTATATTTTCCATGAACGGATAGAAAATAATTCCCTAGAAGATCTGACTACAGATACTAGTACTGTTTTGTTCTTTTAAGAGCAATAAAAGAGAAACTTTTCTCCATAAACTTGGCTGTGACTCTCTCAGATGCCTGGATCTAACTCTGGGTTTTTAAACAACAGAATATCCCAGATAATGTTAAAACAAATTGCAGCAGAAGAGTTTCTGAATAGTTTTCCCTTTCTCTCCAATAGCATCTACAATACTTCTCCAAATACTGAGCTATCTCCTAATCCTTGAATCTCTATTTCTTACACCAATTCTTTTTAATTCTCTGTGATGCCAAGAGGTAAATTACATATTCCAAGAGATAAATTTTATATATATATATATAAAATTCTTTATATATATGTATAAAGAAGTGGAAAAAATACTCAAGCTTACATTTAACTTGCTAATTGTGTTTATTCATGTCTCCTCCTTAAGGAGGAGTCATCAATTTCCAAAGTCATCAATTCCCAAGAGAAATTTCCTGCATGACACCAAGGGGAAGGCAGCAGCAAACTCCTTGGTCTTTCAGTGAAAGAAGCCTATAAACACTGGCTTTTCTTGGTCAAGTATTGATGCCCTTCATGCCTGGCAAATCATTCTTGCTTTCAACACCAACACTGGGAGAAATCGGGGCTTATTTGTCCCATAAAATATTGGTCTAGGAGATAATAAGTCTCCGATAAACCAAAAAGGGCCCCAAGATGTGACCAGACAGGTGAGTTTTAGCGTAAATAATGCTACAAAGTGTTGATCTGCTGCAAGGGGAGGGCTGTAGGCAGGAGTCTGTTTTCACACCAAATAGTCACCTAAGGTCAGGATATCTCATGCAAAACCCAGGCATTTATAAGTTGCTTTTCCAAATTTAAGGCAGCCACTAGATGAGGCTATGAGTAAAGCCACTTGAGATACATTGGCACTGCCAGAGGTCAGCAGCCCCTCAATCTCAGCTGATCATTTTAATCATGATTACTGTGATTCATAAGTATTGTCTAGTGGCCGGAGATGGCAGCAGCTTGGACAAGCTGATGAAGTGACTCTACAAAGCGTTGGTGGTCTGAGGCATGTTATCATGCTGGCAAAAGCCCCTTGCTGTCCTTGAGGTCTGGTTTATCTCAGACCTTTTACGTGGGGCAGATAAGAGGACTGACGGCGCACGGTCAACTGTTTGCTATAATACAAAGATCACGGCATAGAAGCACTACCTGGTTTATTTGGCAAACTTCAAATTGTTTTAGAGGGGTGTGAAAGTTTCTGCTACTGACTTAATGCTGGAGTGAAATATAAAAATCTGTTTGACTAAATCCAGATTTAAGGGAGGCTCACGTATAAGTCGAGCAAGGCACATGTACTGAACTTTCCTCATGAGGAAGGGTCCTTTCCAATGGTATAATTTGGTATCTTGTTTAACAGTTCAAAAACCCTCAGTGAGCAACTTCTGTGACTATTCTTAACTCCTGTTTTAAGAAGACATGAGCTTAATTTTATCTTCCCTGCCCCCCTCAAGCTACACTATCAGCATCTTAGTTGCCCCAGTTCGTAACAGCACTGTAGCATTGTTGGGGTTTCCACCGGTACCAACCTTTTAAAATTCCTTCCACTGTCTTTCTCAATTCAGTGGCATCACAAGAATGATATAGGTATCACCATATTTAAAGGGGGTTAATACTTACACTAACTGTCCTGTTTCAAACTTAATTTCAGAGTTTCATAGGAAGGAAGGGAAGAAATTAGAGTTTCATTTTAACTTGTTCTGACTCTCCTAAAGGAAATTATTTAAAAAATGTCTTGATCTCTCACCAATGCTTTCTCTCTTTCAATCTTCTGAAACAAGGGGGTTTTGGTTGTTGGTTTGGTGGGGGTTTTTTTGTTTGTTTGTTTTTTTAAATACAGACCAATTTTTAATGTCAGAATCAATTGCTGTGGTTACCTCTTTGGCTCTGATGGGTAAAGAACTTCTTAACTTCTTCCGGAGGTAGAATAAGACTTCTGATTTGTGAAGTGACTTTATCAAACCAAATTAGTAGTGACTAGACCAGAATAAAACAATTAGAAATAAGTTCAGACATGCACTTTGTTTACTTTAAAATGTATTTTGAGACAAAGACTGAATATGTTGTTCATCAGTTCCTGCCTCTGAAATTTCTATTTCCCGATAAAAATAAATGCATCTTTAACCTCTGTTTGTGGGGAAAACAGGAATATGCTGACTCCGTTTTTCTCTGCATCTCTGCTTCCCTACAGCAACTGTGTTATGATGATGGCCAAAGGAAATCACACACCCAGTGCTGAATTTGTTCTCTCAGGGTTCTCAGAGCAGGGGGATGTCCAGGCTGTCCTCTTCATGGTCTTCTTGGTGATCTACGTGATCACTCTGCTGGGGAATCTGGGGGTGCTCGTGTTAATCAGACTGGATGCCCAGCTTCACACCCCCATGTACTTCTTCCTGAGCAGCCTGTCCTTCCTAGACATCTGCTATTCCTCCTCAATCACCCCCAGACTGCTCTCGCATCTCCTAGCAGAAAGGAAGGTCATTTCTTACTCCTCGTGCCTCACACAATTTTATTTCTATGCGGTCTTTGCCCCCACCGAGTGCTACCTCTTGGCTGTGATGGCGTATGACCGCTACGTGGCCATCTGCAGCCCACTGCTCTATGTCATCTCCATGTCCAGCAGAGCACAAACTCTGCTGGTAGTTGGCTCGTACCTTACTGGGATTGTGAGTGCCACTATCCACACAGGGTTTGCACTTCGGCTCTCCTTCTGTGGTCCCAACATCATCAACCACTTTTATTGCGAGGGCCCCCTGCTTTACACCATCTCTTGCACGGACCACACTGTCAATGAGATTCTGATGTTCGTTGTGGTTGGCTTCAACCTCTTTGTCACCAACCTGACCATCCTCATCTCCTACACCTACATCCTGGCCACCATCTTGAGAATGCGCTCGGCCATGGGGAAACTCAAAGCCTTCTCCACGTGTGTGTCCCACCTGACCATCGTGACCCTCTTCTATGGATCCGCTGCATCCATGTACTCACGACCCAGCTCCAGGCACTCCCATGACCTCGACAAAGTGGCCTCTGTGTTCTATGCGGTGGTGACCCCCATGCTGAACCCCCTCATCTACAGCGTGAGGAACAAGGAGGTGAAGAATGCTCTGGGGAGAGTGATGAAGAGGAAACGTTAATCTGAAAAGTAGTTTTCCCTGGTGCGTCAGAGGAATTGAGAGGTCTTCTCAGAAATGTTTGTACTTTCCATTTCTGTACAGCTATGGCATAAAAAAAGCAGTGCTCTCCTGTGAGCTGCTGGGGACAAATGTATTGGGAAACCTCTGCCTTGTTCCTAAATACTGGGTCATTAACTCCTCTTGGATTAGCCCATTCACTGACCTCTCTCAGGGATGCGTTAGCTACCTTTATTTGTGTTTACAGCCTAATATTATTTTAATTTCAATAATTTAAACCCTCTGACCTTTTGTAGTTTGCGAATGCATTACCACTGTTGTCTCGAGCAACGACAACAAATAACACCTATTGCTTTCAGCGTGACTATGACGACCAAAGCTCTCTTCATATCAAATAATAGACACATTTCTGGTGAACACAAGAGTCAGGTAACTTAGTGCTCCCAGTATTAGAAATAGACACTGGGATTCATAACAACAATTCACTGCAACAAGACTTGTCAGGCCTTTTCTGCAACTTACTTTAGCTCAACAGTAGCTGTATTTTCAAATTTATTTGAGAAACTTCACCAGTGCCTGCAACTTGCTCAAGGACCAGAGAGCTGTCATCTGGCATCTCCTGTGAGTAATGGTAAAATTACGCAGTCAGGTACCTGCTCACTATCCTGGCATTTTGATCTTATTTTGGTTATATTAACTGGTTTTGCTTAGTTTTGAGCAATTGTGTGATTTTTCCCTCTAAAATAAATCATGAGATACAGGGGAATGACAAAAAACTTTAGCAACTATACTGTAGCTAACCCCATAGACCAATAGGAGAGAAAAGAGTGCTGACCAGGAACAAATATGGGGTAGAAACATTTAGAAGTGATCCTGAGCAGACCCAAGACTGGCATGGAGAAAATTCCCACTACAACCAGTGCTCCCACCAAGCACCATACCTCCTCAGCAAGAAGCTCAGGGTGCTGCTGGGTCACTGCATCATCCCACCAAGGAAGAAGGGCCTCAGTCTGCAGGTGGGAATTTAACCTCAGGGATGAGGGGCAGGTACTTTAATCAGAGAAACCTTGAGGAGCATTGCTCTCCATCCATCCAGGCCCCCACAGCTGTCCTTAATACAGTCACATATCATCACACTGACTCTCCAACTCATCAGCTTTTGGGGCCTGGACTAGGTCTGACAAGCAAGGCAGCTGTAGAAGTGCACTTTGTTGTTAACAAGGAAGAAAGTTTCTTTCTTGTTAGCCCCTGCTGATTAGTCTCTCATGGCTTGTTAAGAAGAATGAGATAAGTTGACTACAAGCCCTCTGAGAAGCTTTCATGGTGATTAGGAAACTTTCTTGGTAAACCCCAGAAGGTCTTGTTAAGCTGATGACTCCTGGAAGGGTGGTTGGTCCCCAAGGGCCACTTCTTCCTCTGGGAAGGGGAGCAGCATCACTTGTGATGGAAATAGCTGTAACCACCTGTCTGGCGAGAGCCGGGACCTCAGGCTTGCTGGAGGGCCTGCTGGAGGGCTTTCTGTGCTGGGACAAGCTTGGTCATACACTCTCAATAAAGAGACACCCTTGTCTTCATGACATGTGCAGATAACATGGTTCCCTTGGTTCTCACTAATGGGGTGATTTGTCCCCCCCTGCTTTTGACCCCCTATCAGAGGGAGCCGGGGAAGGTTGTTGCATTTCTCTTCATCTTTGCACCTCCTCTAGAACACCTCACGCCTTGAATTTCTTGTCATTAATTTCCTTGGGACAGATTAATTCTTAAACTGTGAGGCAAGTTGAAGTACACTACATACACCCTCCATGTCTGACTGGTTTTCATAAACGTGATTTTCCTACCATTATGAATCTGGGACTGGACAGTAAGCATGGGAATGGGTTCACCTGGCTCTCCACATCTAAAAAATTTGTTGTCTAATTATGAGATAGTCAGCCAGGTCCCCTTTAAAATATGTAGGAATAAGAAGATGTTTTATCACATCCTAGGACAGATCGTTAGAACGGATGTGGTGGAACAGGAACAGGTCTAAAAGCACTGGTACCATGGACCAGCTGTCTATGGTATATGCATTTCAGAATAGTTTTCTCTGGATTAAATTTATTCTGCTCTGGGTATCTGAACACCTACTGGAGGTCAAACTGCATTAGGTGTCCCCCTCAAGCCCATTTTCAGTTTGTTTTCATCCAAAAGTAACCCAGCTCATGTGGCCTGACCCCAGCCTGCGATGTGAATGAAAATACAGTGAGAGGAGAAAGCTTGGAGATCTTCAAACTTAAACTCTTTAAACTGCACTGTCTGAACAAAAACTACAAAAATAGAAACACAGCTTTATTGATCACAAATGGAGACAAGGAACTCTGACTTAATCACTCAATTTTTATTTATCTAAATTTGAAGGAGATTAATCTACTTCAGACCACCTAATCCCTCCCCCCAACACTCTTGATAATAATAATAAAAAGAGCTTTATTGGGTTTTGGTTTTTTTTCCTCTCAGTTGGGCTAAAACTTTATAAAGGAAAAAAAGATACTTTAATAACTAAGAAACTGCTTCACCCTTTTTGCATGTTTTCCTACAAGTGGTGCTGGAAACTTTTGCTTAAGTTGCAGGAAAGGAGCAAGATGCAGTGAAATTCCCCAGGCCAGGTCTGGGTTTCATTGCCCTCATGTAGAAATCTGGTGCCATTTGCTCTGTCCTGAGGTGCCAAAGACATTGGCATGCACTTGACATGTATGCCACGCAACCTTCAGAAGAGTTGGGCCATTCTGGAGCGACATCTGAAAGCTCAGGGGGAGACCCGGGGCTATCTCCAGGGTGTTTAAAATCTACATTCATGGAACTGAACTCAATCCCAGATGCCTCTGTTCTTCTTGACATTGGTTCTTCCAATCTGACCCACTCTATCCACACTGGTGTGAACGTTTCACTGGGAAAATAGTCTAGGACTATGAAAAGTATGTTTATGTGGTGCAAAAACAGCATTGTGAAGAAATAACTGGGACGGCTCAGGAGTAGAGGCATGTTACTTCATGACGCATGGAGCTCCCCCTGAGCTACGGGTTTGGGTGTAAGTAAGGAATATTTAATCCAGCTAAAGCATAGGGTGAAGATGATGTACAACAATGAGACCAGCCACTGCTAAGGTCCCATTTTATAGTACAGATATAAATTATATACGGGGAGAGGTGGGAAGGAGAGCAGGTCTGCACAGTGGCATGTCCTGTCCATTAGGAAGCACGTCAGGATCAGAAGAGTTTATGCTCCTCCCTTGCATCCTCCTGCACCTATTGTGAAAAGCAACAAATGAAAACACAAACAAGAAAAGATTGGTACACTTCTTGCTGTATGCATCTTTGGGGACGTAATCCCTGTTTTTCTTCTGTTAAGAAGCTGTCTGTCTCTTCACCAGTCTCTTCAGTGCCCCCTTCACCTCCTGGTTCCTCAGGCTGTAGATGAAGGGGTTCAGCATGGGGATCATCACCGTGTAAAACACAGAAACCACCTTGTCCCTCTGAAGTTGAGGCATAAATAAAGAGGATGGAGCCATAGTATAGGTTGACAGTGGTGAGGTGGGCAGCACAGGTGGAGAAGGCTTTGTGCTTCCCCTCGGCCGAGCATGTCTTCAGGACGGCAGCCAGGATGGAGGCATAGGATGCGAGGATGAGCGTGGAGGGGAGGATTACATTGAAGGTCAGGATGACATACAGGAGTGCCTGGTAGCTGTCTGTCACATCGCAGGAGAGCTTCACCAGGGGGGCAGGTGGCAGAAGAAGTCATCGATGACGTTGGTATTGCAAAAGCTGAGGGCAAACGTGCGGCTGGTAATGAGGGTGGAGTTGGCAAAGCCGCTGAGGTAGGAGGCAGCCACCAGCCCCATGCACAGCTTCTTGGACATGGCAGCAGAGTAGAGCAGTGGGTTGGAGACAGCCACGTACCGGTAGTAGGCCATTGCTGCCAGCAGATAGCACTCAGTGTAGGCCAAGCCACCAGAGACAAAGAACTGAGCAGCACACCCAGCGAAGGAGATGCTTTTGTCCTCGGAGACGCAGTTCAGCAGGATCTTGGGGGTATAGACGGAGGAATACCAGAGGCCCAGGAAGGACAAGTTCCCAATGAAGAAGTACATTGGGGTATGGAGCCATGAGCTACGCCGTATCACCGTGATGAGGGTGATGTTGCCCACAAGGGTGGTGATGTAGGCTAAGGTGAACACCATGAACAAGAGAAGCTGCAGCTTCGGGTCAGTGGTGAACCCCAGGAGGATGAAGCTCGTGACTGAACTGTGGTTTCTCTCTTCCATGGACAGGGGAAAGGGACTGACCTGGAGACATGGATCATGATGGCTATTTGATATTTGCAGTGCGGGGTTTTGGGGCACCAGCTAAGCATGCATGCGCGCATACACAAAAGAAAAAAGCAGAGTAAATTTTGTGTTGAGAAGGGCTGCACTGTTATGATTTTGATTGTGCTATTTTATGTCAAATAAAGGTTTGGTGTTTTAATCACTTTGCATCACTTTGAAAGCTTTTTTTTGCCATGAACATACATACATACATGCTGTGCGTGGTGCTATGCATACAGGTATGCACACAAGCAGTTTCTATATATTGCATATAATGCATTAAATCCTTAATAAAACATATACAATAAACAGGATATGAAAATATGGGTATCTATATACTTGTATGTATGTATACATGTATCTCTCTAGGTATTTGCTGACTCTGCATTCCCTGACTTTTGTGAATGTGAAATCTCAATCTCAGTGTTGCATTAAATTACTCGTACATTGAGACTCCTTGATATGAAGTACACGTGGAGAAACTGGAGATACACATTGAAGAGAAATGCATGTAGATTCGCCATCTGGTACAAACCAACACAGTTTCATTAGATTAATTTTCATGAGTCATACCAGTAAAAACACTGTCTCATTAAGTTTTCTGTTTTGCATGAGCAAACATTGAATGGTTGGATGTTCATCCTAACGGTCATCATTACAGATGTGTGTATCTGGGAAGACCTCTGATTTTAGGCCCATTACTGAAAGCAGCAGTTATTCAGTGTGTTTGCACACCTGAGTACAGGCCACACTTGCATCTACAGAAGTTGGAATTCATCTCACCTGACATGGTCAGTCTAAAAACTAATTATTTCGTCTCTTTCATAGCCAGTGAAAGTGACAGACTCTTCCACAGGGAGACCAGAACGTGGGCTGTGTCCTGTTGCTTCCTTGCAACTTTCCCCATGCTCCAACTGGGTTTGCAAAGACCCTCTCCAAGTGCCTCTGGTGCTGGCTGCTTCTCAGAGGTGCTGCAGTGGGCTTGATGGTTTTCTCATCTGGCCTCATATGTTGATTCTAATGTTTGGCTTGTCATCAGGTAACACAAGGGATGAGCAGAAAGATGAGGGGACAAAGAAAAGAAAAACGAATCCCCTTGGAGATTTATCTTCTTGCCTATCCATGACACTGTATCCCTTGTTGGCCCTTTTTGCCCAGAAATACTTACTCCTGGTCTTGTCCAGCAAGCACTGATGGGATCACAACTTTAGAGATCATGAGAACAAAAGCGCAATGACGGTCTCTGTGTGGCTTCTCCACACCAGCTCATCTCACAGGGCAGAGCAAGCAGGTGTGTCCTCGCCTGTCCCAGCACCGCCCGTGGTGTGTGGCTGGGATATTTATCCATTGCCTTGTTCCGTGTTTCCTTTAAGGACCTGGTCCCTCAAGTGTGTAGTTCAGCTATTCAGTACAGCCTTTGCAGTGAACAAAAGGTTGCTGCACAGTTGTGCATCCCCCAGAGATCCCCTGACTTACTCCCTGCACCCCAGAAAGAGAATTTTCAGAGCTTTCATGGCTCTCCATGTTACGTGCTCATTATTTTCATCACTATAGCTGCAGAACAAAGATGCAATCTCAAGAACATCCAAGTTATTTGCATTTAGTTGATTATATCTTTTTACCAGTCTGAATCTGGAAGGCAACAAGAACTCTTCCTAGGAGTCTCCCCAGAGCATTCTTCACCTCCGTGTTCCTCAGGCTGTGGATCAGGGGGCTCAGCGTGGGGATCACCAGGGTGTAGACAATAGACACCACTTTTTCCTGGTCCGGGGAGTAACTTCAGCTCTGCAGTCAATGGGAAGAAGTGGGAACTTTTATGCAAAATTCAGATAAGCTATTTAGGATGTTTATTTCGGAGCAAGACCAATTGCTTCCTAGAGTATTTGGCAACAGGGTGGAGAATGGTCAGATGAAGAAGTCTACAGCTGTAGATGACAAAATTCAGTTAAATCATGATCAGACTCAACAGCTGGTATGCTAAATAAAAGCCCTGAGGTAGCTATAAAGAATATAGAAAAGAAAAAAAACAACAAAACGCCACTACAACCCCATAATTAGCTTTTAATTTCTCAAAAAATGTTGTCTCCAATTTTCTTTTGATATTTCTTTCTGGAGTCCTGCAGGCTGGGTTGCTCAATGAGAAATCCCACGCCAATCCAGGGGACTGGCCATCATGACTAGCACCAGACCGTGCACCACATGCTAATGCCACTGAATGACTCATTTCATGCCTTATCATTTTTTTTCCCCTTTGAGCAATTCAGTGCTCATCCAGTCTGTGTTGAAATTGTATAGATTTTGGTGGAATGAAATTAAACTTCAAGCACAGCTCATGAGCATATTTGGAGGGAGCTGTGCACTGCTGTTAACCCATGCAGACCAGCTGGTTTCCAGAGGTGAAAGATCTGCCCCAGCCAAGCGTTGAGTCCTCTTATGCATTTGTCTGGGTGTCTTCTCTCATTCCCAGGACAAATTTTTGGGAGCTAGAGACCAAAACCTGCCAGGTATCTTAGGGAAAGAAGCCACACAGACTCTCAACAGTTTGGGTTTTGGTTTTTTTTGTTTGTTTGTTTGTTTGTTTGTTTTTCAGGTTTTGATTTCTGCATTCCTTTAAATTAAAATTCATTGGCGGATTTTTGGCATTGTTGCACAGTTGAGCACAGATTGTGTTTTTGTATATTTCCTGAGTTACTAAGATTTAATGAACAGCATAAGGACAGTGAGTAAAAGCAATAACACAGACACAATCTGGCAGACTTCATAATATTTCAAGCTGATGATACTTTTCCTGCTTTTGAAGCTGCCTTAGACCCCTGCCAGAAAATTCTGCCCTGGTCCCCCTAGACACAAATTCTAATGAAAAGCTGGGCACCCAGTGACATTTAGGTAAGCTGTGAATATGGGATCAGGTAGGTCTTTGGTGAGTTCACTACCAGATAAAGGCAGAGTGACTTCAGAAGGGGGTCATGTTCAACTGGTCCTAAGTGCTGCCCATATCCCAGAGGGATGCAATGTTTGGAGTGGCTGTACACAGCCTGCCAAGGTTTTTGACCCCAAATCTCATTAGGAAAAAATAATAATGAAGAAAAAAGCCCATCATGGAAGTTAATAGAGGACCTACTTGTCAGAAAAGTTATAATAACATTTTGAAAATAATTGGTGCCTTTCTTTATATATTTATATATTTTACTAGATGAAGGCATCCCTCTTAGCCATGGGGCCATCAACAGCAGTTGTAAAGGGATGGTGAGAGATTATCACCAGGCAGCCCGGGTTTGTCTGAAAGGGTTTATAACACTTCTGAATTCTCACTGTCAAAACAAATACACATATGAACAGACAATATCATTCCCGCTAATAATGGCAGGAATAAGCGGTGTCTGAAATGCAGCTGTTGGAGGTTCTGAAAGTAGCAACCTACTCAAACAAACTAATACAGAGAGACCTCCATCTGTGTAAACTAAATCTCTTGGAGAATGCAGATAGGAAAGATTTTTGTGATTCCATACATCAAGACCACAGTATTGTGAATAATACATGTCATGGCACTTGGACCCAGTGGACAGATTTCAGTGAAAAGAATTTTGTTTAGGTAAGGCTACAGTTCTGGTATTGATTTGAGTTTCGGTGATTGCTATTGCCTTGCTCTTCTCATCAATGCTTATAGCAAAAGTAAAAAAAAAAAAAAGATAACATGAAAAAACAGTGGGGAGACATTTACTGTCTTCTTGAAGCTGGCAAAGGCAAAGATCAACACTTGGGGTGGGCTTTGGAGCAAGAGGGTGCTAACAAGGGGACACCATGACAGCAGAAATGGTTGCAAGAAATACCTTTGCATTGGCGAAATCCAGCTTAAGTGGCACTGAGAAAGTCACTTGAGAAAGATAATAACCAGGGGTGACTGCGGAAAAAAGTTGAGATTTGCTTTTGGTGAATCATGTAGACATTCACTTTTCATCCACTCCCTCTCCTCAGCATGGGAGCGGGGGAAGACATCTTCTTAAATCCAGACATTCAAAGTGAATTTTTCCTGGGCTTCATTAGTGAGCCTGGAGACAAAGAAATTTATATTCCAGGTGGATTTTGCTTGTTGTCAAGCTTCTGTTCTCCATGGACTGAAATGCCTCCAAGGTCACAGAAAAGAGTATAAACACCACTTGAACACTAAAAAGTACAGAGGGGCTTCGTCTGCCCTCTGGAAGGTGCAGCAACAAATCATTCTCAGTGCAGCTTTTAAGGAAAGAGTGCTAAAAAGCACTCTCAACATTTGTTTGAAGATGAATTATGGCCTCGGTCATCGTCTGGAAGAGCAGCCAAGCTCATCCCAGTTGCTGAAGGAACTGCATGGACCTGCACTGAAGATCTGAGTTTTGTTGGAGAAGTAGTGTCCAAGGTGAGGGCATCTTCTGTTCTGGCCAGTCCTCAGCCCTGAACCTGCTCTGAAGCAGCAGGACATGAAGGGATATCATGGGGCTAAAGTAAGCACCCCTTTCTTTTGGTCTGATAGACTTGAAGGTGGTGAGATAGAGGAAAGAAAGGACCAGAGGTGTAAGACATCTCATTTATAGCAACGAGACTGAGAACAGCAGAAGGAATTCTACATGGGGGGGAGGATTCTTCTGCTTTAAAGTTTAGATGACATAAAACAAGGAGACATGTAGGTGTTTGGTCTTTTCATAGGTGCCACTGTAATGGCAAGGGATGGCCCTGATGGCCAAGGCAAGAGGGTGCTCACTACCTACAGCACCTACAGAGTATTATCTCCTCTCCCTGCCCAGCTCCTCCTGTGTTTGCTTGTACGGTGTCGGCTCTATGTCCAAGTTCGTTTCCCCGTTGCCACTGTGCCACCACGAATTTCCTTTCCTATGGGGTTGTCAAGACTGTGTATACTGAAAACTGCATGTTCGTATCAGTTTTGAAAGAAAAATGCACACTTTTGCTCTGTTTTGTTTTGCAAAATCAACAAGAAAACTAATTCTGCAATTTCTGCAAGATGAATTGTTCCATGTTGTTTTATTTAAAAAAAAAGATTTCTTTTAAAAATGTACCTGTCATTTACTAAGGAAAAAACAAAATGCATTAATTATCTTAATTTTTTTTTTAAAAAGGTTATTACTAAGAATGCCTGTGTTAAATTTCCCCAGGAAGGGGGAGATGAAATGCTGAATTAAGCCCTGGTGGGCATTCTCACTGTTCAGCTTCACAAGTAGGTTTTGGTTTTAGGATCCTTTCGAAGCCTCTGGATGGAGGCTTGGTTCTTGCGAGAGTGATCCAGAGTCCAGCTGACATTTTATGACCCTCTGGTAGGAAGGGCTCTGCCTCCCTTCAGTGACACCGAGGAAGCCGAGGGTGCTGCTGAGCTGCCCAAATCATTGTCTGCCACTTTGCCTGTCTCCCACAGGCTGAATGCGTTACAGAGAATGACACCTGTCAATCACACTGATGTGCGTGAGTTTGTTCTCTTGGGCCTGACTGCCTGCCTGGATCTTCAGGTTCCCCTTCTCTTGTCTTTCCTGGCCATGTACATGGTGACCCTCTTGGGGAACTTTGGGATAATTATATTAATCAGGACTGATCTTCACCTTCACACCCCCATGTACTACTTCCTTGGCCACTTGGCTTTTGTCGATGTCTGCTATTCCTCCGTCATCCTCCCCAAAATGCTGGTGCAGATCTTGACGGAGGAGAAAACCATCAGCTTCTCGGGGTGCGCAGCCCAGCTCTGCTGCTTTGTTATTTTTGGGGTCACCGAGTGCCTCTTGCTGGCCGTGATGGCCTATGACAGGTATGTGGCCATCTGCAAGCCCCTCCTGTACCCTGCCATCATGTGCGAAAGGATGTGCCGGTGGCTTGTTGCCGGTTCCTACTGCGTTGGCGTCTTGCACGCGGTGATGCACACCACTTTCATCTTCACTTTCTCCTTCTGCCGCTCCAATGTTATCAACCACTACTTCTGCGACATTGCCCCGCTCTTAGCTCTCTCCTGCTCCGACACCCACACCTACGAGGTGGTCGTCCTTGCTCTCATCAGCCTAAACTGTCTCAGCACCATGACCATCATCTTTGTCTCCTACACTTATATCCTCCCCACCATCCTGAGGATCGGCTCTCCGGCGAGCAGGACAAAAGCCTTCTCCACCTGCGCCTCCCACCTGACGGTCGTCACCATGTTCTATGGGGCAATCTTGTTCATGTACCTGCGCCCCAGTTCCACCTATGCGTTGGATGAGAACAAGATGGCCACGCTGTTTTACACCGTCATGACCCCCACGCTGAATCCCTTGGTCTACAGCCTGAGGAACAGTGAGGTGAAGGCTGCCCTGAGAAGAGCGGTTGGGAAAAGGCAGTGAGCGAAGGAAGCTGGTGACCAGGAGAGTATTTCCTTATTGCTGTTATTGAGTGGGACTCAAAATTGCACTGAAGTCTGTACTGAGGATAGTTTCTTTGTAATTCATCTCCCTTAATTATAGGGATAAGTCAGGTGACTGACACTGGCTCGGATTAGACAGGTAACTTCTGCACAGCTGAAGCTGGGTGAGGTGAAGCCCAACCTCATGCAGCATCAATGGTCAATGAGCAGTGGGCAGCTCCTCCACACAGCTCGATTCACCCTGTTCATCTCATTTCTCTGTTCAACGACTACAAAGAAAGCCTGGATTGCAGTGGAGGTGGGTTTCCAGACTGCTAAGGTTCAGAGGAGCACCCAGAAGAAGAGTCAGAAACCCTTTTTCCATGGAGTGTCTCTCTGAAACCCAGTGCCTACAGAGTTGGGTGGGAATGGGTAGGCCTGAAGGACTATGGGATATCATATAATCAGTTAATAACTCAATCACACAATTCTTCACTGTAGTTTCTCAAGCTATTACCTGTGGCTTGGCACTCTAATAAAGGCTTTTTCACCAAAAACTTGATTCCTGCAAATGAAGTTGCAGGTTGAGTTCAAGGTGTTTGGTCCTTCCTGATGTCACAGTGAGTGTTGGCGCTATTTTTCCTGGAAGCCTCTGGGCATTTTGAGCCTCACCTTTGCTGTTCCTAAAGCTGCTTCTCAGATGGTGCAAACATAAATAACTTAGTCACACATCGGGTCAATAACAACTGTTTCACCATTCATTGGACCATCGATGCTGCATTTCCCAGCACTTTGAAGACTGTTAAGAAATAGACTTTCTGTATAATACACCAAGAAGTTACAGAAAGGGGATTGATGCTGATACCCTGAAGGTCTCTGTCATAGTATTATGAAACAAATAACTTCAGGTAAAAAATACAAGTAAACAACTGTAAAGTTGGGATAAACAATGTTCTTACTCAAGTAAATTTTCCACCCAGTTGATATTTCCTCACACCCCCCAAGAAATAGGCACCTCTATATGTAATTCACTTTGTTGCAAGACCAGTTTCTAAAGCAAATCACATGGATCACACACCAGAAACGCCTGTCTGTCTCCTAGCAATGGAGAGCTGTATGCATGTATGCATTTGATAGATATCTAGGACTATTAGGTGAATCCACACAATCTGTCCAGTCTTTTGTGAGCTGCTCTACTTGTAAGACCAGTTTTATTTTTTTAAATTAAATTTAATTTAATTTTTAAATTTTGTTTTATTTTTATATTCCTCTGTTGTACATATATATATTGTACATATGTATATGTTTGACAGAGGAATATAAAAATAATTGCATTTCTCCCAAAGGAAGTTTTCCAAAACACTTCTCAACAAAAGCGCCTCAGAAGTCTCAGTGGATTAGAGACAAGAGTTAAAAAGCAATTAAACCAGGCAGGCTGGACAGACCAAACATCTAAGTGTCCTCGCAATGTCATGAATTAGTGTGAAGTAAGAAGGAAGACCTCAAGTGGTAAGGAAAAGAGGACATCCAGATTTGTTTTACAGCTGAAACTTTAAGGTGATGTATAATTTTAAGGGGGTATATCATATCTTTGCAGACTATAATATATAATTCTTTGCAGGGAGCAAGAAGGAGGAGAACAGCTTCCTTCTTCAGAGATGAGGTCTGTAAAGATGAATTTGATTGTTCTCGGTTGTATCTTTAGTAAACAAACCAAGACGAGCTATTCTTTTCATGTGAGAGCAATAAGCAAGATGGGAAGGAAAATCACACAGCACACAAATTTTCTGAAGGTTATAACACCAGTTATAATTTTTTATAATTTTGGAAGGTTATAATACCAGTTACCAGATAAAATACAAGTTATAATATGTCTTTATCTCTGCAATGCTGGGGAATCCCATTGAGTAATTTTGTGATTCTACAGGTTTTTCTGCAGTGTTTTAAACCCCTATAGCTGTGTCAATAAATGCTTGAGTTTGCTGACACACAGCTAAATCCCATGCACTTCTCCTACCTTGCTACATAGTTGATTTGATTTTTTTCCATTATGAATATAAGCCAGGCTCATTGATGCCAGTTTTACAACAATTTACCTGCTGATTTTCCTGATGGGAAAGCTGTACTCATTCCACTAAAGAGATTTAGTTACAGTGGCAGAAACCCTATGAGCAGCACAGTATTTTCCATGATCTTAGACTAAAAGTGGGCCGGTTTACTCAACAATTCTCTTGGCTCTTTTCTTGGTTTGTTTTAAATACATATTTTTGTTACAGTGGCTGCTTCTGGACCACTGTGGAGGGCTCCTCCGTATTTCTCATGGATATCTGTGATAAAAAGTCAGGATGCATTGGGGTATTTCCATATATTTAAAACTCCCAAGTATGAATTTTAGAATGAGGAGGCATAGAGAAATATGTTGTAAAGGCAAAGATTTTTTTCTGCCATCTTTTTTTTTAATGGTTTCTTTTCTCCCAAATGATGGCACAGCACCATTTGCATACGCTCCGTAAAAGTGTAACCCCAAATTAGCAAAATAAATGAAAAGTTATGAAAGAATAAGGGGGATTTTCATCTTTTCTCTCTGCAAGCAAAATAATCTTTAAAAAAAACTCCACTGGGAAGGCTTCCTAAAATTTGAAAGGTTATAATCTAGCTCAAATTCTCTGAAAAGTCTATTTTCATTATCGATATAACAAATATGTTACAGGAATCACTGAACCCTTTCTTTAACTCTTTTTTGTTAGAACTTGGGAGGGTTACACTGAAATGTGATATATAGTACGAGTGCACCAGAGATAAAAATATATATATGTATCAAAATGAATGAAAAATTGAACACTTGGCAGAGTAACTGACACCAAAATAACATTTCCACTGTCTCGCCAAATTGTTTTTTGATGAATGTTGATTTAAAGTTAAACCAGTCTCTGATAATGAGAGGGTTAGTCAGTACAGGCACTGGGGATTGTTGGTCTTTTCAGCTGCTCAGTCTCTCCATTAATTTATTATTGTTACCATGGCTCTATGAACATAACTTACAGTGCTTTTGGAGAAGATGGCAGAGGAAAATCAAACCGAGCAAGTTACAGAGTTGACTCTCGTGGGACTGACAGACAACCCACGACTACAAGCGCCTTTGTTTGTGCTGTTCCTCCTCATTTACTTCATCACGCTGGCAGGGAACCTGGGCATGGTTGTGCTGATCAGGAGCAGCAGGCAACTTCAATCACCCATGTACTTTTTCCTTAGCCATTTATCTCTCCTAGACGCTTGCTACTCATCGGTGGTGGCACCGAGGACATTAATGAACCTTCTGATTGAGAAGAAAACAATCTCTCTAGCCAGCTGTGCCACCCAGCTTTTTTTTTTCATAGCTTTTGGGACCACGGAGTGCTTCCTTCTGGCTGCGATGGCATACGACCGCTACACGGCCATCTGCAACCCTTTGCTTTACCCATCGGTCATGTCTCACAGGCTGTGCGTCCTGCTGGTGGCTGGTTCGTACGTCCTTGGGCTGCTGCACTCTTTGGTGCACACGGACTTCACCTTCAGCCTGCCCTTCTGCCAGCCAGCCAAGGTCGACCATTTCTACTGCACCATCATGCCTGTTCTAGCGCTGTCCTGCTCCGACACCCACGTCAACAGGCATCTGATATTCGGCCTTGGGGGACTGGTGGAGATGGTGACCATCTTGGCAGTCCTGGTCTCCTACGCCTTCATCCTCTCTGCCGTCTCAAAGATCAGCTCTGCTAAGGGCCGGCACAAAGCCTTCTCCACTTGCACCTCTCACCTGGCTGGAGTCACCATCTTCCACGGGTCTATCCTTGCCCTGAACTTCCGACCAAGGTCCAGTGACACTCTGAGCACCGACAAGACCTTTTCTGTGTTTTACTCACTGGTGGTGCCCATGCTGAACCCCCTGATCTACAGCCTCAGGAACAAGGAGGTGAAGAACGCCCTGAGGGATTTTGCCATGTGGAAGTAGCTTTGGCATGATATTTATCTGCTGGTTTTTTGATAGACAATGCCATAGTTTCACTTAACGACAAGGATTTTTGTTTCCCCACCCTATTACTTAGGCTTCCAGATTTGGTTTGAAAATATTTCCAAGTCTTGCTTGGTTTCTACTACTGGCTTGTGCCCATCATCATATACCATAGATAGTCTGATTCATCTTCTGTATTTTATTGCATGTAGCTTTTTTTTCTTCCTTCTTGGTCTTTTCAGATGTACATTGGACATTAGCTCCAGGCTCCTTGATAGATAGCCCTGTCAAATTGCTCTTCCACAGCCATCAGCATCTCCCAGTTTATAGCTTAAAACCTGCCTTATGACCTTTTTTTATTTTCAGGGCCCTGGTCCCTTATCGTTAAAGGGCAATGAATCTTTCCTGTACAAGCACAAGAAATTTAATGAACATAATTAATGAAATTTTTTTTTTTTCAGGAAAAAACGGCATTTGTCTCACCTATGTTAGGCACTGCTCGGAAATATCTGTCCTATCTATTATCTGAAGGATAAAGCTAGATAAGGTATCTAAAGCTAAAGATTTGGTAACTAATTGGGTTACATGAATATAGTCTTAAATGCTGAGGTCAGTATGGGCCAGGTTTTGAATGATCTACAGAGCACCCCATTTTCTCTTTCCAGAATGTTCAGGCTGATCTAACTGCATCTGAAGCATAGGACAAAGAGGCACATTTCCAGCTCTTCCTGCCAAAAAGTTGCTTGCTTTTTGAGGTCTCAGACCTCAAATGACCTCTATCATGTCATTTCACGGGGGCAGTTTGTGTCTACAGCCACAGATTTCTACATTTTGTAGATACCTTCTCTGCAAAGATCGAAGCAAAATAATACACTGATGCTCTTAGTAGAAAAAGTATTTCCAAAAAACCAAGCCTGTTTCTCATGTTGCAGGAGTTCACAATTCTGCCTCTCCTGCACTTTAGATGGAAGTTCTTGGAAGTTCACTGAGTTGGATCCACCACACATAAGACTATGGCAATCCAGACCTCTTTTAGGAATGCAACACCAAGTCTGGGTAAACTTTTAAGCATTTTAGTTGTCTCTGCTTTGGGAACTTAATTAAAACCAAGAGGAAATAAGAACACCCAGAGTGGGGTAATTCACCAAGCAGCAATGAGCCCTACATACTACATTTCTCACCTAGGCTCCCTTTCTCACAAAAGGTCGGACCTGATGATCTTTCGAGGTCCACCTTGGGCTTTCTGTGGTTCTGTGATTCTATATGTATAGTATAAGCAAAAATATCCAACAAAATAGAAGGAAGAAAACAAGGTGTGGTGAAGATTTTAAAAGAAAGAAACTATCTGATATGAAAAGTCTCTGTCTTGCCAAGCTCTTTAGCATTTAATTACATTCATTCTGGCTCCTTTATTTGACTGCAGGTGGAAGCCACTTTTCCCCCAGGCCTAAGACAACGTGTCCTCTCCCGCTGCTGTTTGCCAGAGCACACAACAAAGATTGTTCACCATCCATCTACTTTCCAAATATAAGTTAAGTTAATTCCCATGCTACTCACAACAGCTAAGGGAAAGATATTTTTTTTGCTGCAGCGTTTCCCTGCTGCAGACAAGGCGTGTGAGTCTGTAACTCTGTGGAGTCAGAACTCATCGCATCACCCAAAGGTGTCCGAGCGGCATCAGCAGACAAGGGGCAACCAAACTCAAGTGTGTGAGAAGGAGCAAGACCCTGTGCTGAACTTATCCAGCCAACCTGAATTTTGTAAGGAAGTTGCAGAATTGCACCCAATCACAAATGCTTATGAGTGTGCACCCAAGAAACAACAAATGTCCTTTGGAATTAATTAGGCTGAGCAGAAATTAGGATGCTTTTTCTCTTATGTGCCTGCCAGGTAAAGATGAAGGATTGCTGGCCCCTCCCCAGTGTTGTGGCCATTCCTGTACCGTGCTTTATGTCCCCCCTTCTTTAATGAGCCATAATTTGCAGAACTGCTGGTTTTTGGCTTTTTTCAGACCCAGACAGCTATCAGCTACCCATAGATTATGTGTTCAGGATTATCTTTCAACTATGGAAACTAGACACATGCTTAATTTTTAAATGAAACACACCATTTGGTTTTTGTAGCCTGCTTTAGCATGAGCTGGGCATTTGGATGCAGGACACTGATGCCAGTCTCCAGGTGTAATTCCATTTGCCTCACCAGTTAAGTAAATGGCACTTGCGATGAATGTAAAACACCACTTAAAATGAATGGGAGGCCCCCTTGGTGCTATCACTGTGCAGAAATTGTCCTTAACACTGGGCAGTCTCAGCACAGTTCATCGTCCTGTATTTTTAATTATGTTGCCTACACTTTCTTCCTTTGAGTGAAGATGTATGCCGAAGTGTGCAGTGTGACATTCAAAGGTATAGCTTGAGATCCTGACTCCCGCCGGCTTTTTCACTTTTTAAGTCAGAAACAAATGCGCTGCATCTTTTCAAGCCTTTTATCTTACTTTTTTTCAGCAAGCAAATTTTAAAATACACTTATTCTTCCAAAATGTTCCCTCCCACCCCAGCAGCTTATGTCTAATAAATAACTTGCAGGTAACAGTGAGGAATTTTATTGGACTTTAGGGACAAGGTCACTAATCTTGCAAGAAAAATACATATTTATCAGTGAAAAAAAGTTATAAATCAATAAAACTATGATTTGTGCTTCCTGTGAGAAAAAGAGGCCTGGAATAATTTGGGGTAATCTCTTCCTACAGGCTGGTGACTGCAAAGTGAAATAAAGTTTGAGGCTCCCACTCCTCCTGGTTTCCTTCCAAGGAAGATGTGATTGTGGGGTCTATGTCTCAGGGCTAAGTACTGTAATTCACTTTTGTGCAGAAATTGTGGAAGAACCTACATAAAATTGTGAGGATTAGGGAAAAAATATGATTGTTTTAATGCATCACAGGCTTTCTCACTTAAGATAAACTGTTCACTTCCTAGCTGATACAACTCTTTGATGTCGACAGCGGTTTAACATCCTTCTCCTGCACTTCACCAGAGCACCCTTCACCTCCTTGTTCCTCAGGCTGTAGATGAATGGGTTGAGCATGGGGGTGACCACGGTGTAGAAGATGGAGGCCACCTTATCCAGGCTGCTGTGGCGAGACATGGGTTGTAGGTACATGAAGAATATTGTCCCGTAGAATAAGGAAACAGCCATCAAGTGGGGGACGCAGGTGTTGAAGGCTCTGGATCTGCTCCGTGCTGAGCGCATCCTCAGGACGGTGCGGAGGATGCAGATGTAGGAGAGCAAAATGATCGTGCTCGTGCCCATCCCATTTATGGCGACAAAGGCAAAGATGACCGTCTCACTGCTGTGGGTGTCGGAGCACGTGAGCTTCAGCATGGGGCTGATGTCGCAGAAGAAGTGGTCGATCTGGTTGGGTCCGCAGAAGGAACCCCCAAAGGTGCAGCCCATGCAGATGATGGTACTGAGAAAGGCGATGATGTAGGACGATGCTACCAGCCGCCGGCAGACGTGGCTGGAGATGACCATCACGTAAAGCAGGGGGTTGCAGATAGCAACATGCCAGTCATAGGCCATCACGGCCAGGAGGTGACACTCGGCAGTCGCAAAGAAAGCAAAGGTGTGGAACTGCGTCACGCAGCCAGCGAAAGAAATGGTTTTATTCTCCGATAACATGTCTGCTAGCATTTTGGGGGAGATGACTGTGGAATAGCAGACATCAGCGAATGAATAATGGGTGAGGAAGAAGTACATGGGGGTGTGCAGGCTGGGAACCACCCAAACCAAGACCATAATCCCAATGTTCCCCACCAAAGTGACAATGTAAATCAATAGAAACAACCCCAAAGGAGGGGTCTGCACGTGTGGACTGTCTGTAATTCCCAAAAGGACGAATTTAGTCTGTGTGTGATTTCCTCCCATCACCAGATGTTACCTGCTGAGGCAAAAGTAAGAAAAATATCAAAATGATAAAAAATAGAGTTCCACTTTTGGACCGTATTTCACTCCAATCAATCACCAGTTTAACTGTCACATTTTGGTATATTCTGCTATATTTTCTAAACCCAAATTGTATATGTTTTTTCTTTTTCAGTTGAGGTACTTAGAAAAGAACAGGGAGTGAGATGAAGCAACACGAATGGCAATTTTGTTTTTCTGTGCTTGGATACTTGAAACTATGGATGTATTCTAGCACCCGTGTTTTCAGATTTAAGAAAAGAATCAGATCTTTATTCACTTTCAGTTTGAAAGCAATGTCAGAAGACACCTCAGAGGAACCTCATAGGACTGCACGTAAACCTGGAGCAATGGAAAGTCACAGTCCCAGTGAAATCATAGATTACACAACATTAATGACCTCCAGACATTTTGCCTTGGCTTTTAATTATTATTGCAGTTTTCAAATCACATTTATCATACAATTATATATCATTTGTAATGGATAAAATTCACATTGGTAAATTCATGATTTATACCTTTATGAGTGCCAGCACGCTGAAGCATCCTGAACCTATGGCCATGAAGTTGCTTACTTGAAAACTGAGTTAATTTTAAAACATGCTGATTCCAAAGGCTGTTTTGTTAATGACTATATTCTGCTGACAATTTGAAATGTTGCATTTCTTTGTAACACAATAAGACTCGTCCTTATTTAACACTTGCATAAATCAGTTTATCTTGCTTTAGCTGCCTAAGTAAAAGAAAAACAATTTGCACAAGCCATTACTCCCTCTTATCATAAAGAAAACCTACTTTGGTAAGGCTGTTTTCCAACAGATGCCCCAAAAAGAGGACATGAGGACATGAAGAAGAAAACCCACTGCCAAAACGCAGGCGAGGCTCTGCTTTGTCTTGGTCTTATGGGTCCTCCTGTGCCTTCGCTGCTATCGAGTGAGGGGAGCCAAGAGTTTATCCCAAATGCAGCAGAGGACATCGGTGCATCCGCATAACCTCTATTAACCGCCCAATGTGAAGAGACATACGTTCCTTCCCCGACTCCAATAGCTGAGCTTGTAGGTGACGGGGCTGTAAATATGTTCCCTCGTGCTTTCCTGGGAGAAAGCCCCTAGGGCTCCTCACAGCAGGGTTTACCGGGGGGGGGGGGGGAAAAAAAAAAGGGGAAAAGAAAAATAAACAGGTGAAATGCAATTCTGAAAGCCATTGGGCTGCTTTGGGTATCTGAAAGACATCACATGGATGAGCCATCACTGAGCACAGATACACAGCGGCAGTGATGACCATCTCGTATGATGCTTCCGAGATACTTGTAGACCATGCAAAGGTTTTGGTCTAGACCTTGCTGACAGAATGAAAATGGGTCTAGAGACATTTCAGATCTTTCAGAGGATCCCCAAATGGTTCATAAAGCACAACTGACTCTGTCTCCTGAGCTGCTGATGTCCCTCTGTAGACACTAGACAGCCCAGTTTTCCAGCAAGGGTAGGATTATCCACATTTAGGTACCTATGGCCCAGATGTCCACACCTGAGCTGGTTACTCCAGGCTCCCACTATATTCAATGGTGAGAAATGGGCATTTTCAAGCAGTGATTAATTGTTCCAGAGTGAACTAATAGGCCTTAATCACCCTGACCGGTCTCACCTGGAGCCTCCATCCCCATCCTCTGCCCATTTGCCTATGAGCTCTATTTAAGCTCAGCCTAGGGAGCCTGCTTCTCTCTTGAGTTATGCTGGAGGAGTACTGGTTTCCAGTTTAGGAATAGGTATGCATACCTATGGATTCCTTTGATCTGCACCTAGGCTTGATCATGGACCTTGGACCTGCCTCATCATCACCAGCTTGCCTGATGGTCTGGAGTCTTTGCTGAATTTGGCCCAGGTCTCCGGGTCTGCCCTCCTTGCCTTGCTCAGGTACTGTGAGATGGTCCCCTGCACACTGTGATGTCCCCCTTGGCTCTATTTAAAGAGATTAAAGAGGACAAACCCCTGCGGCGCTCCCCAGCCTCCAGGCAGAGTACAACCCATCACCCTCTGGACCCAACAGCCCAGCCAGTGCTCACTCCTCTGGCAGTCCCTCTCCATCCAGACCATGTCCCTGCATGGGCACCATGGGAGATGATAGTATTCTCAGGGAAATAGAGTAAGAAACTTAATGTTATATTCAAGTGTTATTCTCTGTTCCTTAGTACCTCCTTCATTTCCTAATTTGATATTAGAATTATGGTCTTCAGTAGGTTGGCAACATTTCATCTTGGAAATGGGTAGAGTATTCTTCGTGATTTTCAAGGCTTAGTAAAGACTGGTAAATCTTTTCAGCTTGAGTGTTTCTGTAGCTACAAGATGCTGAGATGTTGTCTCTAAGAGATGCTGTTTCTCAATAACCTCACAGCAGTTTCTGATCTTGACATATTCTGGCTCCCAGAAGACAGCCCATCTCAAGGGTTGAGGAAGTAATAGCTCCAGGCACCTAGCTCTTGAAATCACTAAGGGAACTTTCCAATTATATCTGAAGGGGAGAAAAAACAAGAGTGATTGGCATGGGGTGATGTGCCCAATGAGACTGTTGGCAGCTTACTCCAACCATCTAAGCTGGAAAGCAATAAATAGTGAAGACAGGAGCCTCTGGGAGACACAGCCATACATGGACATCCAACACCATGTAGAATTAAAGAGAAGAAAAGGAGACTTGCAATAAACTTCCTTCCCTGAAACTTTGATTTATGAAGCAAGCTAGAAGGTGGAAAAATAAGCTTTTTCTTAAGTCAGTGATGATTCTGTGCAATACAGTCATGCAGACAGGTAAGAAAGAACTGATTAGAGGCAATGCCAAAGAAATGCAGCAGTGATTGTCACAAGAGCAAAAATTGCCATTTCTCTTTGAAAACATATCCTTGCCTACTGGTAAGAGTTATACTGGGACAAATATATACATGTACAGAAGAAATCTTTAGTATGTCTTATGTGTTTACCCTCATCCCAGACACAATCCTTCTTGGGGACATATTAATTATTTTATCCTATATATGAGATAAGCACACACATTTTCAAGTTAACTTAATAGGATATTGTCTAATTTTCTGTATTGTTACTTTTATAGTTTTCCTCAGAAATAAAAAGGTGCAGATTCTGTCTGTCTTTTAAATGATCTCCTTGGAGAAACTAACAACAGAGGCAGGCACAAAAGTAGTTCAGACTGAAAAAGGCTGGATCTTCTACAGGAAACCAGAAGAGGTGGCATCTCGGGTACTGTTGGGCGGATAGCAGTGGAATTGGTGGCAAGCAAGAACCCAGGGCAGCCAGAGTCTTCAGGGTCAAGTGGAGGATTGGACTAGGGAATAAAAAAGAAATTGAAGTCTACTCCAGCCTGGTATGAGGGCAGACTGAGGCTTTCTTATAGAGAAAGGGGAGTTACACTGAAACTGCTCTCAAATACCTGACACACATAGTTATGTTACAACTTTTTTCTAAAAGGGAAGTTTTACTTTCTAACCTTAATTTGGCATGTTAATCAGTTGCTTGAAAGTACTGTTTGCTTAAAGTGTAAGTTAAATGATAGAAATAAAGGGAAGAGCACAATTTTTAGCAAGTCACCAGCTAAGCTGGAAGATATTGGAAAAGGAAAGATATATGTGTGTGCCCTTCTGTCTATTTATTCTCATGAGATGAAAGCTGTTATTGAAATGCAGTTTATTCCCCAAAGTAGCCACTAACTTTTTTAGCAATCACTTATTTAAAAAACCCCAACCAACCACCCACGTTATTTTTGTTTCTGAGCACTTAGAATAAGAAGTCCTGAGTGACAAATTCAAACCCTGAGCTACCTGGGATAATAAAGAGTCTCTGGGACATCATCAACCTGAAAAGCAGAGTGAACTCTAATATTCATCTAGCTTGTGTATTATCAGAACAAACATTAATGAATATGAGCTGCTCTTCCCTTAATGAGGCAAAAACTGCAGACAGATGGAAACAATGCAGGTAGTGAAGACCACAGCTACGTCCAAGGGAAAACTTGCTTTGTTGGTTTCATGCTTCTTTCCTTGAAATCAGTACATGAAGTAGAAGATACTTTCAAAGCTTGGTTTAAGAGCTTGAATGGCAAATGTAGTCGGAGATGTGGGTCCCTGCATGGCCAGGTGGTTGTGGACCAACTAAGCATCCTGCCAGGGTGTCTGTCAGTGTTTCATTAGAAAACACCTTCATTATCTACAGAGCACAGGTTTAAAAATCACTAATAATTAAGCAAGGGATTAAGTCATCATAACTGATCTCATGGAAATCGCCTCCCTGCCTGAGAGCTGGGAGCCTCTTGCAGTGATGGCTTGGGAAAACTGGACTACGGTGACAGAATTTGTTTTCAAGGGGTTCACGGATTGCCTCGACCTCCAAGTTACCCTCTTTGTGGTTTTCCTGCTCATCTATGTCATCACTGTGGTGGGAAACCTTGGCATCATTGCTGTAGTCTGGCTCAATTCCCAGCTTCAAACCCCCATGTACTTCTTTCTCAGCAACTTGTCCTTCTTGGATCTGTGCTACTCCTCAGCTGTGACACCCAAAATGCTGCTGAACCTCTCATCAGGAAGGAAGACTATTTCTTTTGCTGGCTGCTTCACACAGCTGTATTTCTACGGTGCTTTTGTAACTGTGGAGTGTTACCTCCTGGCCGTCATGGCGTATGATCGTTATGTTGCTATCTGCAACCCGCTGTGCTACCCCGTCGTCATGTCCCAGAAGGTCTGTGTTTCCCTCTTGGCTGGGTCCTATGTGGTTGGGTTTTTTAATTCGGTGGTGCTCACGGGGTTTGCACTGCGGGTGTCCTTCTGCGGCCCCAACGTCATCGACCACTTCTTCTGCGACGGGCCACCGCTGTCAAAACTGGCCTGCTCTGATATTTGCCTCAACCAAATGCTGCTACTTGCTTTTGGGGGCTTCAATGGGGTCACCACCATATCAGTCATCCTCATCTCCTACGGCTGCATCCTAGTCACCATCCTGAGGATGGGCTCCGCACCGGGTAAGCGCAAAGCTTTCGGTACCTGTGCATCCCACCTGGTGGTGGTCATCATCTTCTATGGGACCCTTCTCTTCATGTACCTGCGGCCCACCTCCAGCTACTCCCTGGGCAGGGACAAAATCGTTTCTGTCTTTTACGCAGTGGTGACTCCTGTGTTGAACCCCTTTATCTACAGCCTGAGGAACCAGGAGGTGAAGCGTGCTCTAAAGGGAGCAGTGAGGAGAATAATTGTTTCCCTGCTGAAGCGGTAAATAGTTTGACATTTAGGCAGTGATGGGAATGGGTTCTGTGTTTTGGGGTCTTTTTGGAATTGGAGAGCAGCTGTGATAATTCTTCTATATATTATTGTCCATTTTGTAGACTGCCTCTATTGACGTGGGATTAATTTGCTATACATTCACCTCTAGGTAGTGCATTTCCTAACAGGAGAAATACATACTCATTGAAGAACCACCAAAGGTCCATTTGTGAGGAAACGTGCTAAAATGTCCAGATGGTTTCTGAATATTTGGAGGCAAGTATGTGCTGGGTTTTCTCATGGACCTGCCATTCCTTAGGCAACCCCGTCACCTCTTTCTTGAAGGGAAATACGATGACAAGGCTCAGCCCTGTAAAGGTGACACATTTGTGAGATTTCTGCTGAGAATTTGGACCACTTTCTTCTCAGCTATATTTGGCCTGAGCCTACTCGTGGTCACCCTCTCCCACAGTTTGGACGTCATTCATCAGCACAGTGGACTACATCCCTACCAAAGTGCTGTATCTCTTCCAGCCATGAGAAGCCATGGGATCTCCAGATTTAAGGTGAACTTCAGTGCTTCCAGGTAATCCCCATGACAGATGGGAGCATGCAGGAGAACACACGGAGCAGACCAAGGCGGGTTGAATGGGAGAGGAGGATACGTTTCCCTAAAGCTGCAGGAAACGGGGAAAATTGAGAGGAACTTCTCTGAATCCTCTTCTTCCACAATGACCCATCAAAGTATGTTCAAAAGTATCTTAAAAATTTTCTGCTGCACTTTAATCCTTCAAAATGCATTTTATAGTGAATAAACACTTCAAATGATTTTGTTAATACACAACTAAGTATTGGACAATGACAGTTCCTAAAGGTACTGTTTAGTGGAATTTTTCAGTACCTATATTCAAACTTAAGGATGTACAGTAAAGCCATGGTGCATTAGTTGCAATATACCTAATATTTCCAATCTTTTCTCTAATTTTCTCTAAGTATGTCATTATCTGTATCTGAAAGACCATTAGCTGTGGGATTTAACTGACCAAACTCGAAGTTTAATGCATAAACATTAAATCTGATCTTAGTCTCCCTCTGTAGCAGGAACAAAAGACCATGATTCTTGTTAAAATAGACATGGGAAATGGCTTGGGTCAACTATGTTGCATAAAGACCTAATGCTGCATATAGGAAATGTAGCATGACTCTGACATATTTAACTTCAAGACATCTGAATTCATGGTGGCTGAAACCCACCCAGCCTATGGGTCATGTCACTTCCATATGTCAGATTTCAGTTTATATACTATTTTCCTGTTTGGGTTTTTTTAATTTGCAACTGCTCCTTTCCATTTCTACCTCCATTATAAGAGCAAAATTAATAGGCCAAAAATACCCTTAGATGCGGCAATACACAACACAGCTGCATAGCTGATAAAAGAGAGATGAAGAATTTAGTGATAAACATTTCAAAGGTTAATACCTACTTACCTGATAACTATTTGTGTAACTGCTTTCTGTGAATTGTTTTCCCTTCTTTGTCATTCTTTTGTAAGAAGTAAAAGAAGTTTCTTTTGGAAACAACTGGAATGCATGTTTTTATTTACCTTTTCAAGAAATTGGGGGTGTTTTGAGTTGTACCTGGAAGTTTAGTCATAAAGTGGGAACAAACGTGAATCAGCGGTGAAAGTGTTGGCACAGAAACTCCCCAAATATAAACCCTGTTGTTAAAATATTGCCATTTGTAGAGCTACACCCAACCAAAACGCCCATCTGGGGTCAACGCAGCTGTCTGCATTGCTCTTCTCTGTCAATATTTGGGTTTGCTGGTGCAGGTACTGGTCTGTTGCTGGTTGTGCTGGCTCTGGTCTCTGGTGCCAATGAAGGTTTCCTGCTGGGCTCCAGCTGCTCTTCCAGAAGGTCATGGGTTCCTGTATCTGCCAGAGCCATCCCTTTAGCCAGCTGAATCGCACCGCTGGAGTTCACAGACTGGAAGAGAAGCTGGGACACCTATAGCTCGTGTGTAGGTCCATAGGTCATGCGGACCTGGAGCAAGGTGAGCCCAAACCCATCCCATGGGTCCATCTCTCAGCCAGTCCTCTAGGCTCTCAGTAATGCTGACGGAGAACTTGTCTGTTCATGTGACCATCCGTGGGTCTCCTTTGGACATGGCAAATCCTCCTCCGGGCTCCGTTGAGTCTCTTGATCCATCTGATCCCACCTGAGATATCATAGGACATACAGACACACATATGGCACAAGATGTAGGGAGACTTGTGCCCTTTAGGGGAGCAGGAGAGATGTACGGTGGGTCTCAGTCCTAGACACCCATGTCTGAACAGCTGAACCGCCACCTTCATTTCTACTGACTGCAAAGAGAGCCTAGGCTGTTGGCTCATATGTCTATGCTGAATGTTGTTGACAACTGATAGATGAATAAATCCCACCTATGGATCAAATATCATCCAAATATGAACTGCTATTTATATGGTGACTCTATCTATGCTGTCAGTTTAATCTAAAAGCATGAGCTTCTATTATTTAAAGGGAAAAATCAGCTATACTGAAAGAAATGGTGCGAGTTTTAAACCTTGAAATAGTTCCAGACACTGAAAGAAGCTGGTATCTATCGAGTGTGTCGAGCAGAGATGAATTACACTGAAATTACCATTAATATGCTATCAGTTTTCTGCTAGCCAAAAAAAAAAAAGTTTGCAGAAAGAACTGGATTAGCACCATGTCTTTTCAAAATAGGCTGTGATGAGATGGTTTTGATCTTGCAATAGAGGTGGAGCAGCAGAATGACCTGGTTCTCTGCAAAAGGGAGCAAAAAAATGGGTAGCTGAGATATTCCTGGAAATATCTGGAGTGTAGTAAAAAGATTTAATGGACTGCCTATCAATCATGTTCTGACAGGTGGGTCCTGTGCAGAACTCCCTGTTCTTAACCATCAGTAGCCTGGAAGCTTTTCAGCCTCATTCATTGCCGGGAGGCTTGGGTCAGCCTTAATCTCCTGTAATCCCAGCCATCTGCTCCAGGCATCCATCCAGAGCTAATTACAACAGCCTAAGCTGCTTGCAATAGGTGTTTAAGCTACTTGGAGTAAATTGCCCTTCGGATGCACCGTGTCATCTCCCCCTTGATTTTCAGAGGGGCTTGTGAAGAATAACTCGTGCTCATTTGGATCTCTACCTTTTCTGTCCCTTGAGGCTGCCAAGTGTTGTAACAGGTTATTGATATTTGTGACAATAATTAGCGCAGGATTTTGCATCCTCCCACCTACAGAGCTAAGTCTTTATTAGCAGTTCAGGCTGTTGTGATTCTCATGGATTCTCATTAAGGAGCCAGGAGTATACAATCAAGATTCGCTTCTCCTAGAGACCTGAACTCCAGCCAAAGCCATGACAAACACTTGCTCCCTGAGGAGGGGTGCCCATTGCCCACAAAGACCTGCAAAGAGACATATAGAAGTGACGCGTTGCTGGAAGTGAAGAACTTCGTCTGGTGAAAATATGCAGGAGGTTCTCTGATGCATAGGAGGGACGTTCTTGTTTAGCTGGAAGCTAGGAGGATGGCTTCAAGGGTTAGTCCCCCAGATTTATTGTGCAGACATCCTGAGCCTGTAGTGTCATCCAAAGTGGAAGAGACCTTGCAGCTGGTAAGAGGAGGTGACCCCCATCCACAGGTACGTGTGAGCATTCCCCAAAAGGTCCAGGTGAGCTCTGCTAGGACTAAATCACTGCAGCAATGTTACCTTTGTGGAGGCTGCTCTGATTTATGCCAGGTAAAGGTTTGTTCCTCTGTGTTGGTTAAAGAAGATGAAATATTTCTGCTGGGATGCACTTGGGATGCACTCCAGTATTTTGAATTCAAAAGATCAGAAATCACGGTTCTTATGGTATGTTTAAGGAGCCTGGGAGAAGAAGAGAGAACACCCTCAAGGAAAGATTAACCCACTCACTGACCCTGAAATAAAGTGATATTCACTTTAAGAAGTCCAGGATATTTCTATAAAGAAATATTCTGCTGATGGAGAATGGTTCTTCAATGAGTCTTCTGATCCTGGTGCTCACCTGGTGGGGTAAGACTTTGATTCTCATCTTTAATCCTGTAAAGGTTTAATTGTTTTATTCTGAACCTTCATGTTTTCAGGGACAGAAACCTGTATGTCACATTTTCATTAGGGCAAGCAGCTGAACTATGTGCCTAAACTTAGGCAACTGGAGTTGAATGAGTTTGGCTCAGCCCAGCTCTGTGGTCTCATCCGTGGCATTGACTCCTCTTCCAGCTGAAGGGAGACACAGGAGCTGCTGGGGTTTTGCCTGCTGAAAATGAGATGAGAGAAGTCCTGGTGAGGGCCTTAACCACCAGGATGCCATGCTGTGCCACCATCAGGCTCTCTCAGAAGGTTTTTCCTCTGCAGATGGCATCTTAAAAAAGTGACTTCTCAGTCTGGCTCATTTTTCCCCTTGACCATTCCCCCCCCTTGTGCCTTCTGCCAGTGCTCTCAGCCATACCTTGTTTTCACCTGGAAATAAGGTGCACCTTGCAGTCAGATGCTGCTGTTTGTGCACACTGGGGAGAGCAGCAGGTGTGACTTCATATTCCAGGACAGCATCGTGGAACCTACTTTTGCCTGGGATTAGTCAGTACCTTACAGCTGGTTCATGCTCATAAACACTCACAGCCATCTCCCGACACTTAAATCACTTCTGCAAATCAGGTTTCATCTCCCAGTCCACTTCTAGAAATACAAGGCATGATTAAAGTCATCGGCATATCGTGGTGGTTCATGGTACCTGCCATGGACTACTGCAGCATGGCGAGGGGAGCCATGAACAGGGACGCGATGGGCTCGCTTATTGAAAGGCTGATCCATCATTTGTTAAACCCACATAAACTTTATACAGGGGACCCTAACACCAGGGCTAGTACCTTTGCTCTGAATGTCATGGGGAAATCAAGACAGATTTTATGGTGTTTAGGCTCTTAATTGTATATTCTCAAAATTGTACCAAGGAAAAGAAGTTTGATGTTCAAAATAACAGCTTCAGACCCAAATTTTGCTAATAGTCTCCCTGGCTTCATCTCCCAAAGGCTTCTGAGAGTGTAATGTTAAACTCCTGATGTCCTGAAGAGTTTGGGATCATGCAATACCCCTTTCGTCTCTCCCTCCCTACTTCCCAACAAATTAAAGACTATTTCTTTTTCTTCACCTTGGTGTCTTTTCCAAAACAAAAAAAGGAAAGCTACAGTATTTTCACTCTTACTCCAAGCTTACAATTACATCCAGAAGCCGCTGCCAAAATCAGAGCTGTCTTGTTCTGGGCACCTTAACATGATGGGTTTGAAATGGGGAGGAAGGGAAACAAATGTGGAGAAAAACTTAATTACAGGAGTTCAAGGGCAGAGCTGATGATTCGGTCTGTGTCCCCTGAACCCCTATCTTTTGTTATATCCATCCATCTCATCAAATTGTAGGTACCAAAATGGGAGTCTATGATACAAAGAACCTGCCTGAAGCTCTGCCTGCAGCGGGAAAGCAAAAGACCCTCCTCTGACTCGGTGCAGGCAGGGAAGGTGTTTGGGAAAGCTGGGATGCTCTCCCTTCAGAAGGGACCTCCTCTTTCCTTGGACTGTAAAGGAGGACAAGCCCAGGGCCGTGCAGTCCATCCCACTAGCTCCCTAAAAATGAATGGGAATGGGTCTGGGTGCTAATTAAAGGCATGGTTTCTACTGTCCTGTGTTTTCAGGCTCTCTCCTTCCTCAGTAGACGCGGAGCCCTGAATGGCAGAGCAGAATCACACCTCCGTGGCAGAGTTCGTTCTTGAGGGCCTGAGCGACCAGGCGGAGATGAAGGCAGCCCTCTTTGTGCTGCTGCTGCTCATCTACACCGTCACGCTTTTGGGCAACGTGGGGATAATTGTAGTCATCCGAGGTGACCCACGGCTCCACACATCCATGTACTTCTTCCTTGGCAGCCTCTCCGTTGTTGACATCTGCTTCTCCTCTGTGATTGCCCCCAGGACCTTGGTGAACTTCCTGCTGGAGAGGAAGACCATTTCCTTCGTGGGCTGCATGGGCCAAGCTTTCTTCTACATCGTCTTTGTGACGACCGAGTGTTTCCTGCTGGCTATCATGGCGTACGACCGGTACGTGGCCATCTGTAACCCCCTGCTCTACTCCTCTGTTATGACTCGGAGGTTGTGCATGTGGCTGGTGGTGGGGTCCTACATTGGGGGTGTCCTGAACTCCATCATACAGATGACCTTCATCATCAGGCTGCCCTTCTGCAGCTCCAATGTCATCAACCACTTTTTCTGCGACGTTCCCCCCCTCCTGGCTCTGTCCTGTGCCAGCACATACATCAATGAGATGATTCTCTTCTCTTTGGCCGGCATCATTGAGCTCAGCACCATCTCCACTATTCTGGTCTCCTACATCTTCATCTCCTTTGCCATCCTGAGGATCCGTTCAGCTGAAGGCAGGCAAAAAGCCTTCTCCACCTGCGTGTCCCACCTGACAGCGGTCACCATGTTGTATGGGACAACAATCTTCATGTATTTACGCCCCAGCTCTAGTTACTCCCTGAACACCGACAAAGTGGTCTCTGTCTTCTACACAGTGGTGATCCCCATGCTGAACCCTCTCATCTACAGCCTGAGGAACAAAGAGGTGAAGGATGCTCTTAGGAGAACAGCAGAAAGAATCACAGTGAGGGTCTGAACCCTCTCATTAAAACCTGGCACAGGAATGTGGGTAACATGGGGATTTGCCCCAGAGGCTGTGGAGCCTCCATCCATGGAGATATCCAAAAGTTGCCTGGACAAGGCAACCTGATGTGGCTGTGAAGTCAGCTCTGCTTTGAGCGGGAGATAGAATAATTTTTGATCAGAAAGGACATCTAGGATGTCTCTGGTCCTATGAATGGCAAGTTATACACATATATACATATATGTGTGTGTATATGTATAAAAATACGATATTAAATGTACATTATACTATATATAATGCAATAGATTCTTGTGTTAAATGTGTATGCCAACACACACATTACTGATTTTTCGTGTCACTCCCTAGCCTCAGTTTAGCTGGGATCTCAATGATTTATGGGCTGGGTTGGGTAGGCAGCTCCTGTGAAAAGCTCTTCCTAGGAAGGATGGAAACACAAGACCTAAATGGATAAACTTTGAAGTTTTAATGCAGTTAGGGGGTAATGGAATGTTGTGCATAAGCCAAGTAAATGAAATATAAATTCTTAAATAGGTCTGTCTTTGAAACCAGGCTGCTGAGTTAAATTGCAGGGTTAAATTGATCTTTGTCACTTCTTTTTAGGCAACCATACACATTTGTCCTTTCGTCACCCTGCCCCATAACTTCAGCCTTTCAAAGCCTTGAAACAAAGCTGTAATTAGTTTTCTAATTTCTGCCCACAGCGGTTTGTTAAAAACAAAGACAATAATATTATCAGTAGAGTTTGCATCCAGAGATTTACACTTTGGCGTGAGGCACTAGGGAAAAGGAATGAAAAAAAAACCAAAACAAACAAACCAACCCCAACAAACAGAAAAAAAGAAAAAAACAGAAACAAACAAAAAAAAGGAGGGTAATTAAAAAAAAAAAAAAAGAGCAGTCTTTATTTCTTATGCAATAAGCAACTCCTACTAGAAATTGCAGCTCCCCTTTTCATCATATTCTGGATAGAAATGTGTGGTTGGTGTGAAAATGCAATGCCACCAGGGGCAACAGTAACCACCATATCTCCCCCCCCCCCCAAAAACCCCTTTTCTATTTCTGTAGCAGTTCATCACTCAAAGGTAAGAGATGTCCCTGAGCAAATCTTAAGCTCCTCTGGGAGGGGATTTGGAGATGATCATCCGGGATGGAGAAGGTTTGGCTGGGTCCTGGACGAGGATTTTCCACCTGCAGTCGCTTGATCTGAGCTGTACTGTCAACAGGGGGAAAAATACTCTGTAACACAGTGAAAAATAACCCAAACAGTGATGTGACCCTGGTCAGCGCCTAGAACTTTTAAAAAAATTATTATTATTTTATCATTATTATTTTTTGATATTAAATTTACCAGCCTGAAGCTGACTCTTATGCGTGCTGGCAAGGCACAACAGTGCACAAACCTACATGTTCTTTAGCTGCCCCTTTCCTTCTCAAAAGTTGCATTTCATCTACTTCTGAATAAAATCCATTCCTGTTTGTATGGGAATGACCTATTTTTGTTCCTTCTATGTACCATTGTGCTTTGTTGTCAGTCCCAAGAGATGCAAAATGGCCATAACAGTCCCTTTCAGATATCAAAAGGGAGTACTGGGGGCGGGGGGGGGATGCTAAACAAGTGGCTAAAGAAATACTGATCAGGATTTCTTATACATCGTCACCATCTATTGGACATTGTTGGAAATATGTGCTCCTTTTTATTTTAGATAAAAACTTTTTCTAATGTGGTAGTAAGCCTTGGGTAGCTAAGTGGCTTGTCCGTGTTCAGGAAACCGAGAAATAACAGATAAATAAAACAAGATCATCATCTCGCCTTTACAGTTGGCTGATCCCATTTAGGTCAGCTCCTGATCCTATTAAAAATGAACGGGTCATGTCAGATGTTTGAACAAGTTCCCCTCACAGAATTGAGAGAGGGGAACTTTGCTTCAGAAATGTTTTAAACTGTGTATTTATTTTTTATTTTTTTTTTAAATACAATTCTTGGGTGAGGCTTCAGGTTGTATGAAATCTTGATTATCAAATTCACTCTGCCCCATGAATTATTTTTCTCTTAAATAGTCTGGGCTAACCATACACAACTTGAAATGATAATTCCTGGTATTTTAAATTATCACCTCCTACAACAGTTGTTTTCTGTAGATCTACAGATCACTCTCAGGAAAGGTCCCTACAGCACATCTTTACTCCTGACACAGCTATCCCAAATTTTACAATGAAGGCAAATGAAAATACACAGAGAGATCTAAACTTTTCTCCCATGTAGGGTTTAATTTTTTGTTGTTGACTTCTGTAAATCGCATCCATCATTATCTAAATAATCCCAGGTGAGCAGCTGCCCTCAGTGCTCTCGGATGCTGAATTAAATGGATGAGGCTGCCTATATAGTTACCTGGTTCCTGGGTCAGTGGGGTGGATTCATCCCGGTGGCCTTCACAGGGGAAGAACCTGCCCTTCACTCTGAAACGCTGAGTGCTAGGTGGATAAAAGCGGCGTCATTCCCTACTAGGTATTTTTTTTGAGCAGACGAAGAGGTGACTTTTGTCCTTTCCTGGAAGGCACAGCAGCTGGTGCAGCCCCCTCGTCTTTGGGAGCAAAGTATAGGAAGAGTTTTGGATTGAAAGTTAAAGGCGCATGCATCAAAATGAAAAATAAGGCTTAGTATCGTTTTTTTTTTCATTCTAAACATCAGCATAAACTGAAAAAAGGGGGTGCTGGATTTCTCATCACCTGCAGTCTGCACTGAGGGTTGAATGTTTCCAAGATGAGCCACTCTATAGAAACAAAAAAAGAGGTTTTTGAATACAGATATTGCACACTACACACAGATATTGCAATAAACTACCTTTTGGGATTTTTTTTTTTAGGATGTATGAAACGATTAAAGGCAACATTTTTGAGCCGGTATTGTTCAAATAAGACCTTCTGGTGTCATTAATCTTAAAACCCCTTTGGCTATACCTTGACCTGGCAGTGGAGCATCTCGGGACCCCCCTTGGGCTTGGCAGGGGCTGACCCTCCCTTGGTCTGATGCCTCCCTGGAGGTGAAACGTTATTCCCCAACTTGTTTTACCCCGGCTCTGTGAATCTGTGAAGGGCAAAGCTCTGGAAGCACAGATCGATGGTGCATGGGAGAGGACATGGCGTACCTTTCCAGCTGGAGCGGGGAGTAGCTGTAAGTATAAAAACCGTTTCAACTGGACCCAAGAGCAAAGCAGAAGAAATCCCTGCTGTGAAAAAATCCCGCTTCATCCCACGGCATCCGCAGGATCCCCAGGACTTGTGGCAGACTGTCGCCCCTCCCTGCTCTGCTTCAGGGCAGCAGGAACAGTTACCCGGAGAAGCCAGAGGGATGCTGGAGGCATGAGCACAGGATGCTTTTGCTTCCCAGTTTAAACCATCCTATTAATGAGGGGTTTTTTTTCTGCATCCACTAGAGAGTTTGGGCTGTAAGACTCTTAAAACACCAGCTAGCCAAACAGTGTATTTTAGCTTGGCTGTAGGGTCTCAGCAGTGGGTGGTCTTTCTCCTACCTATAATGTCATGACTTAAATCTTGGGAAAACACTAAAAGACAGGCTGCTCGGTGAGTCGTAGGGCAGCTTGTTGAAAAAAAATCTTGTGCTGGCTTGCCCAAGAGATGCAAGATCTTACTGAAATTTGTGTAAGAAAGCAGGTGCCACAAATGGAAGTCCTTTTCCCAGGAGGACAAGGATAAATATTCTGTTAGCTATTCAGCAGAGCATGGACCAAGCACCTGCCTGTCAGCATGGATAATATTGAATACGAGGCAGCAAGGTATGGGTTTTTAATTTAATTTATCTCCATTCCAGTCAGTGTCTTCAAGCTGCAGGGAGATGTGGTTCCTGGCAGGCAGCTATCATGCATAGCACGAGACTTATTCACCTCCGGGGTTTCATATCTACATCTCAGATCGCTCCACACAAAGCAGTTGGCTTGTCAAGTAAGAAAAAGTGGGGGTGAGCTGTAGTTAATTGTGAAATTCAGGTCAATTCTCCAATGGCCGTAGATGTCTGCATCTAGGCAGGTGGATGCTGCCTCTGGGGGAGGATTCAGCTCTAGACCCAAACAGCTCGATTTTCATTATTTGTAACACATCTTCCAGCACCGTGTGGATGTCTCAGACGCTGCTTCGCCTCCGGCATCTCTATGTGGGCAGTGAAAAGCAGCTCTAAATCCCCCTTAATAACACCAGGAGACCAGACATGTTGCTCACAGGACACCTGAACTGAGATGTCTGGATCTGGAGGTGAACCTCACCCCTTCAGCAAAGGGTCATCAAATAATTATGACTTTTTCGTTTGGATCTATATGTCAGACGCCAGGCAGCATGCACTCTTGGTTTGCTCTCTGGTGTAACTCTGTCAAGTGATGATTGATGTTATCCAGGAAAAATCAATATTTGTTTATTCTATCTGTCGTAGAGTGTGATTTTAGGAGCTGCTGATTTCTCCCTGGTGAGCAGAGAGGGCAAGCATGAATTTATCTTTTATCTCCAAGTTAGGCATCACATCTAAAGTGAGGTGAGACAAATTCTGGCTCTTACTACTGAGCCATTCTACACTTGGAAAAATTATGCTGAGGAAAGTCGCATTTTCCAGTCCTTTCACCTAGAAGAAGTCTTCCTGGGACACAAGGAACAGATATTTATTCCTCATGTACTCACACTGGACTGGGAGCACTCAAAAGATGAGAAATAATTCCATTTTCTCAGCAGTTATTGTGGAAGTCATGGACTTCCATGTGTAAATGGCTTGAGAGGAACTATGAGAAAGCCCTGCAATTTATTTATGGTTTATTCTGGTATGGTATCATCCTCCTTCCTTGCCTTAAAATATCCACCCACTTCCAAGCATGTTGCTGGTGGTTGCATGCGTTTAGCTAAGGCTGAATGGGGAGACCGGCCTCGGGAACTTGAGGTTTTACTCTCTCAGAGAGAATTTACCTTATATTGACTTAAAGTGGTGTAACTGATTGATAGACAAAAATTGACATTCTTAACATTATTGGCAGATTTGGGCCTGTTAAGCATTTCCATTTGAAAGACATAAAGCAGCTGAACTGCTTATATATTCAATATGGTTGAAGACAACTATACATTTGCATCCGAGTTTATTCTCCTGGGCTTCACAAACCAAGAAGACCTGCAGGTGATGTACTTTGTCTTATTCCTTGCCATCTATGTGGTCACTCTAATAGGAAATCTGGGAGTAATTATGTTAATCAGAACTGATTCGTGCCTGCACACCCCCATGTACTTCTTCCTAAGCCACTTGTCTCTCCTAGACATCTGCTACTCCTCTACCATCATCCCTCAAACCTTGCTGAATTTTTTAGTGGAGAAGGTTATTTCCTTTGTTAGGTGCGCCACTCAGCTCTTCTCCTTTGCAACCTGTGCCACCACCGAGTGCTACGTGCTGGCTGCCATGGCTTATGATCGCTACATGGCCATTTGTAACCCCCTGCTCTACTCTGTGGTCATGTCCCAGAGGCTTTGCATTGGGATGTTGGCTGGTGCCTACTTAGCTGGTGTGATCAGCTCCACCATACACACGGTTTCCATATTTCGTCTCCCATTCTGCCGGTCTAAGAGGATAAATCATTTCTTCTGTGATGGACCACCGCTGCTAGCCCTCTCCTGCTCTGACACCCATGTCAATGAGGTGATGGTTTCTGCCGTGGTGGGGTTCAACATGCTAAGCACTACAGTCTTCATCCTAGTCTCCTACTTGTCAGTCCTCTCCACTGTCTTGCAGATCCGCTCCATGGCCAGTCGGCACAAAGCCTTCTCCACCTGTGCCTCCCACTTGGTCTCCATCGCTTTGTACTACGGCAGCTCCCTCTTCATGTACTTGCGCCCTGGCTCCAGACCCTCCTTGGAGCATGGCAAGGTGGTCTCCATGCTGTACTCCATCATAGTCCCCATGCTGAACCCGCTCATCTACAGCTTAAGAAACACGGACATGAAGAATGCCATGACGAAAGCAAAAGGCAGAGTCCTCTCCTCCTTGTCCAGGCATGGTTCCTGCTCAGCTGAAAGGAGAGGGCTACCGTGACATGGTGAGGAGGGTTAGATATTGCACCTTCAAGAAGGAGAGTTAGATATTGCTCTTTCAAGAAGCAGGGACTAAATGCACCTGGCAGCAGGACACCTGGAAAATACGCTTCTCCTTGAACCAAGGCTACGTGCTGCACTAGGATGGACAGGACTTTCCCTGGCTGTAGCCTGAGACCTGACAGCGACCATGTATTGGGCAGAAAGTTATTGTCCAAAGTAAATGTTATTTCAATATTACTTGAAATAAATATTATTTATTATTTAAATACTATTAACAAATAATAACCCACTTCATTTCAGGCTTCAGACAGCAAAAGGGAGAATGCAGGCTGTGGCTTTGCCCTGCTGATATCAAACCAGCTAGTGTCTGATCTCTCATGTTTTATATTCATGAACGTCCTCTGGTGATATTCCTGGTATTAGGAGGATGTCAGCTGATTTTTCCAGGAGTTTTAGCTCCAGACCACAAAGTGAGGTTGAGTGAAACAACATTGTGATGGTGTATTGGTCATCAAAGCACTCATGGTAAATGGGGACAAGTCGTATTTGGGCCTCTGCTCTGTCGTGAAGTTAACTGGGCATGTAAAGAGCCAGAGTGCTGGTGGGAGGGAGGATTTTAGGTCTTCCTTTCCCCCGAACAGCCAAGGTGCTGGTGGTCTGCGATCACCTTATGATGGAGATGGCGCAGGTGCAGTACTGAGCTGTCCGGCTCTGGGATTTCAAGCTGCATTACTCACCCTGCAGACACACACCCTACCCAGGCAGGTTTTCTTAGTGGATTATTTAGCCTTCCATGTATGTTTTTAAAATAATCTTTGAAATCTCTTTTTTTTTTGTCCTAAAGTTGAGTGAGGGTTATTTCCCCCCCCCCATTATGTTGCTTTTCCCACTTCACAAGCCTTAGTTTTAGCCCAGTACCCAATGGGGAAGAAAGAAATTAAAAACCATGGGGAAATCCTTTTCCACCCACCTCCAGTGCAGCTCCAGGACTAATAGTCTGCTGCCTTCCAGCAGAAAAACAAATTTACATTAAAAACATCTAAAGGCATCTCCATCTTGTTTCCCCATACTTTCATAGCTCAGTATTCTCTTCCATCTGCCCTGCCCTTTGTGTTTTCTAAATGTCTGGGACAAAGTTATCATTTAATATTTGCACTAAGGGTTTTATAACGTCTCTTCATCTAGCAGACGCTTTCAGGAAACATTGGCACTTGGAATTCATCAGAATAAAACTGGTAAATTTGAGTTAATTCTGTTATAACCTCAAAGCAGCTGTGTAAAATGATGCTTTTGAGCAACCGGTTGTGCAGTCACCAGTAAAGCGTATGGAAATAAATGTATCTGCTGGCGAGGACTCCCCATGGCCACGCTCAACCCATTCACACAGCGGATGCTCCGTCAGGTTTTGTTTTCAGCACCCTTCAACGTAACACGAGCTGATCCATCAGCTTTCCCTGTTGGTAGTAAAGGGCTTCCTCAGTGAAAGACTGAAAGAGAGACGTTTGTGACAGTTGGATAAATAAAAAGCAAACTACCCTGGACTTGTCTTTCTGCAAGACCAGGTGGTGGCACGGGCAGCCTGGGTAGGTCTCTACAGGAGAGTTCGTCGTGCAGGTGGAAAAGTTTTGGAGAGGGAGGAGGGATTGAAAGGGGCTTTTGCTGAACAGGTCAAAATAATTATCAGCTGCAGGAGGATCCCTGAGGGAGAGAAGCTTGCACAAACATCTGAGGTAACGCTTCATCTGGGATAAAACCCCTCTGCTAGCCAGCCAGGGCGATCCTGCCCTCCTGAGCATCTCTTCTCCTGCCGCAGCTTTGACCCATCGGATGGGCTTCTCAAGGAGCTGCAGGTACCACATCTACCAACACCTTTCCTTTTAACCAAGCAGGTAAAAAAGGGTTTGGCGTTTCCCATTGGTGACCCTTGTCGTGCTGCCTCTCACGTGCTTGAAAGAGTTTTTAGTGCAAATGGTACAAGAAGACTCAGCCCGGTGCTTCGCTGCTCTCTCCATCATCCCTTAACCAGTAACACATTTCACAACACTTTGCTTCCAGTGAGACTCAACCAATTTATCTCTTTAGCTGTTTGTATACTTCATATTGCAAAAAAATACATTAGTATTGATTAACACCTGAAAAATGTACACGAGTCCCTTTTTGTGGGAGCTGGGCTCAGTGTAATAAGTTATAAGGAGCAGGTTACTTTTTTAAATTTCATGTTACAGTAATATTTATGTAATTTTTTTTAATTTCTGCATTTCAATGATCAATTGGCAAACCTAGAAAAAAAAACCCTAATTAATGCTTCTGTTTTGTTCATATGACTGAAGCTTCCCACACTCCTTTTGAGATGAGAAGAAAATTCAGAATAAAAGCATCTGCTCTGTGAAGTCCGGAAGCACAGGCTCAGGCTCAGGAGTAGCTCCATCTGTACTTGGCAAGATTTTAAATATTTTTATTATTTAAAACAATTTATTTAATATTTAAATATTTTTTAATATTAAGCATGTTTTTAACCTTGAAGTTCTTTAAGATACGATTATCCTCTCCCTGACTGCAGGTTCACATATGAGCTGCTCACCAAAGGTTGCCTCTACGGGATGGAAACGTCCACCTCTAGGACACAATCAATTTAATTCCAGTGATGAAATTGTTGTCAATAGAGAGAAATGCATGCTTCAAGGGTATGAATCGTCCAGACGGAGCTGTATCTCCAATACCAAGAGAAGTTGACTGAGAAGATCTGAGGTCGTTAGAGTGAAACAAGTGGTGCTGGGACTTAAATCACCCTCCTGTACTCCCTGCAGCCTTATGTAGTTGTTTAATTCAGCCCATTCTGGGGGAGCAGATGCTGTTTTGTGGCCGGGATGTGCTGGTGGAGCTGCATCTAAAGGAATTCCATCCGTGCTCTCCAAGAGCATCCATGGCGTGAACCCAAGTGTCCTAGCAGGGGTTAGGAGGTTTGCTTCAAAAAACCCACGCTCCTGATCTAGGGACACTTCAGCAAAGATGTAGATATCTGTAGATAGATCTTCCATCAGATAATTCAGCTGCAGAGGGGCTGAAAGGGGGAGATGGGAATATCCAAGCTGAAGCTTTAAAAAGTTGGGTTTATATATACTATATTTTAACACCGTTATGTGGATATTTGAGTCAGTCATAGAAAGCTCACTGCAATCACAGCAAAGCTGTGCTGGAGACAATACCACTGCTCCCTGCCCCGCCCCCCTCCCCCCCCCAACACATGCAGGGTTTTTTCTTCAAAAGCAGTTAAATTTAGAAGTTAAAAACAAAACAAAAATTTCGAGTGCACGGCTTTGTTTCCTAATGGAAAGGCTGCACCAGAACTAATGAGGCCACAGAAGAGCACTGACACAGTCTGAAAAAAAAAAAGAAGAGAGAAAAAAACCCTTGACATTTCCAGAAATCAGTGGTGAGAATATGAATCTTCTGTTTTCCATATTTTGGAAAGTGTTTATTTGACTTAATTTTTTTACACTCAGATAAACATTTTGATATTTCTTAGTGCATCATTAGTACAGTGTCTATAAATCATTGCAGAATTACTCCCTTTTAACATCTGACTGCATAATTAGCTCCTTCACCTGTTTGACTTCAAAGCTTGGGCTAAAGGCAGAAACACAGTTCCCTTGTATTTTTCTAAAAGAATGCACCATTTTCTGTTGCATTTACTTTACGGATTAAAATCTGATGGTTCCACAGTATTTCTCTCTTAGGGATTCATTTCACTGACTCATTTTATTTCTATGCAAATTCATCTAACTTGTAGAAATGATGGATGGAGAAAACCTCACTGTTTTGTCCGGCTTCATCCTCTTGGGCTTCTCTGATGCCCCAGAGCTACAAATCGCTTTATTCACAATTTTCTTATCCCTGTATGTTTTCATGGTGCTGGGGAACCTGATGATGATCCTGCTAATCAATGCCACCCCCCAGCTCCACACCCCCATGTATTTCTTCCTGACTCACTTATCTCTCATAGATTTTTGCCTTTCCTCCGCTATCATCCCAAAAGCACTGGAGACCTTCCTGCTGGGGAGAAGCCACATCTCTTTTTTGGGTTGCTTCGCCCAGATATATTTTTTCCTTGCTCTGATCATCTGCGAGTGCTTCCTCCTGGTGGTGATGGCTTACGACCGATACACGGCCGTGTGCAAGCCACTGCTTTACACCACCACCATGTCCAGGGCGCGTTGCTATGGCGTGATGGTGCTGGTGTACGCCGCGGGCTTCCTCAGCTCCCTGGTGTACACCGTCCCAGCGGGGAGGTTGTCCTTCTGCCGAGCCAGGAGCATCAACCACTTCTTCTGCGAGCTGCCCACCCTCCTGCAGCTCTCCTGCTCCGATGCCCGCGCAAACGAGATCTTGCAGTTTGCCACTGCTGGGCTTATCATCGTGGGCTCTGTCCTGATGATCCTGGTGTCCTACGCTTACATCCTCTGCACCATCCTGCACATCCCTTTGGCCAGGAGGAGGCTTAAAGCTTTCTCTACCTGCAGCTCCCACCTGGCTGCCATCACCATCTTCTACGCGCCAGGGATGCTCGCCTACCTCCAGCCTTGCAAGGCTTGCTGGCGGGATCAGGCAAAGCTGGTTTCAATGTGTTACACCGTCCTGACCCCCACCCTCAACCCCCTCGTCTACAGCCTGAGGAACAAAGAGGTGAAGGGGGCCCTGAGGAGGCTGTGGGTGCAAAAGCTGGTGCCGCACCTATCCAGGTTTTGAAAACGCATTCGCAGCTCTTCAGTATTTTGGAGGTAATGAAGGAGTATGTGTTATCGGTCATTATTGGTCTGCTTACAGATGAGGAGATCACACAGCAAGTACAGCGTATGGAGAACTGGCATAATGAATTGTTCTCTTAAACAACTTCGGTTTATTTTCATTGTGGTGTGAGCCTTCAATAATTAAGCAGAATAATTGTCAGTGCTTTCCTAGCAAAACTGAAATAGTACCGTGATGGTTTGTGTCTAAATTGTGTTGAATGAAAACATTGCCCACAAAAAGGATGTTCAAATTGGAGGTAAACAATTACTAATATTTCCATTGCCTGCTTGATGATCATTTTCCCCCCGAATAAGCTTAAAGAACGGAGGATCTGTTTAAGTCAGTGATACATGGAGAGCTGCAATGCAGCCCAGACCCTCAGGGTGGGATGTGACCATCCAGGTGAAGGTCCAGCTGTGACCTCAGATGAAATTTCTGACCAATGTATGGAAGGTCCACCAGAAAGCATAAAGCCATGGTGTTGGCTCCGGGGACCTGGAGCTGTGCTGGCAACTTATGGGCACACATATGTTAGCACGTTGCCAGAAGTGTGTCCAAACCAAATTCTTCTTGGGACGTGTTGTCTTTATGTCTACTAATCTTTTCCTTTTTGGATGATCAGTAACAGGTCCATGCTTTGTGTGGCAATTTGACTGAGTTATGACTTCTGTATGTCATCACATGGCTGAGGTGGAAGATGCCTAAAGAAAACTAGGCAAAGGTTTTTTAATATTTAATCAAGACACACCTTTTATCTTTAATGAAGTATACAATTTCTGGAAGAACATGTAGCCTGTATAATGACAAAGTGAATAAATTTTATGTTTTAAAATAAGCATCTTTGTAAACTGTGGTCTTCCTAAAAGAACTGTAATGAATAATGAATAAATGTGATGGCAACCAGTTAAAACCAGCTTTAAGCTGGTGTGAAGTAAAATGCTATAAAGCTTTTAATCAAAGTTTCTGAGGGAGTTTTCATGAAAAATAGAGGCATTTGGACAATTTCCCCAAGAAACAGAGAACGTGACGTCTGAAGCGCCTTATCCTCATGAATCAACAGGAGGGACAAGAATTGTTAACATGCAGCAAAGGATGTTAATGCTCCTTTATGCCCTGTCCTTCCATTGTCTGCACATAGGAATACATCAGAGAAGGCTGGATACGGTGCTGTAGCTGTGTTTAGGGCACTGGGTGGGGAAAAAAACCCGTTCCTCTCTCCCTGAGACAGCAGAGAGGGGAACCACTGTAATTGCCGTGGCCAGCATCACCTGGGGCCTCCACCCACACCCTCTGCCCAGGGCTCGGGGCACTATTTAAGCTCAGCCCTGGGTCTTCAACAATTTTTAGAGTTGTGCTTGGTCCTGGTTTTCAGCTTTCCTGGCTTGAATTTGGCCCTTGGTTTCCTCCAGGCCATTGATGGGTGCTATGGGACAGTGCCCTGCGGGTGAGGCTATTGCCTATCCTGCATTGTGGCTGCTTTCAGCTCCCACTTTGCCCTCCCTTATGGAGTAACTGGTTCTTGCTGCTCCCTGAGCCACGTTACAGTATGCAAACAGCATGAATAACTCTTAATGCAAAGCAAACCCCTCTGGAGTCCAAGCTGAGGATAAAACAAGCTGTTATGAAAGGTAAGTGTTATGAAGATCTCCTCCACCACCACCTTTTTCTGTGACTGTCTTGAGAAAAATGACCCCTGCTCAGCTACATGCTCTTGGTGGATTTTATTTTGCTCTGTATTACGTAGCCACAATGTAGACTCTTACATCCGAGTGAAAACCAGTTTGGATTATTGGTATAACAGTATACTGGGCATGCTTAGGTCATGATTTCTATGGCCATCTAAAAGAAATCATGCTAGGAGTATTTATCTTTTATTTTAGCTTCAAAAAAAACCCCCAATGTCTGGATTAACTCAGATGCAGCCATGTGCAAGTTAACACTAAGTGACAGATGACCCCCCTCTTCTCTCTATGGAGACCTGGCATCCCAGCTCATATTGCTCAAGGTCTCTAACAGGTTGCAGTCAGTTGTCTCTGCTTTGGAGAGCATGAGATTCTGCAGCATCCCTCAGTGGTACCTCCTCAGCTATGCAGTTGTCTTGGGGAAGAGCTGGTGGGAGGAAATATCACTTCCAACAGCTCCATGACAAGAAAATAGGGGAAAAAAACCCAAAACTTCTCCCTTGCTAGTTACATTCAATCATGCTAAACTCCTTGCCAATAGGGAGAAATACCACTCCTAGATGCTGCTGCTGCTTCTCCTCCTAAAGCAGATGTGAGATGCAGGTCAGATGAAGCCCATTTCTCTCTCATAGAGCAAATTGGGGTGATTTAGAAGCCTTGCAGCTGTAGGAAGCAAGGCATAGGATGAGATCCACCTGGGTGGCTGAGAGCACTGCTATGCTGCTGGGTACAGGCAGAGACAAACTGGAGCTTTCAGTCCTCAGGGATGAAAATGCCTGGGAGTTCTGCAGGAAAACATCCCAGCTGCTCAGGTGGAAGTCCCCTCCAGGTCTGGAGGCAAAGCAGCAGAGGTTTTTCAGTACAGACCCAGCTATGCTGCCTTCAGGCTGCGATGTTCTGGTCACTCAATGATTTAGCATCTTCCCGATGCTAGATCACAGCACTTACTGCTCTCCTTCCCCGGCAGGTCAGTGGTCTCTGCTTCTGCTCCCTTAATTTCCATGGCACATTCCCCTAGAAGCAAATGAGATTTTTTTTTTTTTTTACTCTTCTAGTTAGCCCAAAGTGAGGTGTAGGGGGTGTTTTTGGATATACGTCCCCAAAAGTCCCCAGTCCTCCTTGAACTTGCCTCTGGAGAAATCACTGCTTGAATCAGTGCAACTTCTTAAGAAGCTAAGCTTAAGAGGGAAATTCGTTATGAGCTTATTTTTACCACCTCCTATGATATTACATAATTTCACAGAAAGAAAAAAACAAACAAACAAAACCAAGAGATGACAAGGAAATGGTTATCAGAGGCCCATAATGACAGGATGTTTGGTAACACTGAGTCTCTGCAGATTTTAAACCATGCTTAAAATTTGCTGTACCTGCTTCTGTAAATATATGTGGTTCCTTACTCCTCCAGACAGCTGACATAGGACTATTTAAAAAGGGAAGCAGCAGGCATTTTATCAACTGTTTGGAGTCAGTTTGGTCAGCAGGCAACTCCCCAAAACGTTATTTGCGGTTGCTTTCCTAAGTGCATCCTTGACCTCCTTGTTCCTCAGGCTGTAGATCAGAGGGTTAAGCATAGGGATGACCAGGGTATAAAACACGGCGGTGACTTTCTCCATCTCCAGCGAGTACTTGGAGCCCGGCTGCATGTGGCTCAGCCCTGCAGGCACGTAGAACAAGGTAACGGTCAGGAGGTGGGAGGCACAGGTGGAGAAGGCTTTGTGCCTTCCTTTGACAGACCTAATCCTCAGGATGGAGACGAGGATGTACATGTATGAGATGATGATGATGAAGAGCACAGACATGGAAATGGTACCGTTGAAGGCTACAAGCAAAAGCTCATTGAGGTGGTCATCAGAGCAGGTGAGTTTCAGCAGAGGGTTAGTGTCACAGAAGTAATGGTTGATGACGTTGGGTCCACAAAAAGGCAATGGCAGCAAGCAACATGTTTGGATTAGTGAGTTCAAAATCCCCCCGACGTATGACCCGGCCACCAGCTGAACGCAGACTCTCTTGGGCATAGAAATAGTGTAAAGCAGCGGGTTGCAAATGGCTACGTAGCGGTCGTATGCCATCACAGCCAGCAAGAGCACCTCTGTGGTCACAAACACAAGGAAAAAGAAATGCTGGACAAAGCAGGCAGAGTAAGAAATGGTTTTCTTTTCCACCAAAAAACCAATAAGCAGCTTTGGTGAAAAGATGGAGGAGTAGCAAAGATCGATGACAGACAGATTGCAGAGGAAGAAGTACATGGCAGTGTGCAGCCGGGGGTTTGTCTTGATCAATGTGATCAGCCCAAGATTGCCCATCAGGGTGATGAGATAAATCATTAAGAACATCATGAAGAGAGGAGTCTGCAGCTTAGGCTCACTTGTCAGTCCTAGGAGGATGAACTGGGTCACGGTGGTGTGATTGCCTTGAGCCATATTACCGTACCTCATAGCAGCGTGCCTGCTGGCAGGAGGAGAAAGAGAAATAGGAAGGAGCAATGGCATGGCTTGCATATGATGCTGATATCAGCAAGTACTTTATTAGACTCTTTATTAAAACTACAAAGCTTTGATACTTGAGATGATAACATCTAACTGTGCTTAGGTTCTCTGCAAATCCTCACAGGCAGAGCAACTCTTTCAGAAATTGCATTCTGTCCTTACTCTAATCATGAGGCTAAATTAAAATTAGGTTTTTGCTTTTAAAAAAAACCAACCCCAATATTGAATGACTTCAAAACTGGAGAAGGGGTGAAGAATTTGCAGACTTCATCTCGTTTCATTAGGAGGCAGAAAAGGGGCAATGTATTTCATTTTCCCCATGAGAAGACTGAACACAAGTGAGTCATGACAACCCCAGGAAGCCCCGAATCCTCCGGGCCCTCTTGGATCAGCTCTGCCGGATCCCCGGCTGCCCACACCAACTCCGCAGCGAGCTGCCAGAGACTCACTCGGCAGCCTGGGACAGAAACTCCTCTGCTAGATGGCAAGAATAGGCTGAGCTGCCACACTTCTGTTGATAATTTTGGTCATGTTCCAGCACAGAGGAAATATTCCCCCCGCCACCAGTGCGGCAAATCACAGTGAGACAGGGGTTTATTACATTTAATTTTTGTATCTGCTCCAGCTCACCTTTTACTTATGTGTTTTTCTCCACTCAAGGTAGGGAAGGAAGGCATTTTCAGGCTGCTCTTCATAATTGTGAGACTAAGAAATGAATTGCATATAATGTGTTATGTATGTAATAGAAAGCTGTTACCTGTATTCACGGCAATCCAGGAGGTCAGGAGGGAGGGGGAAAAAAAAATTGCTTATTGGAAAGCTCCATGAAGCAGAAAGAAAACTGGTGCCTTCATTTTCAAACCACATAACACCTTGCACACAGGATTTTTTCTAATCAAGCTACTCCAGTGCCAGTTACTCTTTTTAGCAGAGGACAGCAGGTGTGAGGAATCCTTCATGTGCCTGAAAGACTAGTTTCTGGTATAAATAGTGGTTCTGGTATTAATTAACAATAATATCAGTGTGATAAACAGCAGTCGAAATCTTTGTTTAGAACAGAAAATGTAAGAGAACCACCACACGACACCCCCACCCCCCATCCCCCCAACCAGCTGGTAGTGAAAAATAACATCAACTACAAGCCAGGGAGAGAGGATAAACTATTTCTCTGCAGTATTGACACCAAAAGCTCGGGTGTCTCCTGATTTTCAAAGACACTTGTAATACCTTTTGTAAAGGCACGGTTGGAACATACTGAAATAGAGTGTGCTGCTGTTTCTCTTGCAGCATGCTGTCCTGGCGTGTGGAAGGATGCCGTGGGCGATGCCTGGCAGTTTTGCTCACACACCAGGCATCAGTGAATGTGTTACTTAATTTTCATTCTTGGGTTTAGCAGTTCCCATCAGGGTGGCTGTCTCACATTTGAGATATATCGCTGCACTCCACTTCTGTGGTACAAAACCAGATTCTTGTGTCTCTGTAACAGAGTTTTCACTTTACAAATATTTATAAGGTTCAAACATACCAGAAATAGCTGGTAGGATATTTCTAGGTTTTGGCTGCAGCTGCTTTTCCCTTCCACTAAAAGAACTTTTTTTGAGAATACTTGAAGATCCTTATAAACAAAAACCTGTAACAGATCCACCCAACCCTCCTGCTGGGACCAAGCTCTTGTCTTCTGCAAATGAGGAATAATACTGCAGCATGGGGAGAAGCAGAAGGTTGCTCTAAGCTCTGCAGCATGTTTTTATTCATCCTAGAGAAAAATCTTGAAGATTTCCTCAGGGGCTGGGACCTGCGTAACATGCCTTTCTGTGCTGCTGCATAGCACAGTCCTGCTCTTGTCTTCCAGCTGTCTTCCCTACTCAGTTTCTGTATGTTTAGGGCAGAAGAGCACCTTTCCAAATGTTTTCTCTGAGGTTTTTCACAATAAGATGGTGACACATACTTAGCAAGCCTGAAGATAATGCCTTGAAATTCAGACATATGGAGAATAAACAGTTCAGGTATATTCTGCTAATGAGCTTTTGTCCTGAATCAGTAAACTTGCAAGCTTGAGTGCTGTGGGGTTTAATCTTACTCCACATTGGAAGCCTGTGCCTACAGTCCTGCTTTCCTGCCTAATACCACATTCTTACCCAGCATCCAGATGCATCTTTCCATGATTTGCAGACAATACGTGTCCCTCGTCCTAAGGCAGAAAGAAGAAACGCGAGCTGTGTTCATTCTTCAAATTCCTCTGATCCTACAGGAGGAGGGAAGTGGCAGTTTGCAGATGTGATGCTCAGAAGCGAGACTGAGTAACGCAGCAGCTCCGTCAGCAAGAACCAAGGGTGTGTGGCACTGGGCTTTTGACCGGAGCGGGTGATGGCAGTGTCCCTAAGGAGCTTGTGCAGGGGGACAGCTTCTGAGTTTACTCACTTCTTTCACCCTCATCAATAAAATCCCTGAAGTTAAGTCTTAGCTGAGCAAAGAGCTTCACACCAGCCACAGAGGGGATTGTTAGAAACTCTCAGAAGCGTCTGGAAGAAGTTTGGGCTTGGGTCCTGCCCACCCCCAGCTAACTGTGCAAGGCTCATTAACCTTTTTTTGCTCAGTGCTGATGGGGAGGCAGGGGAAGTTTTCATCTGTGCTGAGCCACAGGTGGGAAAGAAGCCATAGGAGTGTGCTAAATAATGTTTAATGGGATGCTTGGGTTTGGAATTTGTTCTCCTGTTTGGACTGTGCAAGTTTAGAGCTTCACATAAACTCTACAGTTTAAGGTAGTTGAAAGCGTGAGTGCCAAAACCAAAGTCTAATGTGCACATAAATCGCTTTCTCTCTCTGCATGTTTAACAGTTTTTACAGCTCTGAGTTAGAAAAAAACTGATTTCTCAAGCTGATCGCTTCTGCGCCTGGAGATCACCATTGCAGCTGCATCCTATGCAAAACACCCCAAGGAAAGCCACGGAGGCAGAGAAGATGTGCTTCCAACCCAAAGGTACAAAGCGTAATGTGTACTTCAGTGTAAGAGCACAAGCCAAGTGTACAAACACCAGACTGTATTTCTGTAATCAGGGTAATCATGCTTATGATTTTACCTGAGGTTCATTAGAGAAATTATATTCATTTAAAGGTCTCTGTGTGCATCCCTTGAGAAAATGGTAGGCAGCAAACTTTACCATTGTGTTCCTTTAAGTAAATTAAAGGTATGTGAAAAGGCAGTTAAACTTTTCTAAGAATGTTTCATCATTCTGGTTTTATTCCTTGGACTATTCTTGGCATCGTAATAACGTGATACGTAATTATGTGATGAACTAAATGCTGTTCAGGTCAGCAAGAAGCGGGCAGGATGAGGGACTCTGCAACCAGTTATGGAGACCAGGGTCAGGTTGAAGACAGCAAGCCTGCAATTTCTCTTTCCTGCTGTTTAGTTTACTTCCTTGCTATAAGCATTTTTCTAACACTTACTTCCAAATATTATTATTTTTTTTAATCATCTTTCATTCCCTTGCCACAAAACCATTTCACTGTACCTTTCCACATGGTCACAATGAAGGTATTAAGTTAAAATAGGAGCATTTAATTAAGAAGCTCCTGTTAGGAAAAATTAAGGATTGAAACATTTAAGAGAACACACAATCCCAGTTCTTTGTCTTTACTGCATTTTGAAATGAAGTAACATAATTAAGTAATGAAATCCAGGTAGATAAAATGTCTGAACCACTATGACTACCATGTGAGTATCAGTTAAGGGTAACAGATCTCAGCAACACCACAGGAAAACACATTTCAATCAATTTTCACTGATAGCTTTCTACACATAATGAACACATTTCAAATGATAAGTATCTGCATCATTTAAAACTCATATAGTAGGCTACTTGTGTACTGTAATACTGTATAGCCTACTATATATCCTACAATATACAACATAGCCTACTATATATCATAGCTATTGTATCAGTAGTATGGCCTACTATGTATTATAAGTGTAGGGATAACTTACCTGGTGACCAAGTAAATCTGGATGGAAGGTAACAGGGGTGGAGGGCACATGGGAGGAGGAAGGCAGGAGAGGAAGAGGAAGGATGGAGGAAGCAGGATGTGGCGGACACTAAAATAATCCCAGAAGAGCCAGGCTTTCAAACTAACCTGCCCAGCGAGGCTGTCCCTTAAAGCCTCCTGGGAAAACTACACTAAGAACTTGGACTGGGCTCCACTTCTCCATTAGAAAAGAAAAACCAGGGAGAGGCTGTTTAGAAGTTGCTTAAACTGTCTGAGCAGGTTTTTCCAGCTGAAGGAAAAAAAGCTTGTCACTGAGCCACAAGAGGTAACAAGGATTCAGGGTTGGAAGCACAAATAATTGCAGATAGAAGCCTTATTAAATACCTAACTATGCAGAATAGGTGATAAAACATCACCCCTTGTGTTGATTTTAAAATCTGGTTTTTCCCTGCAGCACTTTTCTGGCTTTCTGGGTGCAGATTCTGCAAGTAATGTGATGGGAGAAGTGACAGCTGCATTGACACTTGTGGAAAGCAGAGCTGTCCATCCCAAAGCACATTGGCTAGAGCTGCCCTTGTTTGAAGCACTAAGGCTTCCTCTTGCCAAAATATCTCCAGCTTGGAATTACAGTTAAGCAGAGACCCTGTGAAAACCACCAGATCAGAGAAGCAGATGTGTAAATTTTGGGTGCTCTGCTCCAGGTGCCCCTTCCCACACGCACAGCAAGTTGCAACCAGGCAGGACATCCAACTCAGGAAGCTCCCTGCACAGCACTTGCTGCTGCTGTTTACACTATGTTTAAGAAAATTTCTGAGATGGCTTAAAAATCAGGATTATTTTAGCAATGTTCATGGAATTCTCTGTAAAACAAGCCCAGCTTCTTATTTTATAACTTGGCAGAGTTGACCCACAGATCTTCAATGTCTACAAAGCATCCAAAAGCCACTGTTAACATCAGAATTAAAACTTGAATTTTCTGTATTCAGGCCTGTGCTTGATTTGTTGGCTGTTGTCACTAAGAGGTTTCCCTCTAAGAACTGGTATTTTTCTTCACCTGTGCAGCCCTCAGCAACAAGGCTTAAGCCATCCCTCCAGAGAATGAGAAACACTGTATTTGTGTATAAATTTTATTCTGAAAACAAAACCCAGCACATAGCTTTGACAAGTAAGAGGAAAAGACTATGCAAAATACAGAATAAAATAAAAAAAAAAAGGCACCATCTTTTTTCTTCTTAGTCTAGGACCTGTCTCTGTGTGTAAAACATGGAAGGATGCCTCATGAAATCAGGGAGTGAACAGGATTCCATTCTAGGTTTATTGACATTTTTCTTTTTAAACACAAAACAGAACCTAGCAGCAAAATTCAGGCTTGGAGATCTGCAGTCTCAGCTCAGCTTGTCCTCAGTTTATGCACTATGAGCAGGCCAGAACTTTGCTGGAATTGGGATTACAACCTTTTTTTTTTTTTTTAAACAAAGAAAAGTGACTGCAATAAGGGAAGGAAAAACCATTACCAAACCCTCGTTCAAGGGAAGTTTACCTCGTTATTTCAAGTCTTCTTCCAAACTCCAGCGTGCCGTCCATTCACATCTCCCCAGATTTTCCTTCAGCCTCTGCTGCTTGCAGCTCCCTCTTTTTGGATGGATTGTGTCAGGCAGAAATCTCTCTTTATTATTTGTACCCAGTTCTCAGTCACTAGCTGTTCAACTTTTTATTTCTTAAATCAGAGAGGGTGTTTGTGATCAGTGCCTCCCTTTAACTCCACAGCCTGGGTATCACCTCCCGTTGTCTCCTCATCAAAAGTCTCAAACCAATGAACGCTGCTGCTGAATACAACTCCCTGGTTCCTCACCCCTCCAACCCCCCCATGCTGCGGTGGTTTCAGCTCTCTCCTAGCCTCATATGTTACTACTGCTGTGCAGGAAGACGCTTATTCGATTCACTAACCTAGCCTTGTTGGGAAGCACTTTAGCAGCATCCTTCCTAGCACTAACACGCAGGACAAAGACAACCGTTTGTTATTAGCCTAAAATTCCTGGTTGAGCACAAAACCCCATCACAGGGGTTTATGGTGGGACAGTGTGGCTATTTTCCCTTTTTGGTCTTTGCGGCTGCGGCGTTGTTGGTCTTGGCTTTCTTCTTTGCTGACCCCTTGGTCTCTGGCTCTTTGCGCTTGGCTGACGTGATAGAGCCCGTCACCTTGAAGAAGTCGTCCAGCCGGCCCTGCGTGCTGCCCTGCCGGCTTTTGCTCAGCCTCTTGACCCCGTTGCGGATCCGCTCCTCATTGAACTGCTTCTCCCCGCACATGAACTGGACGAGCTGCTCTTCATTCGGCTCGGTCCACTTCAGCTCAACAGAGTCGGGGTTGACCACATCAGGCTCTAGAAAAAGCTTCTGGGCCTCTTTGTGCAACCAGTTCTCAGGCAGAGGGTACTTCTTGGTGTCTATCTGCTGAATGATCTTCTCAATGGTTTTGTGCTCCTTGATGAGCTCAACAGCACGCTTGGGCCCAATGCCACGGATGCTCTCGCAGTAGTCACAGCCCAGGAGGATACACAGATCCACAAACTGCTCCCAGGTCAGGTCTAGATCCTGCAGAATACGATTCAGGTGAAACTCCTGGATGGGCAGCTTCTTTGTCTCGCTGGCAGTAAGGTGCCGCATCAGGACGGGACTGCCGAAGGTCAGGCAATCCATATCTTCTGTGGCAGCTGCGTAGACCTTCCCAGCCTTCACCAAGGTAGCACAGCTGGCTTCAGCCTCCCCCGGCGCCTCCACATAGGGGATGCCCATCAGTGTTAGTAACTTCTTGCACTCATCGGTGTGCTGCTGGGTCACCTTGACCAGCCTCTTGCTGTATTTCTCAATGTTGGTCTCCTCTCCAGCCTCCTGAGCCTCCTGCAGGTGTTTCTCGGCCTCAGCCCGGCGCTCAGTCCGCTTTGCCAGCTCCCCCGATTTCAGCTGCGGGGGCTTGCCGTCAAAGACGTAAACTGGCTTGATGCCGTTCTCCACCATGCGGATGGTCCGGTAGAACATGCCCATCAGGTGGCTTGTGGTCTCGCCCTCCTCGTTCTGAAGGACTTCAGCTCCCTGCCGCACGGCGATCAGGAACTGGTAGATGCTCATGGAAGCATCTATAGCGACCTTCCGGCCAAAGTAAGACTTGATGTCATTCTCCCGGATGGCGCCAGGAGCCACATCGGCAATAAGCTTGGCCAGGCCATGGATTCCCATCCTGGGGAACAGAAAAGGGGATGTTGGGATCAGCCTCTGCACACGCACGGTGCTGGGGGTTAACAGCTGGGCTGTGGGGGCAGCATACCCCCTAAGCAGGGGTGACCAAAGGGAGGTGGCTGCTTCCCTTGCAAACCATTACCCCACAGGCTGCAGCCTCCGCTGGCTGCCATTACCCAGCTTCCAGCCTCAGCCTCCCTCAGCCCACCATTATTGCCCTACTCACCATTGCACCCCCACCATACCATTATCCCCACTTCTGACCTCAGTCTCTCCCAGCCCAGCCCCACCATTATAACCATCCAGGTCCCATTATCCCCCCCATTCTCACCAACCTGTTTCCTGGCTCCACCATTACCCCCCTACCCACTATTACTTCTGGCCGCAGCCTCCCCAGGTCTGCCATTAACCCCTCCTCCTCCCCCAGCACGCCATTACCTCCCGCTCCTTCCATTATCAACCTCTTCCCAAGTTGGTCTCACCGGGCCCGCCCTTCCTACCCCCCCCTCCTCAGAGCCTGCCATCATCCTTCTTTCTAATCACAGCCTCACCATCACCCCCTCTTTCCGCTGTGGCTTCTCCTGGCCCGCAGACACCCACCCCAGGCCAGCCTCAGCGGCCATTA
>NW_010972613.1:348688-416467 GCF_000737465.1 Haliaeetus leucocephalus | reverse complement strand
CTCTCTGGCCGCCATTATCCCCCCCCACCCCAGGCCCACCTCAGCCTGCTCCAGCCGCCATTATCACCCCCCAGGCCCGCCTCAGCTTGCCCCGGCCTCCATTATCCCCCCCAGGCCCGCCTCAGCCTCTCTGGCCGCCATTATTTCCCCCCTAGACCCACCTCAGCCTCTCTGGCTGCCATTATCCCCCCCACCCCAGACCCGCCTCAGCCTCCCGGGCCGCCGTTACCCCTCAGCTCGATCCCGCCACCGCTCCCGCGCTCCGGCGCAATGCCCGCCGGGAGCTCGGCGGAGCCAATAGCGAGCGGCTCCCGCTCGCTCCGCCCCACCTATCCCGGCATCCCCCTTCGCTCTCTCCTTCCGCTTCCGGCGGGAGCGGAGCGGGGAGCGCAGGCGACGTGTCGTGAGCGGAGCGGGAGCCGGGCGCCATGGTGAGGGGCCGGGGCCGCCGTGAGGGGTCGGGAGCCGGTCCCGGCCCAGCCCCGTCCCCTAGCGGTGTCCTTACCCTTCTACCGTCTCGCCGCAGGAGCTGGAGGCGATGAGCAGATACACCAGCCCGGTGAACCCGGCCGTTTTCCCGCACCTCACCGTGGTGCTGCTGGCCATCGGCATGTTCTTCACCGCCTGGTTCTTCGTGTATCCCTGGGCTGGGAGTCGGGGGACAGGGGAGCGGGGTGGGGGGTTCCCTCACCTTGCTCTGCCTCCGTTATTGCCTTAACCCCCGGGCTGCAGCTACGAGGTGACTTCTACCAAGTACACGCGGGATATCTACAAGGAGCTGTTGATCTCGCTGGTGGCTTCGCTCTTCATGGGCTTTGGCGTCCTCTTCCTGCTGCTGTGGGTCGGTATTTACGTCTGAGGCCCGGGCGGAGGAGCACCGGTACTGCCTTGTTGATCCCTATGGCTGTAAGCTCCCCTAGGTCTCAACTCTGCCTGTGTCTGGGTTGGGGGGGGGGTGTCCTGGAAATGTAGCCCTGTCACCCCCAGTCTTTACAAACCCCACTTTTCTTCACGGGCAGAGTTAGGAGGTGCAAAAGGCTGTGCCCCCATCCGGGCAGCAGCCTTTGGGCTGAAGCATGGCAGCTGCTGCCAGCTCCAAAGCAGCTGTTTGGTAAGGTAGCCGGAGAGGGCTTCTGTGCCTCTCTATTAACTGCAGGCAGAACTGGCCTTTGTCCCCGTTTGAGGCAGTAAGGAATCTCGCGCACTGGGTATTGTCCTGCGCTCTGGGGCTTTAGTAGCAGCAGAGTCTGGCCCTGGGGAATGCTGTCTCACCGACCTCCATCTCTCGTTTGGTTCTAGGTGGGAAGCCCTGCGGAAAGTCTTTTTGTATTTCTTTTATACTTCAACAACAAAGCTTGTGTCAGGCATGGGCTGTGCTCTTGTCGAGCGACTTCTGCCAGCCCAACAAACCAAACCCGAATAAAACTGGCTCTGTGACGCACCTGCCTTTGGACTCGCAGTTTGTCTTTTAGGTGCTTTTTTTTTTTTTTACGTGGCTTTTCCAAACCACTTTGATACTGGCGCAAGACCCAAGGCCACGTGCCTTGGTATGGGCCCAGTGTTTATCATAGACTTCCAGAGCTGTGTATGCCCCGAGGGGCTTCAGAATAAAAATGCTTCCTTCTTTCTAAGCCTGCTTTTATATCCCTCAACCTTTATATCCCCTCACCCTCTTTCTGGAAGGCTGTGCCCATTCTCATCCTGAGCCAGCAGCTTTGTGGCTCAGCAGCACGGAGGAGAGGGGCAGGGACTGCTCTGAGCTGCTTCGCTTACCATCAGCAGCACGTGCTGGGGACCTCCTGCGCTAGAAATGGAGCTGATAGAAATGCCCAGTCCCGCTCTTCAGCCAGGTTCCGTGCTCCTGAGGTGTGCGGATGGCGGCTGTGGCCGGGTTCGTGTACCATTTGGCCTGGGTGAAATGGCGCTTGCGGAACGGTCTCTGCCCAGGGTTCCCAGGTAACGCGCCGATGTGGCTCCTCAGGTGCAAAGCAAGAATGCTGCTTGGCTGGTGGGCACCGCAGCGGGTGACATAAGCTCTGTTTGTGGGAAATGAGTTTTTGGGAGGAATGCTTGAGAAGTACAGGACAGAATAATCTTGTAGCTGGATGTGCCCTTCGGTTAAGTAGTTAACTGCCTATAAAAAAGGAGTTTATGGTACGTGTAACTATTTTTATAGGTAGCTTTGAATTTGTAGCCCAGCTTTCAAAGCAATTAGATTTCAAAATCAGAAATTCAACAGGTAGCTTACAGATTTAAAGCCCTAATTTCCTGTTTGGGAAGGAAGCTTTCCCTCTGCGAATGCCTCTGGATCTGGCTCTAACCTCTGAGCCGTGAGCAACAAGCTCTTTTTTTATACCTCTTCAAAAGCATGCTATGTAGCAGTGAGCAGCCACAGGCTGGGGCTGTTCTGACCCTGACCGGACCCTGCACAGGCACGTCTGGAAACTCCTGCTGATTAATGACATGGGGGTTCCTCCATCTTTTAGGAAGCAGTTTTATAGCTACTGAACTGAAAGACTGTTATTTCACAGCAAGGGAGGAATGCGCCAGGAGCCGTCCTTGGATACAAAGCAGTATTTATATATTTATTTATATGGGCATATTTACCTCCAGCATAAAACAAAGTCTAAATAAGCCAAACAAAAAAGTGGGGAATCCGGAGACTCAGCACTCAAATTCAGCAAAATATAAATATAAATCAGAAAGAAAGGAGGGAAACCACGCTTGTTCCCCACAAATAAAAACCGATAATCAATAATACCTGCTAAGAATGCAACTCTACAGACTTGCTGGCAATATACAGTGATTAAAGCTGTGACAGCAACATTTAAACCAAACAAATTAGTGCTTTACTTTTTTCTTAATTCTTGCAGTGGTGGCATAGTCTCTATTTACAGGCTTTAAGCTCTAAGAGTAGGACAGAATGTTTGTGAATTTGCTTTTGAAACAAACTCTGAAACAGCCAAACTTTGGCAAGTGGCCTCCTTTCCACACTTGTCTTCCTTCCTGCCAAGAATGTCTAGAGAGATGAAGCGTCTTGTTTCCAGCGGAAGGAGAGGGTTTTCCCCAAGCTGTACAGCTGGAGACATCGGCTCAGAGCTCCCTCTGTCTCATGCAGGGAAAGGCCTGATTGTTAACTCTCTTGTTACTGATTGGGGATGGGGAACATGTCTTCAGTTAGGGCAGAGACACCTTGGGGGGAGTCTATGCAAACAGCTGTTTCTGTGGGCTTGGAAGCAATCCTGTGACCCTTTAATAATTACAAAACCCTTTTGAGCTGGATCCTGCCTTGCTGTGCAGTGGCTGGTGGATCTGGCATATGCTTTGTGATATACTTTAAGACAAAAGATACTATTATTTGCAATACAAGATGCTAAAAACTGCATTCTGAATCCCTCTCCTCTTTTGATACCAGGGATTGCTGTCAGCCCGCTGCTGCTCTGCTGTGAAACAGCTGTACGTGGGTAGGGCCGGCCTTTGCACTTTAGGTGTTGCCTCGTCTCCGTTCTTAAGCTAACTGGCCACTGTCTTTGAGGCACGCAGCATTTTACGCACGTGTGGGAAACCACAGTTCCCTCATGCAGTCCTGTCAGCAGAAAAAGGCACTAGAGATGTTCCTGTAGCCCTTAGGCACTTGGTTTGCCAGGGGCCCTCGTAAACCCCATGGCTAAGCATCGCAGGGACACCTGAGAGACTCCATCTCTTCTTGGGCTACTGCTGCTAGCATGTTTCTAGTGATTGATTGATTCCTCCCCCTCCAGGAGTGGCTTTCCCTGCAGTGGGGTGAGATGGACTCGTGGGTCTCAGCAGACCTTGGCCAGGGCCACCAGCGAGGGGGTGGATTGGTGGTGGTGATTGCAGGCAGTGCTTTCAGCTCTGGCCCTCACAACACCGCTCGTTACCTCTTCAGGGGCTAAAGGAGCACACAGGCATCTAGCCCAGCTTGACAATACAAGGGAAAACAGCAGGGCTGAGAAGGCTGCCTCTCAGCTGAGCAGATATGGAAGAGCATGTGGCATCACTCACCTGAATAAGGACTTGCCAGACTGGACCACTGATTGCCAAGTGGAGAATAAAAGCTGCAAAGAAAGTAACTTCCCAGTTTAAGGCCAAGCAAAAAAGCTCAGGGCAGGTAGAGGGAAGAGTGCTGAGCAGCCTCGCTGGAGAGCTACATCGGAGGGTTTCCTTCCGAGTTGCAGAGAGAAACAGGGAATCCTGCTGAGCATGGAGCTGACCTGCTTGTGCGTAGCACAAGAGACCTCTGGTTTTCCCGCTGAGCTGCCCAAAATCTGGTAGTCCCCTAGCTTCACTCCTGCTTGGCTGCCTGGCATTGCCTGCTTGCCTACTGGTTCCTGCCTGCCCAGGCTTCAGTGCATTTTAGTAACTGGAGAGCATCACCAATGTATAGTTAAGTGTTTGCTGCCTGTAGGCATACAGTAAGAATGAAGACCTGACCTCAAAACTGCCCTACAAAGAGCAAGCCTTGCCTGGCAGAGATGCCAACTCCTAGCGACGTCGCAGGGAATTACAGGGCTGTGGCTGCTTTGCTGGGACAAGCTCAGAAGTAAGTTCTGAGGAGATAAAACTGCTCCCCAGACTGTGGGGAGAAGGCCACGTAGGGTCCCACGAGATGTGCAGAGGAACCACCTATCTGGATTAAAAAATGTCTTTGCAGCTTGTTTCTCTGGAGCAGCGGAGCCAGCCACGCACTCCGCAGTGCTGGTAACAACACGGCCTGAAGCTGGCAAAGGGAGGGATCGCTGCATCCATCTCCACTGAAGGCAAAAAAACGCAGCAGCCAGAGCCTGATACAGTTTCCCAAAACCAGTTTGGTTCGAGTTGCCTACGTCCAGTGGTGGAGCGGCAAGGTGTGCTCTTCTCTGAAGCCAGCTTTAGCGTGTGCTTCAGAACTGGTGAGTGGCGTTTCCCCCTCACTCCCCTTCCCCAGCAGTGGCTGCTCTTTCCTTAAGAGAAATGCATCTCAGACACAAGAACCTGGCGGTGGCTCAGCCTCCAGGAACGCAGATGTCTCCTTTTTAGCAAGAGGTGCTGGAGCAGGACGGGGAGGAGGATGGCGCGCTGGTCAGTCAGTCTGACATGTCCCAGCACCGCTGTAGCAGTCAAGCTTTAATGTGGAGCTTAGCAGTGGCCCCCTTTGGTTTCCTATTCGAGACACGCGTAGCTCAATAGGGACAGAATTCAGAGACCCATTTTTATACGGCTTAAAAAAAAAAAAATTCAGTAGTTTAGCAAGTTAAGAACTTGTAACAGTAAAATACCCAAAATACACTCAACATAACTGCTTTCCAAGAACAGTGACAGCAAGGGCCCACAGTCGCTGCCATTCCCCGCTTTGTGGGAGAGGATCTGCCTCTTCAGTGCCTGGCAGAGGTCCGTTAGCCAGGGCGTGCAGCGAAGCCACATCACACGTCCCCAGCGACTCAGCCTTGCTCTGCAGGGCGTACCGGGCTTTGCCAGTGGTCTCACTTCTGCACATCTGGGCAGAGGTGGCCGCGTTGACTTGAGAGCTGACCAGGCAGCTCCACACACACTGTGAGAGGCCGCAAGCTGCTGCCAAATGAAAAAAAACAAACAGGTCCCATGACACTTAACGCAGGTGACTCACGGTAATTTTTCTCCCATGGGTTGATGGCAAGTGTCCCCACAAATGGTTTGGCCTGGGCACAGCCTCAGCAGCATCTTTAGTGGGGTTCTTGAGTTTATCCATCCAGACCTGGATACAGTGAAAGTTAAAGAGTACAGCGAGGAGGGGGACAGGCAGGGTAAATGTTGAAGCTGCACCTTCTCTTGTCCACAGAGGACAGTCCGTTTGCGGGTCCTGGGGTCTCTGGGGGGGTCTGTGGAGTGGGGCTGCGGGGGATGGCCCTGGGCCAACTAGAAGGAACAGCAACTCCAGTGTACGACTTCCAGTACGTCCAGGCACAGCCTTCCTTTCCAGGCCAAACTCCAGCGTTTCGCTCTTGGAAAGGGCTCCAGTGTCGAGCAATTCCAGTGTTGTGAAGAACTGATGTGGCACATCTGAGACCTCGGGGCCAGTACAGGATGGAGCTCCCATCCGCACTCTGGGATGTGGCAGACCTGTCCACGTTCAGTTCAGTGTAATGCTTTCAAATCCAGTGTTGCAAGGGCAGGGAGAAGCGACGGAGGACACAAGCGTCCCCATAAGGGAAGGAGAGAGATGGTCGGGGCGGCGTGGGATGGTGGGAGTCAGTGTGAGGTGAGCCCAGGAGGTACCACAGGGCCGGTTGTGTTCCTGTGGCTTAGGTCCTATGTTCTGCGTGTGCTGTGCTTCAGTGCCTGCGTCACCAGCCACAACCAAACCAGCTCCACGCCCCATGCGGGAGATGGGGGTAAGGTGGGGCTGGGGGCTAGTGGAGGAGGGTGTACAGGAGTCTCCCCAGTGTCACCAGTCCCCCTCCTCTCTCCAACCAGAGGGCACTGGTGCTGCCAGGACTCACTCACAGAGCCAGTAGAACTGAAAATAATAGTCAGTGAAAAGGTGTCCCATCTGCTCGGGAGCAGTGCTGCAGTTGGCTCGGCCCTGTGAGAGAGCGAGAAAAAGAGCTTACAGAGAGGGGTAGGACGCATACTCCGAGGGGGGAATTGTGTCTGAATTATGTGCTGGGGCAGAGAAAAATCATCCCCCCACTACCCATGTAACTGTGGAAGGCAGCGGCCACGATGGAGAGGACTGTGGAAGGCTCTCAGCGCAACGTGGCTGCTAAACCTGCCACGGTCCCAATGCTCTTCTGCCGCTCAGCCCTGGACAAGAGGAAGGACAAAGCACTGCTGGTACTCACAGGCTGTGCTACTCTGAAGTGGTAGGTAAACTCCCGGAAAGACATCATCACGAGAGGCCAACGGTGCGTTGTTTCCTGGGGAAGAAAGTAGAATAGCTGGGATGAGATTGGGGCTGAGCATCAGGGGATGTTCTCCCAGCCAGACTGGCAAGGAGCCACACAACGCTGTGCTGTCGAGTGGAGGAGCAACCTCTCCAAGGTCAGCAATCGAGCTGGACCGAGAGGGGCAAGGAGGCACTCGAGGGTAAGAAGGGTCTGAGGCAGGCTCCGGACATGGGTCGGGTGGGATGATTTCATGTGAGTGACCACATATATCAGGTTTACAGACACCTCCCTGTTGGGGTTGCAGGGATGTCTGAGGGTCGTTGACATTAGCCAGTGCAGAGTACGGCTATGTTCGAGCACGAATTCCCTCGAGCAACTCCTGTGCTGCCCGTCCCAGGCAGCTGTAGTGCCTTCTGGAGGGATCAGTGTTGTGCTGGGGTGACGCAAGGCGTGAGGATTTTGTGAGCCATACCCTCCCTCCCTACCTGTGCGTCTGTCCCATCAGTGGAGCTGTTCCTGCTCGCGGCATCCTGGCAGGGGTCACTGGAGACAAGGCCACAAAGGAAGATGGACACAGCGGAGGAGGAGCTGGGGAGACAAGACACAGTAAGACCCTGCTGTCTCTTCCCCAGCTCAGGCAGGAGACGCCGTGGCCACATGGCACAGCGTCCAGCTGACTTCAGGGGTACCGAAACACCTAATAGACGAGCCCTGTCCACTCACTTCATCTCCAGGGTCAGGTTGGTGTTCACTGCTGTGAGCTGGTTGACAGGGATGCGGTAGGTGAAGTTTCCAGCCCTAGGGACACAGAGAGAGCATTGGACCTCAGCACAGCATTTCAAGGCAGCTGTGAGATGGCCAGGACAGGACCCAAAGTCTCTGTTGGACCGAGACTTCAGAAGGGAGGGCTTCCCAGGCTAGTTCCCAAGGATGAGCTCATCACCAAATACAATCTTCCTGCACTCTGAGTGAAGGACTTGGAGCCCCAGCTCCTCTGCCCAAGGAGCAGCATGTCCTGCCTTGGGGTGATGGCAGAAAACGGCCCAAGGCTCCAGGAGCTGCTCATCTGCTGCTTCCCCCGGAGCTCCCACAGTGCTGCTGCCACCAAAGTGCTGGCAGCCGGCCTCGCCTCACTCACCTGCATGCGTCAGCAGCTGCGCAGTACTGGGACTGGATGGCCATATTGATCTCCACGATCCGGATGGAGTGCAGCACTGGGCTTGGCCCTGCGGGTGGGAGAACTGACTATTTAGGAACAGCAAAAGGATGGCAGCTGGGTTACCCTGAGCAAGAAGGGCTGGAAGGGACGCCTGGCACTGAGACCACCTTTCCTCATCACCCTGTCATCAGAGAGGGGATCAGATTGCTGCAAGACTGCGCTAACACCATGTCCAGGCACAGAGAGCCAGGAGACGGGGTGCCCCAGACTATGCCAATGGCTGGTCATCGACACTCCTTTCTCTCTGCTGCCAGCATGACTGAATCTGTGCATTTCTTCCACTAGATCTGATTTAGAAATGGCTGAGCAAGCTGAGATGGGGGTAAGAACGGAGATGCTGGTACAGCAGCCTCAGGAGGGAACTACCAACGGGCTAATATGGCCAGAAAGTGTAGGGCAGCATGGGGGAGGAAGGGCAGGGCTGGAGGTTGAACCTGGCTGCGCTGGGAGAGCTGGGGGCAAACAAGCTGCAGGACAGGGACACAGCGAGAGCTGTGGAGGATGGATGAGACCCAGCTGGTTGAGGATACCCCAGGAGAGAACCCAGGACCCCGGTGCCGCTGCAGGGAGGGAAGAAGATAGGGTCCACCTACCATCTGTGCCGGGATCCTCCGTGCGGGGCCACTCGCTCACCGGCTGCTTGATGCTGCGCTGCTGCCGGGCCTGCCCCAGCGGGGAGTTGCTGCGGGAGAGCGAGAGGTTGGAGATGTACTTGGATTTGCCCTGGATGTGGGTGAAGGGGGAGGAGGGGCTGGCATTGGGGCTGCTGAAGCTCTGAGACCTGTCAGGTGTCTTTGGCCACTTGGTGTAGGAGGTCGCTTTCCCGGTGATGCCCCTGGATTTGGCTTTGATATTTGTCACTGGCAGGAGTGAGGTCTGACTTTGGTCTGTGAAGAAAAGGGAGAGAAAGGTTATGCTGAGGCAGGGAGAGGCTGGCAGCACTCCGGACCTCTGGGACCGCTGCAGAGAGAACAGCTACCAGTTCTGGGTTTGTCCTGTCCCCATGTCACCTCCCGTATTACCCCACTGGGAGCAGCTGAGGCTTCCCAGCCTCTGTGCCTGAAGGGGCTGGAGGGATCGTCGCAGCAAAGGGAAGCTAGAGCAGGCTGTGGGCACAAAGAGGGGGCACAGCCCTGTGCTCAGGTAGGGCACAGTGTTTAAAGCAAGATTAAGGCATGACTCCAGGGGTGTCATGGCTCTGCAGCGACTGCCCCGGGGTGCTGTTCCTCCTGCAACAGCGACGATGACGGAGCAAGTGAGCTTGCAAAAGCCCAGCTTGGGCAGCCAAGAGGCAGCACACCTCCCGGCCTGTCAGAACCCTGCTCAAAGCAAACAGAGGAATGAGGTCAGACTGCAAGGTACGGCTGCTCGGGCACGCTGGCCAGCCTGGCGTAGCCTCTCATGACTTCGTGCTGGCAAAGCAGGCAGCTCCAAAGTCTTTCCAGCCCCCACTTACCCCTGGCAGCATGATCATGGATGTCTGAACCATGCCACACGGGCAGCAAAGGCTGTTCACAGCCTGGCAGACCCACTTTGCCCCACAGCTGCCTGCTGGAGCAGCTCTCAACCTGGGCAGTGGGTGCAGAGGAAACCAGGCACATTTTGAAGGGCAGGCTGCACGTCCTTTTCATAACGTGCAGATGTAAGACACGAGGTGAGACGGGGCTGGGGATACGAGGTGACGCAATGGCGAGACAGACCTCGGTGTTGTTCCAGCACCTCCTGGGTGCCTGGGCTGGTACTTACCTGTCCGGTTAGTGGCATGAGTGGGGCTGGTCTCAGAGAGGGCAACAGAGGAGACGTTGGTGGGAGGAGCAGAGCAGCACGTGGAGAAACACGGCGGGCTGAAGCAGACTAGCACGCTGTGACCAGGTAAGCCGAAGAATAAGTCATGTGTGTCCTCTGTGACTGTAGGGCAAACAGCAGGGACGTGTGGAGTAAGTCAAGGGGAGAGGCATCTAACAGGAGCGGCACCAAGCAGCCCTGGCATCCCTTCCACAAAACCAGAGCCCTCGGACCTCCCAGCATAAAGACAGCACAGTGCCAGCAAGCCCCTGGCACGGAGGAGCAGCCACGTTCATCACCCTGCACCACAACCCATCGTTGCGTGCGTCTGCCAGGCCCCCTGCCCTGCTGCGACCTACCCTGGTGCGTGGGGGTCCTGCCGCTGGCTCCGTCTGACGCAGCTGTGGATTGCACCATCTGCGTTTTATCAAAGTTCTGGCTTGACCTGAAATGCAGGAAAATACGGTGAAAACCTCTACCACAGGGTACAACAGTGTCACTTGTATGTGAAGAGAGAAGCGGCTGTAGCAGTGAGTGGAGTGATGGGACCAGGTACATGAAGCAAGAGCAGACGTGGAGAGCGCAAGGGTGAGGAGGAGCAGAGACTAGAGTGATCTGGGAAAGGCAAGGCAGGAGAGAGGCACGCAAGCCGTGAAGACAGCAAGGAGAGCTAGGAAATGCCACAGCAGATCGTGTGGCAGTCCCACGTCTGGCAGGGATGAGTCCCAGCTGGTTCAGAGGACACCAGCCATGCTCCCTTGATGCTCACTGGAACAGGGTGTACTCAGTGGACTTGATTTCCAACAGTGATCTCTGGGGTGGATTTATGTGCTTGGGTCTTAACACGTTAAGTAAGTAACACTTAACACGTTAAGTCTGTAAGGGGCTCCAAGCATTCACCATTCCCTAAGGGAGGTGCCCCTTATCTCTCGGAGACAGACTGTTCCTCACCTTGTTTTTCAGAAATACGAACAATCCCACCCAGATTCATCCCACATAATTTCAGTTATTTCACTGAACCTACTAAGATCTGAGCTGAGGACACCACAGGCATCTCGCAAGAGTAAGGCAGATATGAAAGCGGAGGAACCGCTGCCTGGTGCTGTTTTATTCCCCTGTCTGCACAGGAGCCCAGAGCAACACCACTTCTGGGGACCAGCTACAGCCTACAGAGATGTGGGGTAAACCAAGGGTCTTGCCTTCATACACTGTAGCTGTCCACTGAGCAGAAATTTTTACTGAGTTCCTAACAAAGATGTTCAAGATTTTACCTGTCCAGACCCTGCCCAGGCATAGGAGCAGTTCAGTTTTATCCATCCCACATTTTGCTTGTCCCGTACCCCTGTCTTGCCTGTCCCCTTAGCATTGCTCAAAGTTTCTCAAAGATAAACGGAGCTTTCATTCATTTAGAGAAATCAAAATACCACTTTGTCACCCGCACAACTTATCTTATTACACGTATTTCTTTTTCTGGTGAAAGGAGACACAACGCCAGTCTCCTGGAGGGAATGTGGGCACCAGCCTCTGGAGCTAACCTTCACCCCAGCCAAAAACCTACCCCTGTCCCTCATGTTCCTCCACTGCCTCGTCAACACTTACCATGCATAGCTTTATCTTGCATTCCACAAGCAATTAATTTTTTAATAGCTTCCTGTGAAACACTTTGATGTGGAGTTCTTAAAAGAATAAATTAATTGTGCCTTCCACCGCTCTTTATGCAGTGTTTTGTTCAAAGGGTGCTGATAAACAGGTAGGGCCTGTTTTCCTTTTAAGGGAAGTATTTTGCAGCAGCCCTGCAGATCCCATTAACTGAGGTGCTTTACAGGTCTGTACCTAATGAGTGACTTAGCCAGCCTTCCCTGTGTCAGTATCTTTCCAAACATTCCCAGGGGTGATGGCTCATAAAAAGAAATAATTTAGGGTTTTCTTCTGTCCCTCTTTTGCACAGTAAGCTGTCCTGTACTTGAGAGTGACCCTCCACAATAAAGCTACTGGCATATGAAGAGAGGGTAGGAACATCTCTTTGGCTAAGTCTTCAAAGTCTTCATTCTTTTTACATACTCCCTCCACTCCTTTCAGACTGTCTGCTCCTGCTCTACCTGTAGTATGTAATTTCTTTATTTAGCCTTTGATTACTTGGTTCTTCAATCTCCTAATCCTAATTTCCCCTTCCTGATGAGATCCATAATCCTTCCTCCTGGCATCCCACTTGCTGAGGTATATTCATATCTCTTCCTTTGCTTTCAATTTTGCTTAAGATTCTTGCTCTTCTGTGGTACAGATGGAAGAAAGAAGAGGAATTGAGAGAAGGGATGCAGCAATTAAATAACAGTATAATGAAACAGTAACATACCGTGGACATAGAGCGACCGGGACCCCAGGACCCCTGTGCCGAAAGAGGGCCAGGAGACAGGCAGTGGGCACAGCAAAAGAGCTACAGGGCAGTGAAGGGAGATGGGAAGAAAAGGCAGGTCGGTAGAAGATGAGGAGGACAGGGGGGAATGAAAGAGCATATGGAAGATAATGGAAATGAAAAGACAAGAATGGGAAAATAAAAGACAAAGTGGAAAGAAAATGGGTTGGATGAGAGATGTAACCAGAACAGGAGGGAGAGAAATAGGACAGGGAGAAGAGAGAGAGAAAAAGAGACTCATTATCTGGTAATGCGAGCTCCCAAAGGAGTCAAGTGTGCCCAAAACTGAATGCCTAGCACAGGCTGCCCGTGTGCACGCTTGCCGGGTTCGGGCTGTTCCCTCAATGCTCTCTCCACACTAAGGACACTGTCTGCAGAGGAAAACTCTTGCCTAGTACAGACTGGTCTAGCCCCACTGCAATCAGTGGGATGATTCTGTTTTAGTGCAGCTGAAGAGGCATCCAAGGAACATTCAGACTGGCCACGAGTGGATATGTGAGGAGCCAAACAACTGGGTATTTTCTTTTTCTTCTCTGTTCCTCACTTCTTGCTCCAGATAATTTAACTGACATCAGACTTGGATGTGAGGATGCATTTGGTTGGCTTTACAGCTTGACTCACTGGAACCGTGCTCAGTAACTCCACAGGGGCTGCTTTTTGCATTTCCGACTCCCCCGGGGTCACCACATGCCTCCCACAGAGCCCAGAAGTACCTACCCATCGATATCCACAAGGTCCTCTTCACTGCGCAAGCTCAGCACGTAGAGTGTGGACATGGACACCACGCTGGAAAGAAAGAGAGAGGTACAGGCTGAGGACGGGCACGGGGCAAGGGATGTGTCACAGTACTGATCTGCTTCCAAGGGATTTCAGCCCATGAAAGAAGTTGTAGGTCCACAGCCCCTCACTACACACCCCACAGATGGCATGGGCCAAACCGATGAGCTGGAGCGAGACAGTGGAAGAGCGGCAGCCTGGGCGTGCGGTCTCACCTGAATGCCATGATGATGACCAGGGCAATGATGGTGCCCTGCAGGAAGCGCTGGCTGATGCACGCCTGTTCTGGGACAACCGACGGTGACTGCAAGAGAAAAACCCCAAGATCAGCTCAGGACTCCTTACTGCTCTAGCCTCGCACCGATCTCACCCAGCCCATCCCAAGCTCTCTTCCAGTTCCCCTGCAAGCCCTGAATCCCCTCAGTGCAGAAGACATAAACATCTTCGTTAGGCATGGACAAAAAGGAAGGAGAGATCATGGAAATGGGAGCAGACAGGGTCACTCCCTCTGCAGCATGTGTAAGAAAACACATGAGGACCATGCAGACGACTGTTCCCAGAGAGGCCACCTTCCCCTGCAAAGCGTTGCTCCTTCGGGAGCAGTCTCTTACCTTGCTAGCTACTTTGTGGGGCCTCTTTTTGTGGGGCATGCTTCCCGCACGGCTGAACTGGCTTCCTGTTTGGCTGCAAGGAGAAAGGAGGAATGGAGCTGAGCTGTGCAGGGACAGCACTCGGAGCGATTCCCAGGCAAAAATGTGATTCTCTGCTGGGGGAGAAATCTCTGTGGCATGACAGTCACAAACCCTTGTCACTTCATCTGCTTGGGGGTAGGTGCAGTGCTGGTCCTTTGCCCAGAGAGCCTGAATTCTGCCCCCAAACCTGCATAAGCTGACCAGGGTCAGGACGATGATTTTGGAAGCATGAGAAACTCTTTGCCCTGAGAAAGTCACTCACTCGCTCTAGGGAAATGTGGAGATAATTTTGTACTGGGATTTTTGGGCTTGTCTAAGAGCAGGCTGTTGGTATGTGTATGCCAGACCTGTCTCACCAATCTCAGCTCCTTGAATCTACCCCAGGCCAAATGACAACTGCCAACGCCCCACCGCTCCTCCCCGTCTCCCCTTTCCCAAACCAAGCTATCACTCAGGGCTGCCTGGGCTCAAAAGAAGACATCCCTTCTGGCTCCCATGCCCTCAGTATGCCCATACCTGAATGCCCCAGAGCTCACGGTTGACTTCATGCTGTCCAGCCGCTTGAGCTTGGCCAGCTTGTGACTCCACCTCTCCAGCTCATCGATGCGGGTCTCCAGGTTGTCTGTCAGCTTGCACAGCTCCTTCACGGCTCCCACATTCTCCATGAAGATGCGCTCCTGCCAGGGAACAGGTTGGCAGTCTGAGTGGCCTGGCACGTGGAGGCATTCCTGCTCCCGTGGATCTGGCCACCCTGACTGCTCTCCCATGCCCTGCCACAGGGGAAAGGCTACACAACAGCCAGCTCTGGGGGTAGGGAATCATCCAACATGGCACATCTAGATCTCTACAGCCCCTGGATACGAGAACAAGAGATACCCTCTTCAAACCCAATCAAAACAATAAATGTTGGTGCAGGATCCCTGAGGTGTCCCACTGATGCTAATCCAAAGAGTCCTCCTCAGTCACAAAGGACAGACACAAAGTCCCCATCTTCATCAGGAGCCCTTGGTCAAATCACATAAGCAATGCTCTCCATCTACACCTTCTCTGCCCCTTGCTCTACAGCGCAAGCTGCTGGAGTTATTCGGCAGCATTATCCAACAGACAGTTGATCCAGACCAATGGAGAGCCCAAATCCAGAAGCCTCTGGAGAGCAATCTTCCTCCTGCAGCCCCTCTGGTAAAGGCAGGGTGTTCCAGCACAAGCATCTCCCTCTGGCACAACTGCAGCTACATCCCACGTACTGCTGCCGGCACTGTGGTATCGCCCCTGCCCCTTATCCACCCTTGGATTCTGCCACTCCACTTCTCCATACAGAGCTCCCTAAGGCAAAACATGTCCCTGGTGTGCTGGTCCAGCACTATGCTCAGAGCATCTTGGACACCATGGATAATTTGTAGCAGTGGGTAGATGCCTCTTTGGGGAGCTCAGCTAGAGCAGACCACACAGCTTGCTGCGACAGACTGTTCTGCAGCGTGCACCAGCTCCTGTTGGAGGGCTGTACAGAGAAACAAAGGACAGCAACGGCCTGGCCATGTGCAGATGGGACAGAAAAGGTCACGCTCACAGCTACTGCTAGCTGGTGATGTAACTGCAGGGATCTAGGCTTCCACAAAGGAGAAACAAGGCACTAAGGTCAGTCCTGGCCATTTCTACTCTGGACAGAGTGATGCAGGAGAGAGCTGGCAGCTCTGGGAGGCTGTCCCCTTGATGTATGCTACAAGGAGGCTGTCCCCTTGATGCCCAGAGCAGCAAACATGCTGCCACAGGTTACGGAGAGGTCAGGCAGCCAGGTGCTCTGGGTTATCTTGACATAACCACCTTATCTTATCCAGAAAGGAGAGATTATGACTAAGAGCCTCCCTACAGGAGGCTGCCAACAAGGAGCCCTTCCTGCGGGAGATGCTGCCAACTTTCACCAACATCAGGCTAGTTCCTCCCTGCTGATGTCTGCCGTCCACCCAGGGCTGCTCCTGACATCTGAAAGACCAGCCAGGTCTGAAACTCATATGGGTGGTGTTGGCTCAGAAACATTTCCCAGGCATCACAATTTCCCTCTTCCATTTTCAGCTCTGCAACTCCCTTGAGCCAGGTTCGACAGCTTCCCAGCCACTCCTGCCCCTTTGGGCTGCCACTGACCTTGTTCACCACCAGGAAGTTCTCCAGGGTCTTCCCATTGGAAAAGACCAGGTCCCCGGTGTCCTTCACAGCTTCAGGGAGGATCTCCTTTACCTCCTGAGCAATGACACCTATGTGGAAACAGCACAGTGGGTCAAGGTGGTCTGGGCAGGGCTCCTCCTGCCACAGCTCTTTCTCCAGCCCATGTGGTCGTCGGCAGGAACCCTGTTCACTGGGGACGACCCAAGGGCTGTCCTCCCTTCACCCCAGCCTGTGCAGGGCCAGGCAGAGCTCGTTGGAGGCCCCATGGCCCCATACAGGCTCAGCAACAGAAGAGCAGAGGCTGTTCAGACAAGGCTGGTTCCCAGATGACGTGGACAGGGGTATCTGCATCACCCCGCTGCAGCGTGTAGCTGCACCCCTGGAGAGAGGTGGGTACTCGGAGAAGCCTTATCACAGAAGCCCTATAAGCCACCTGCGGGAAGTGCCATGTTCTTTCCTGCTCGCTAATAGAGGGAATTTCATTAGATGCCTAAACTTCAGCTGGTGAGAAGCCCCCTCTTTGCTATCCCATGCCTGGGGGGCTGTCCCTGGGCAGGGCTGGGTACAGCTGCCAGGGAAGGCAGGGCAGTGCCGCTTTGGCACCACGAACAAAATGCCGCTGTAGGTTGCAGAACGCGACATCCAGCACTGCAGACGCAAGCAGGTCACGGTGGTGTGACACAGGGTCCGTACCTGTCTCAGAGGTGTTGTCAATGCCCACTGTGGCCGCAAACTCAGGCTTGTAGTTGTAGTGTACTAGCCGCATACGGGAGATCCTCTTCAGCTGCTCTGTGGTGTCCACCTGGGACAAAACAGACACGTGCAACTCCTAAGCGGGGTGTTGCTTCTTAAGTTCCCACGACACTGACTCCAAGCAGCAAAACCCACTATGGCTCATGGTAATACCTTTGTGAGACAGCACTTTGTGAGACAGCCCTGAACCCTGCTCAGACCAGGCACTGGGATGAACAGCATTTGCACTGGGCTTAATCTCCAGTTCTTGTCACTGGACAAGTTCCTTGGGTAGTGAAGCCAGGCAGAGGCTGAGTCCCATTGCACAACCACGCACAGGACTGAGGCAGTTCTCATAAATATGAGACATGATTGTACCCAGCTTTTCTGGACAGGGACATCCAGCTGAGAGGACTTCAGAGCAGAGCTGAGCCTCTCACCCAGGCTCTGGCAAGCCCCAGTGTGCTGTCTGACATACTCACCTGTTTCCAGGTTTGTAACTTCTGTGTTTGCTAGTTCTGGCTAACAGTGGAAGAGTCAATATTCCCTAAGACACGGTGGACAGGCTGTGTTTGGGACAGACAGGGACAGACAGACTACCAAGGTGCTTCCCATCTGGTCAATAGGAACTCAGGCTGCCCGTAAGGACTATGCCAAAATCAGCAGCCGAAACAGGTTCACAAGGACACTCACACTTTCTGTGGTACCTCTTCAGACCCCTGATCACCACAAACCTACCCTGGTTTGCTTGGCTCTTACCTCCTGGATGTCCTCCTTCACTCGGACATCTGAAGGGTGCATCAGAGAACCCATGACCTTCACATTGCCATGGACCACGAGGGCTTCATCGGGGCGGTCCGTGTTGATGCCAACCCGACCGTGGTGAAAAACAGTATCAGGGAGCTGTGCCCGCTGCCAGAGCACATCGCTGTCACTCTCAAACTGGCCAGGGTTGGAGGCCTGCGGAGAGACAGGGTAGTGGGGACTGAAAAGCAGCAGTAGCAAGACTGGGGAGAAATGCTGCAGTGCTGCTGGGCAGAGACACTCTGAGATGTAGACAGAGTGAGGATGCCAGGAGAGGCCCACAGACCCATCCCTCTATGCGCGTTGCAGAGGGACTGTATAGCAGGAGAAGCCAGGGGCAACAGATGGACATCAGAGAGCCCCACGCTGCTGCAGTGGCCTGGATGGTGCCAGGCACCCTCCTGCAGCAGTGTGCCGTCCCCTTTAGCGTGAGTGGGAAACAGCCGCGAAACCAAGCTCGGTGTTAGCAGAAGCACAGCAGCATCTTTGCTCCACGGAAGGGAAATGGGGACGGGGAAGATCTCAGCTAAAACTGGAGCACATTCACCCAGGTACCCTGAGCAGTGGGAGGGGGCTTTTGGGATGAACAGTCCAGGTCACGAGATCCTGGCATGGATGCCCTCTCCAGCCTGCAGCACACTGAATTACAGCCCTAGGAAGACCTCCAGGCTGAGCTGTGGCAGCCCCAGCCTCGCAGGAGGGACAGCAGGGAGTTGGGCAGAGCCAGCAAAGGACAAGCAAGGCCACAGAGGTGCGAGACAGAGCTTTGCGGCAGCACAAAGCAAGGCGGCAGGGGCAGGGATCCACTGCCAGCCCTGGGAACAGATCCCAGCCTGCCCTTACAGCAGAGACAGCCTTGGCATTCATCTGCTGGCCCTGTCTAAGCCTCTCTCCGCAGGAACTAAGGCTATGCCTGCTCCGCTCCTCTCCCTAAAGGAATATCCTTGCTTTCTTGAGCTGTCTGTTCTCTCAGCTTTCAGAGCTGTTCCAACAACCCCAACCAGAACCACATAGGACAGCAGGAGGAGACTGTGAGTGACATGGGTGTTGCTCCAGGTCCCAAATCCCAGGGTTCTGGCTTGCTGCTGTTGTTCTGTGACCCACTCGCAGTTTGAGATGGGGCAGTCCAGGCTGCCTGCAACTCCCTGCAGTTCTGCTCTGGGCACCCTGGAGGCTGCATAATTCATTGTGGACTTACTTGTCTGCAGATTCTGAGGTCCCTCTGTTTGTGTTTTACGCCCTGCCTTCATGCCTTGGAGCTGAGTGCTCTAACAGAGCCCCGGGAGAGCCTGGGGATGGTGCTTATCTCTTCCTGCTCCTCTGCATTTGAGCACTGCTGCCTTAGCACATGCAAAAGGTGCTGCCCTGGGAAGGTGCCCAGTCTTCCTGCACCTGGAGACCTTGTCCCTGCTGCAGAGTCCCAACAACACTGTTCTCTCACTCCCAACAGCTCTACCCTGGGTACCGGTCCAACCTTGGGAGAACGGGATGCCTTCCCCATCCTGCAACAGGTTCTTGCATGCCCTGAGCAGGTCTGACTGAGTAGGATGGAAAGGCTGGAGCCAGAACCCAGGTGAGGATAGGGATAGCTACAAGCAAGGCAGTGACAGTTTGGAGAAGGTAGGCAAGGGTTGGGTGGAGAAAGCACTGAAAAGCCAGAGGAAAGTAGGAGGATTGCCCAGGATATCCAGCAAAGGGCTGTGGGGCACCCATTGAGGCTGAGGGAGGAGAGAGGGACTTACTCTGACGATGATGCGCTCAGAGATGTGGGCTGCCAGAGTGTAGTTCTGGTTCTGCGCGTGTGCCTGCAAGGCTACCACGAGCATGAAATACCTGCCAAGAGGGGACAGAGGTCAGGGTGCCATCCTGCACCGGGAACTGCCGAGTGTGCTTCCCCTCTGGAGGACGAGGCACCAAGCTGTCATGGTGGGCTTGGCACAGCCCCTTCTCCTTCTGCACTGTCCCCAACCCCTCACAGGGTGGGGGGAGACCCTTCTTGTGGCCACAGCAGACACCTGCTTTCCTCCACATGGACAAAGATGGCCAATTCAGGACATGTCCCCCTCCCTCCAGCCACACTCCCCAACCCAGGGGACTGGCACATCCATCTTGAGTGCCCAGAACAGTTTGGAGAAGGCATCTCTGCTCCTGACCTCTGGTCCGGGTTGGGTTTGCCTTTCTTCCGCATGTTGTTGGCCGTGGTCTCGCTGAAGTGCAGCCGTCCCACGGTGACCTTGGTGACCTGCTCTGGAGGCAGGTTGACCCTGGGGAAGGGAAAACAGAGGAGCGAGTGAGGACACCGCTGGAGAGGAGGTTCTTTGGGGATCGGCCATCTCCTGGCCTGCTCCACCAAGGCAGGTCTATAAGCTGGGAACAGAGCAGAGTAGGGAATGTAGAGGAAAACTTTGCTGTGGGAAACAGAGGAGAAAAGTGGAGAGCGTGAGACCCACAGTACTATTCTGCAGCCTCCGACCCAGCCCCTTTCCTCACCCTCTTCTGCCATTGCTTATTCCCCAGTCGCTCTTCCCCAACGTGAACATAGCCTGGGCAATACTCACGTGACGGGGTTGAAGGGCCGTTTGCTGCGGTCAGACTGGGACTGCTCTATGTTGATCGACTGGTTCAAGGCCTCTAGCTGAAGAGGAAGATTTGGGCATGTGACAAAGAGCGGACAGACAAAACCTTCCCCTTCCCACCTCCTTCTCTCCAGCACAGGCCAGCTGTCTGCCCAGCCCTCCTAGGACTCAGGACAACTGACTTGCAACACCCAACCTGAGTGTGGTCATTGCCCGAGCATGGGTGCCTCCCTTGGCAAGGGGAGGGTGAAAGGATCTTCCCAAAGTGCCTATATACCTCTGGAGTCAAAAGCGAGTGAGAGGCAGCCCTGAAGACACCCAGGCAGGGATTGAGTCCATCTTAGGACTCATATTTCAAGATGTGCCTTGTTCTGGCCTTCAGCACTCTCCTACGCACTCCCCTACAACTTTGCACACGAAGACATGGTGTTGCCGTCTACCAAGCACCCCTTCTCCCTGCTGGATTCACTGCTGGCCCTTAGCTCCTGCTTGCCTTCACTCCGTGCAGCTTCAGGTAGAAGCACTCTAAGGGTTTCAGGCCCTCGGGGGTCTTCACATACTTGGGATCTCCAAGCATGCCGATGTAGACCGTGACCTGGAAGTGATTCTTCTTCTGGCACACAAAGGCGTCATCACCCACCGAGAAGTTGAACCCCTTGTCAGCATCGACGCGGTACGTGAGCATTGGGCTGTGGAAAAGGCAGCAGGCGTTAGACCAGAGCCCCGGGCACACCGCGAGAGGCTTACGCTTGTCGGGGGGAAGCACATGGGAGGGGAAGGAGGGTTGTTTTGAGGCAAAAGAGACAGCCTCTGATGCTGCCCCTCCTGCCTCACGCTGACGCTGCTCTCGGGTGCTCGCAGGGCTGATGAGCGCTGCCTGACATGAACCCGACACCTTGCCTAAGCCCACGCAGCAACCCATCCTGCTGTACACGGATGAGGGTTCAGAGAAGGTCCCTACCTCCCTTGAAGCTGCAAGTTTTGCTTTAGGTGGGTCTTCAGCTGGAAAGACATATGGTTCCTGTGACTAGGATTTGATGAGGATGCTGCGGCAACCGCCCCTCTACATGCTACGCTATAGTACTAATGCTATAAACATAGTATAATATGAGCCACAGCGGGCTAGCATCTGCTTTCTGAGTGCTGCTCCTAAAAAGTGCAGCTGCTTAGCCCTGGCTCAACACACACTGGAGATACCACACTCCACAGCCTGCCCAAAGCCTGGAGCAGACCCCTGAATGCTGCTTGCTGGGAGAAGCAGCTCAGGCTGACCTGGGGGGGGTGTCCCACACCTCCGCTCGCTTCACCCATCGCATTTCCGACATCACCTGCCCTGGCCCTGCTACCGGGCGGGACTGCCTGTGTGCCGGATTCCTGCTGAAATCACAACCACCTGCTCCGGCTGTTCCGAAAAGCTTCCAGCTCCCAGCAGGCATGTCCAGAGGAGGAGGAGGGGGCCCCGGCTGCCCGATGAACACACACCAGCTGGGGAGGTTTAATCTACATCTCCTTAATGGGCTGGTTACCATGGGAACGAGGGAAATATGTGGCCTTTGCAGCAAGTCCCCTTTCTCTCACCATCCAAAAACCCAGACCTGGGCTGGTGGGCCCCCCGGGCGCTGCCCGCCCTACGCAGAGGGGAAGGAGATGTCTCTCATCCCGCCTCCCCATCAAGCAGTTCTCGCAGAACACCCAAATCCCATTGTTTTTAATTAAAGAACTACGGATGAGGTAAAGGGCAGCTCAGCCCAGCCTTTGACATCCTCAGGCTTAAAAATCGCGGAGCCTGCTTCCACAAAAGCAAACCACTTCTGACTTCCACCTCCAATTCTTAACACAGACAGACGGATACTGCCCAGAGCAATGGGAGGGGAGGTGGACAGACTGACAGCGACAGATGAGGCAGATCTCAGCAGACTCTGGGAAGCAAGAGCTTATGGAAAGGTCACTTTTGCTCCCCTGCTGTCCCTTCCTTTCTTCTGGGAGGAAAGCCATTCTCCCCCCCCACACACTTGAGGGGTTAATGTGGATGAAACCTGTGGGTGTTTCCAGGCAGCCATGAATAATGCCAGGATGGCCGTGAGCAACTACAACTCATTTCTTGCACCCAAGGGACCCGGGGCTGCCATGCCGTGCCCTGAACACAAACCAGACGGTGGGAGCAGAGCACTACCTTAGCCCAGAAGCACGAGAGGAATTCCCCTGCGCTCTCACCCTCCCAGCCTCAGCCCCCAATTCTCTGTCTGGCTCTTCCTGATGGGGAGCTGTGGTTTGGGCTGGCCCGAGCACCCTCCGCACTCACCCCCCGGGAGCTGGACCCCTTCCCGACTGCTTTCACCAAGCCCCGTCTCTGCCTGCTGAGCTGCCTCCATCTGCCCAGGACCCCTGAGCATTCACCACTTGTTTTCACTTTGTTCACTGGTTTTTAACAGAGAAAGCAGAGGAGAGGGAGGGACTGACTGAACTTCCAAACCACGGGTGCTTCCCAAACGTGCTCTGGTTAACGTCACTCAAACCAATGGCTGCTAAACACATGTGTTGAGAGAGGGCAGACAGTTGGGCTCCCCTTCCTCTGTCCTCTAGAAACACCCGGTCCCTCCAGGGTCCCCTTCTCAGAGGCTCCTTTTCTCTGAGTTTGCCTCGATGGCTGTGGCTGCTGCATCCCCCAAAGCAGGATACCTGCACTGGGGTACTGTGGAGGCAAGAAGCTGCTCTCCAGGTATCAGAGAGGCCAGGGATCTCCCCAGCCCTCTGCCTTCAGCCCGTCGCTGCTGGCTGACCCAAGGAGCTGCTCTCAGATCACCCCCGCTGCAGGGCAGGTTACCCCCCAGATCTCCTGTTCCAGTGCTTTTTTACTCTCACATTGTAAATCCCACCTGGAAGCAGCAAACCCGCTCCCCCTGCTGCCATGTGGTGCGAAGACATCGCTGTCTGCGGCACTGTAAGGACTCCGGTGACACTTCTAAAAAAACATCCTCCCCTTCTTCTTAACCCACAGGGACTTTAGGGTCACCACCTAAAGCTCCGGACCTGATCCTCAGGCAGCGTGCCCCTCTGGAGATGTGTTCTCTGGATGGACGGCTGCCGTGAACGGGGCGGTAGGAGAAGGAAGGGCAGGTGACCCTGAGGCTGAAGCGGTTCCTGGGATTAGGGATGACACCAGCCCCTGACAAGTCAACGTCCCGCAGGCACCAAAGCCGTGCTGGCTTTTCGCAGGGAGAGTGGAGGGGTCAGAGGGCAAAGTGTCAGGAATAAAAGGTCTGGGGTCAAACGGATTATTTTAGCCAAAATGCCCCCACTGACAAAAGCAGGTTAAGGCAGGACTCAGAAGGCCAGGATCAGAGGAGAGGAGGTTTCTCCCAATCTCGGTGGGTTAGAGGTTACAAACTCCCCACATCCGCACTTAGAGGAGCAGGGAGCACCCTCGCCCTCTACATTAAAGTGCAAAGCAAAGGGAAAGGCACTGCAAGGAGAAAAGTGTCTCTGATGAAAAGGGAACTGTACTGGGATCTGTGCCTGAAGGCAGGACCGTCAGAGGGATGCTCACGTGCCTCAGTTGTTTCCTCTCTGGAAGAAAAATCTCCCCTGTTTCTCTCCTCCTTCCTTCCAGGTTCCCCAATATCCCAACCACTCCTAAGACACAATGCGTAAGACCCCCTAATTCAAGGACCACTCACTAATTCCATGCAGTCCCTGCTTTTTTTCTCTTCCAGGACACAAACACCGGGATGAAGGAACCCACAGTTGAGCAGCATGACGTTGCCATCTCACCCAGTCCACACTAGACTGACGCAGCCCCGCCGGCACGTCCACGGCTCAGCACCGTACGTGGTCCCTTCAGCTGCCTGACAGACACTCGCAGCACGAGAGAGCGAGCCCTCTGTGATCCGTCACCACGGAATTAGCCAAGCTGGCCCACGCACCGCATCGCCTAACCCAAAACACATCCAGGAGGACCGGAGCACGTCACACTGGTCTCCGTCCCCTGCGTGAGATCCAGGATCTGCAGCAAGGCCAGGTTTGATGCTGTTTATAAGGACACTTCTTCCAACCAAGGAGTGCAAGCCTGAAAGCTCCCCCCGCAGACCTGAGCTTCGGGGGAGAGCACACGGAGAGCACCAGTTTGCTTGATGGGAAGAGAACGGCACCAGCCCAGTTCCCAGGGTCAGAGCAGAGAGATTCTGGCCTCAGCACGGAAATGTTTCTGGTGAGCGCTGCACTACCCTTCGCCAGCTGCCTTACCTCAAACTGTAAACAAATGGGGAGAGGGAGGAGGGAGCCTGCTGGCATTTATCAGAGCACGCTGTCAGGGAGATGAATTACTCCTGCTCCCAGGAGTAAATTAGCGAACTGCCTGGTTCCAGGCCTCTTTGGCACCGCTGCTGGAAACCAGCTAACCCTTTTGAAGGTTCAGTGAGTCTGAAACCACAAAACCAGTGCAAAAGGCCAAGAAGAAATATATTATCAATAAAACTAATCCAGAGACTTTGGTCTCCTTCAACCAACGCAGATTCCTCAGCCCACATAAGCAAAGCCTGAGACACAAGCCCAGCAAGCCAAGACGCAGATTTCCAGGCACCTCCACTCGAATCCAAGCAGCAACCTTTCCTTCATCCAGCCTACTTCTAGGAAGTCTGTGTCAAAATTAAATCTGTGTAGTTCATATGAGCCCAGCTCTCCTTTGCACTTCTCCTGGCAGAGGGCTGCTCCTTCTCCACGCCTGCCTGGGGATGGGGAATCTGTTGCCATTCACACAACAAAATTCACTGTACAGGTCTCTTAGAAGGCAGAAAAAGCTACTTAGGAACGACAGAATTAGTTCAGATCCCCACTATGCTGTCCTCATGTCATCAAGCCCTGGCAATGGCTGAGAAGGAGCCTGGCTCCAAGACGGAGCCCAGAACAGCAGAAAAAGAGAAATGGTGAAGGGCCCCTACTCTGTAGCATTCTGCCAGGAAAATTACTGAACGGAGATGAAATTTTCCACATATCCACAGACACGAGAACAAATATGATCTGATGTGACAGCTACACTCACTGCATAAGAAGAGAGAGCTGTTAAACGGGCTTGAACAGTGCTGATACAAGCTGGAACAAACTCTCACAGGGCTATTGATCATCACAAACCATAGCAGAAAACTCTTTCACGAACAAAAAACATTGTGATGGTTACTAGTGGACTCGATGATCTTAAGGGTCTTTTCCAACCTAAATGATTCTATACTAAGGGACCTAATTTTGTGTGTGCACGAGGAGGAGAACATGGAATATCATTTCATTGTATTTTTTGCCCTGTAAGATTATACTTAGCATGGAATGTTACACATAAATCCACAGGCACAAGCATAAACTATTCTGTATAGGTTCAAAACTATATTAAATAAAGTACGACAAAGCAATTATTCCACCAGCCCAACAGAAAGTGTCCTGCCTAGATGCAGAAGCAGAGCTGGATCTCTCCTGTGCAGCAGTAACCACTGGCCTGGCTTTCTCTGAGGCAGAACAGGAGAAAGCACTACAAAACTGAAAAATTCCCCTCTGTGGAGGCTGCGAGCACTTGTCCTTCTTAGTGGAAATGCTACAGGCTGGATGCAGGTTCTTATCCCTTGCACACAGCTGGGTGGACCTGCAGGGATGGCTTTTGAGAAGTCAATCTTCTGCACACTCCAGGGCACAGAGCTGCTCTTTGTGTGCACCAATTGCTATTAAAACACCAACAAGCTCTTGAGTACCATGCTGGGGTAAGAACCTGAACAGCTTCCTATGGTCTCCCTCCTTAACCTACCTTCCTGGTCTCTTTTCTTAAGAACAAGAGTAGGAAAAATCAGATGATTCAGATGATTTAAATTCCTGGGGCTGTGAATAGGTTGCGGGCACCTGGATTGCAGGGGAAAAAATATGTTCCCTCTAGGGGCAGGAAACTCTAACAGCACATACAAACCAGAGAACAGCTTCCAGCAGAAAACAGACCAGGAACAGCTGGCCTTGCTTTATGATCTCAGAGGAAACTAAACTGTGGAAATACTCATGGATCTCAAAGAGTCACAGATGCCTGCTCATTTGCTGAGTATATCCAAAAGGCAGAAAGGAAGAAGACCCCTACCTGCTAAAACATGAATTAGTCAACCTAGAAAATGCCATTTTAGAAGAAGGAAGGGAAGATCGATATTTTGGTGTTTCTCATAGATCTGTTCTAGTGCAGTGCTGTACCGGGAGAACTAAGCGATCTTCCATTTAGAAAGAGATGTAGGTTCAGCTTGCACAGGCTCTCCTAGAGCTACCTGGCCTTGAACCCACCGCAAAGAAGGAAGAGTCCACCGAGGTAGTGTGTGACTAAAAATGAATCGATCAACCCTTGACCTTAACCCTTAATTCTGGTCAAATCCAGCGCCACAACAAACTGCACGTGGGTTCCTAAAATCTACATGAAGTCAGTTAAAAGGAATTTATTCATTACACAACGGGATGATGACCTAAATGCCACAGAAGTAGGTTCGCTCTGGCTTTCGCCCTAAATCCTAAAAGCAGGTATTAGGCAAGTGATCCCAAGCACAGATCCAAAGAACACGGCAGAGCAGGGCTGGGTTCGCAGAAGTTAAAAGCTGTGGTTTGCAGCACCCCAGCAACTTCTCTGTCCCTAGCAGAAAATATGGTGTAGTTTGCTTCTGCCAGTCTGCCTGTACGATACCAGGGTGCACGGCAAATCTCTGGAACAGGGACTGTAACACCTGCAAACAGTCCGTGACAAGCTGAACGACTTGTGACGTGTTTCAGATGAGAAACCATTTACCCAGCGCAGGTAAACAGTGAGATGGAAGGAAAAGCGGACTCATTATGTCAGAGAAAAGCGAGGCCGTGCGAAAGGTCTGCGCCTACAATGCACAGAGCTCACTGGAGCCTGCTCACTACACAAGGTGCGTTTGTGCTTCTGCCACATAGTGAAAGCCCTGCGGAGATTGACAGTGAGAGAGAGGCCGCTCCGGAGACTGACAGGCTGTGACCAAGCATTGCCCAAGTTAGAGAAGAGGGTTTCGCTTCTCCTGGTGCCTCCACTTCTCAAGAAGCCTTCTGACAAGGGGAAAAGATACTGAGGCTCACAGCTGGAGGCAGTACTGGCACAAAAACAGAGTCTGGGAGAAACAAGAACAGCAGCAAAAGCTGAAGGTCGTTTTGTCAGGTAGGAAAACAGCAGCATCGCGACTGCCCAGTGACTCCCAGACCCTGGTTCAAAACCAAGCGATAGAGGTGACGTGTCCAGACAGCACTCAGAGCGGGTGGGAGCTGAATGCAAACACCACTGTCCTGTGTGGGAAAGCAGGAATTGGGGACTGTGGCGTGACCGTGCTCAGCGAGAGATGGTCAGCTTCCCCTGTCCCCCAGTCTACAGAAAAGCAAATTGATGGTGGAGAGCAGGAGTAGGGCTGCAGGACTGGACTTTGGAGCTGCTCACAAGTTCCCAGAAGTAGTTGATATTCCACCTGAAGGTGGGAGAAGCTTCCTTTATGGAAACAGTTCAGTAAAACAGAAGTAACCATCTCCCCTAATCACCCCACTCCTGCTGCAGCTGGGGAAACAGCCACAAACACAGTCTTTGCAAATGACAGAATGTCATCAAGGCAGTAACCAACTCCAACAGCCACTCTTCTGCAGGGGAACAACCCATAGCATGCCCCTGTCACCACCAGGTCTGCGTTAAAGACCGTACAAGGACTAGGGCTGGCTGGGCAGGAGATCTGTGTGCAGAAGGGCCGGGGCTTGCAGCCGCAGCTTCCCTGCACGTCACAGATCCTAGTCTGCCTCCACGACTGGCCTCACCTGGGGTCCTTGGCTCCCATCCTCAGCACCATCCAGGAAAAGTGTGAAAATAATCTGGGGTTATTCGGTATCGCAGACAACAGAGCACCCCCTACTCTGTGTCCCCCGAGAGGACCCTTACCAGCCACTGGCTGTGCAGAAAGAGGAGGAGGGGAAACAGCGGGGTTCGTTTGCTCGGCGAGCAGTTCCTGGAACCCAGCCTGCTGCTTGCCAGCTCTCGGTCACCTCCAAGGAATGCAGGGAGGATCCAGAGTGGTTTCCTCTTGAGCACTCCTCTTTCCCTATGCAGCTTGTCCACGTGCTGCCTCCACCCTCCTCTGCCCCAGCCTCTCTTTCCAGCTCCCAGCTCCGCGCAGCCCCCCCAGCCCACCTCCTTTCCACCCGCCTTGGTCACCCCAGCTTTCCTCTCCACTCACTCCCCTTGCCTCTCTGCCAGCTCGCTGCCCCTCCTGGCTTCCCAGCTTTCCTCGACCCCTTCCCTCTTCCATTCTTTCTCTCTTCCTTTCCTCCTCTGCCCATCAACCGCTCCCACTCCTCCTCCCCAGGCTCCTTTCTATGCTGCTCTCAAGCTGTGCTGAAGTGGCTCTAGATTACCTCCAGTCATCCATGCTATGCATTGTCTAGGAAATCCTAACACTTATTTTAAAATCCAGGACCTTGGTAAGCCTGGGCAGGAGGAAGGGCCGCTGCAGGTCCAAACCATGCTCAGGGCAAGGCTGTATTTGCCAATACAACCCTCCATGGCAGACCAAGGTCTGAGTGGCTGCTGAATTGCCACCAAAGCTGCTGAACTGCCTTCTGCTGGCTCCTACAGAGCCAGCCCCATTTCTTAATCCTCCATCAGTCCTGAAGAAGCGCGGAGAAGTAACTTTCCCAATGGCAAAGGTTCAGCAGAGAGAGTATCTCCCCCACAGCCCAGCAAGCAAGCAGAGATCAGCAGGTGACAGGAGAGGACAAGGGGGAGCTCAGGACAATCCTTGTCCTGTCTTGTGAGTACAATGCCCCCAACCCCAGTCTCTTGCCACCGATACACGAAAGGTGAATCTGACTTTCTCCAAAGGTGGATGAATTACTCACAGTTCTTTGTAGTTGGCATCATACAGAGTTGCCCACTTGTTCTGTTGATGTGGCTGCCACTTTATAGACTGGTAGTTGGGATCCAAGTAGGAGCCATTCAAACTGTCATTATCTTGAATCAGGCCTGCAGTCAGGGGAAAACACCTATTTCAATCACTCCGACAGAGCATCCAGCTGGGTAAGAGCACAAGGAAGCGAGCGGCATTGCCTTTGCGGCCAGCCTGAAGCTTGCCTCCTGCCTGCCAGGGCACCGCCAACGACACGAGATCTGGGCCAGGATGAACTCACCACCCTGCTCTCCTCCCGAGGACCCAGACGGGGTGAGCCCCACTCGTTGGCACCCTGCAGTGCCCACGTGCCCTCCTCCCAAGTACCCTGGCCCAGCGGGGTGCCCAGGCTGGCAGCAGGGGTTTGCATGCCGGGGGTATTAAGGGGAGGGGGACGGGGAGGGGGCAAAAACCACATACCTGGTGAGAGCGCTCCCGGCTGGTGCCAGGGAGGCGTTTGGACTCTGTCAGGGTTGAGTGGCACGGACCCCATACCTGGCTCCTGCTTTATCAGCCCGTTGAGCATCTGTGCATTGAGGGTGTTGGGGGGCGACTCGGAGTGTTTCCTCTTCTTGGCAGGGTGCACCGGGAGGCTGCAGAGACCCACGGGAAAGCAAAGGCTGAGCAGGAAAGCAAGAGGTGGGGAGGTAACAGCCCCACAGCCCGTGACCACGAAAAAACTGGGATCTCGCATAAAAACCAACACCTTCAGGGAGGGAGCCACCGGCTCGTTCAGCACCGTCACCACCTTCTCCCACCAGGCTCTGCCCACCCACCCTGTCCCTGCCGAGCTCTGTGCTGTCCGTGCGCTGAGCCACGTCTTTGCTTTCCTCTTGTCCGTCCCCACCACCCAACTCTGAGACACGCACCGCAAACCCCTGCCCCGCGCTTTGGGTCATCTCCACCTCGACGCTTCCCCAGCTCGCTCCCAGAGACCCAGGGCACGCTCCTTAACTCGCAGTTAAACCCTGTAATTTTTGCTCACGCGTTCCGCAAGCCTCCAGCTCCCGTTCCCTCATCCCCCCGCTTCCCCAAATTGCACAAATAACGCTGAAAAGCCCCGGTGCCTTGAGGCCTTACTCTGCTCCATGTTGCTGGAGTAGCTGGTGCAGCATCTGCGACTGCTGGGCATGGTGGAGGTCGGCGGGTGCCATGCCCTGCCCGATGCCGTACGGTGGCATCAGGGGCTCAGCCTTCATGTACATGTCCCGCTGCAGGCTGGGGTAGTGAGGGTTGTGCTGCTGCTGGTGCGGGTGAGGGGGGGGCGGCGGCGGGGGACCCTGAAGGTGGGGGGGTGGTGGTGGAGGTGGCGGAGGAGGGTGCTCCAGGCGAGAAGGGGGGGTCATGTGGCACATGTTTTCGGGGGTCATGGTCCGGAGGAGGTGTGGATCTTGAAAGAGAGGAAGAGTAATAGCTGTTAGACCAGCAGGTAGGGCCACGCGCTGTGTGTCCTAAGGGTCCAGCACAGACAGAGCACTCCTCTCCCCTGGAAGAGTGGAGAACCATCCTGGAAGAGTGGAGAACTATCCTAGTCCTGGTTATCTTCACGAACCCATACCTCCCTGCCTCTTCTGCCTAGCCTCAGCACGGCTGTGTCCCCTCAGCCACCCCTTCTGCCTTGCAGTGGCCACCTTGCCCTGCACTGACTTCTCCTCCCAGGCTCCTTAATGGCCCCAGCATCCCACAAACACCTCCCGGGCTCCCTGGCATGAGAACCAGCACAGCGCTTCCCTTCTCAAGTCTGCAGCCCTGGCTGTCAACCGCAGACCCAGTCTGTCCAAGTGGTATCACCAGAGCAAGGACACAGCAGGGTCCTGGCTGGCCAGCTGATAAAGGGACGTGCAACACTACGAAACCGGGTGTCTTGTACTGTACATCGTCTCAGAAGAGGTGAGACTGAAAGAGGTGAGCACAAAGGAAGCAGGCAAGGCCCAGCATCTTGAAGCTCAAAGAACCAAAACTCGAAGAGCAATGAGCAACTCAGGCTGAGGGACAACAGGGAAGATTCCCACAAACATTCCTGATTATTTGGTAAACCTAGGTATCTTGCGTGGATGCTCTGCAGCGAAAGAATGTCTTTAGGAATTCCCAGACAGCTTTTGTGTTAGCTTTGTATTTCCCTTCAAACAGAAAATCCATCAACCACCACGTTCCTGTAGCACCAAGGAACGGCATGGACCAAGAAAGCACAGTTGGGGGAAAAGGTCCAACAGTCAGCAACAGGGTCTGAAGCCTGTGCCTGGAAATGCAGAGCTGGAGAGAAAGCACCTGAACTTTGCCTAATTTTACTGTTCCAGGGCATGGCCCAAGGAAGGTGCCCAGCAACGTGCTCTTGTGGCAAAGATGAGCTACTTCATGACGCCAGAGCTCCTCGTAGCTGTGGGCCACGACACCCTGCCAAGAAACCAGACTCTCACTCACTGACAGAGCCTTGAGAAGCCAAGGGTGGGATTCATCCCACAGAGCACTGGTCATCTGAGGGCTCGGGGTCCCAGCTCGGTGCGTTGCCTGGTGTCCTCGATAGTCCCAGCAGAGAGATGTCCCAAGGATGCCCTCACCCAGCTTGGGCCAGAGGCACCGAAGAAGGCTTGTCACTGTGTTAGAGTACGACCCAACGTACTGCCAAGGTACTACCAAGGACACTTGCTGGGCTCTTCTCCAATGAGAGCGGAGACAGGCATGGGAACAACTGGAGAAAAGAAGAGACAATTGAATGACCTGAACACCTCCAGCTCATCAGCACCACCAGTGAGGATTTCTGTGGAGGCACTTGCTTGATTTTTTTAAATTTAAACCAGAAGGAGACTTTGATCTCTAAATTTAAATAAACAAAAAGGGATATTCAAATGTAATCTTACCTTTTTCCTCCTCTATTTGGAATTGGATATTAAGGCCATGCCATGATAAGGGTCGTTTTGACTATATCAGCATCAAAAGAAATGCTTGGTGTGTGGAGGGGCACGCAAATCCATCTCCCTTTCTGCAGCTGCTTTGGCCTCCAGCTAGCCATAAAGCTCAATGCACAGCAATGCCAGTGCTCAGCTGAGGGCTTTAACTAGAACCAAAACATTTTTGGAGGCTAAGAGCAAAAAGTAAAGTGTGTGAAGTAAAGCATCATGGTTGAATCTCACCCAATATGCCTCGAGAATGATTAGAAATTAGTGATTTGACCAAAGGAAATAATATGAATAATTTTACTGAAGAAAAACACACGTGTTGGTGAGAAAGTTGGTGTGCTGGCAAGACTTGAACAGGCTCAGTGCTCATCTCAGATGAAGCGGGACATGATTTCCATTCTCTGAACTCAGGTGTTTGTATGACACTGCCTACAGTACTGAAGGACTGGTCCCACTAGTGACCACTCCAGTGAAGTTTTAACACCATTCTCATCAGAACTCAGCCATAATGACAGGATTAAGTGCCTGCTCAAACTTTCTGAGAATAGTCAGCATTGGCATCATTTCAGCAGCTTATTTTTATGTTTTAAGGCACCCTAAAAAAGAGTGAGCTTGTGCCATGAGCAAGTGAAGAGCAAAGATCTGAGTCTGATAAATTGCAATGATTTCTTATGCCAGCTTCTCTATCCTCACTGCAGAAGCTGTAAAGAGAAGAAAGAAACCGTAAAGAGAAGAAACTTTTCACCTGGAACATGCTTCTTTAGCAAAATCAAACCCTTTCACAGCAAGATTCTACGAGTGAAGAAACGCCGTGAAAAAATACAAGAAAACTAAAAGAATGATCACCAACTTTAGTGCAAGACACATGAGAAATGAGCTGACAAAGACTGAGAGAAGATCAATGCAAGAAAATCTGTGCACAGGAAAATCTCAGTTATCAAGATTTTACATGTGAGAGAAACTTTTCAGAACAGTGCACGCTGAAGATGTCATGTTGAGAAAAATATGATCTGAAAGAATTTACAGATTTTCCCATGAAAATCTCCCAGGAAAACGTGAGTGAGCATCCTGGATGTAGATGAGTGGGAATTTGAGGCATTAACAGGCAGCTCCTGGAGAAGCAGGTAACAGAAGCCTCATGTGGAAGTTCAACATTTCTCCAGCATGGAAGTCCTTCCCTCCTATCCTAGCATTAAAACAGAAGATCTCAACACCACTCCAAAAGCCTGTGCTTGCTAAGGAGATTGACAGCACGGTCCTTTAAACAACAACAAAAAAAATCAGCTAAACTCACGTTACCCTCCTGAGACCTCCCCAGAATCCAGTACACCAAATCTGTGCCAACAAAGCACGCTCAGCCAGGTTTGGTCAAAACCTGGTAGCAAGCCAGCTGCTGATGTGCAGCTGAAGCACATCACCTAAGAGAAATTGGAACTGAAAGGCCCAGGCAGTGACAAAATGGGCAGCTGAGCCACTGCCTCAGAACAGGAGCTCTTCCCTGGGTTTTCCTGCCTGTGGGAAACCCACAGCCTGGTCCCCAGCCCCACAGAACAAGCCTCCACCCACCTTTCCTTCAACAGGACAAAAGCTCATCTCTTTTCACAGCCTTTGCCTAATGACTGGAGGTGTGTCTCCATCAACCTGCAAGGTTCAGGTGTCCCCACAGAGTACCAAGGTCCCTGCAGAAATGAGGGACTGACTCCGGGGGCGTTTGGCTCTGGGGTATAAGGAAACCAAGGGGTGGGAAGGGACAGTGACTTTGCAGGTGTTTTAAGTGCAAGACAAAACTTCTTTGCACCCCGCTGTGGACATCTGATTAAGCTAAGCACCAGCAAATTGCAGGAGGGAGAAAACACATCCAGGGACCGGCCAAGCCTGTTACAGACTATGGGGACATGGAGGGGGAGAGCCGGGAAGGTATCTGCTGCGTCTTTGCCAGGCTGCTCCCCTAAGCAGGTGCCACCAGCCAGCCCTGAGCCAGACACTGGGCTGGATGGACTTTGGTCTCAGAACAACCAGTCAGTGGTTGACTAATGAGGCCAAAGCACTTGACCAGGAATCAGAAAACTCCTCCCGTTGCAAGGTCTGGAAAAGTGAAATGTATTTACGCTGAGCCCTCCTACTGAAAGCTGCCGGGGCAGGGCCACTTCCACCCATTCTGCTCCCTGCAAAGGCTTTCTGCTACCCGCCAAGATCTCTCGGTGCCCTTTTCCAGCACCCATCGAACTGGATTCCTCTGCCCGTGCTCACAGGCAGGGTCCTGCTCGCAGGCCAGTCTGCCTTCTGGAGCTGTCTCAGGGACAGCCTAGCCAAGCACCAGGGCTCCAGGGCGGAGGGGAGATCTCCATCCTCAGGAGTTTGGAGATCGGGAGCAGCCTTGCTTTCACGCAATGGCCGGGGCTGACAGGTGACATCCCTGGGACGGAGTATCTCTCTGCTTTTCAGCCGGGTAGTGATGGTACCGGGCACGACATCCCCCTTACCCAGCTCTGCTCCTGCCATCCTGACAAGCACTCAACTTCCACCCGCGTAACTTGGAGCGAAACCAGCACAGCTCAATAACACAACTGGCCAGGCAGCTTCGGCACCACTCAGCCCAGCTGACGGATACAGCTTCCAACAGCTTCAGAACAACCCTCAGAGACCAAACCTGCATAAAAGGACAGCCGCTTCAGGGCTGGGAGAGGAGCCTCGCATCCTCCCCTGCGAAATACTGCAAGAAATACGTCTTTGCAACATCTTAAGTGAATGTCCTGACCCTGCAGCATGGTCAGCCTTGGCACTGGCGGCTCGGGTACAAGCTGGGAGACATTGTGCAGCTTTCAAGGGACAACCCACGCACAAGGATCTGAGAACGTGCCCTCGCAGCAGACACTGCATCTTCACCGCGTCCACAGCACATCGCAGTTTTCACAGGCTTCTAACCAGGGTGGAGATAGGGGCTGATGCATTTGCCGAATGCAGGACCCGTGCTCTGTGCTCCCAGCTCCAGAGAAAAACCAGGTCCGGGAATCTGATCCTTTCCCTCACGAGGAAGGAGCTGCTTTGCGGGTGCTCTCTGGAGCCTCCTCTCCTCCCCAAGCAGAGGTGCTCCTGCTCTGCCTGCACGTCAAAGCAGCTCTCCCCGTGGTGAGCAACCCGGCCTCTTTGTTATATTTAAGGAAGGGCCAGGAGGAATTCCAGGGATTTTTTTTAGCAAGATAAACAGAACTCTTGACCTCTTCCATCAAAAAAAAAAGAGCAGGCGCTGTTCCTGGTGGGGACTGGGCTGGAGCCTGGGAAGAGGGTGCTGCTGCCGAGGGGGAAGGGAGACCAGAAGCAACCTTCCTTCCTCACCAAGAAGTTTCTTCCACCAAAGAGCAGTGAAGGTCACCAGAGGAACCAAATAACGCTCGGTGGCTTCCCCAGCGGGAGCCAGCAGGGTCTGGCAGTGACCCTGCCTACACCTGGGGGGACCCAGCTCTCTCTGCCCTTTGCGGGGGGGAGCGCAAGACCGCCAGGATCAGCTGGCCCCACTGGAGGGGAGGGAAGGGCTGGGAAGGAACTTACTGCTGAACGGCAGGTTCATTTCTGTCTCCCCGAGCCGGGCTCCATCTCAGGGACGCGCTCCCGCTCTTTGCCTTTCGCTCACCCGAGGAGGAGGGCAGGACAAGGAGGCTCGCGGGCTCCACATCCCACCCTGCTCGGGGACAAGCCACACCGCCGATCTCTCCCCGTGTCAGTGGATTCCCACCTTGCCTTCTCTCCTGTTCCCTCTCTCGCTCGCTCTCCCCCCTTGCAAAGACTAGCAGCAGAACAATAGGCGAAAGTCTAGGGATATTTACTAACTGATAATCTCCCCACGTATTGCAGCCGCCTGTTTTCTCCCGTCTGATAAAGATTTCAGAGCCAACCACTTTCACAGAACAAAGAGGGGGAGGATGTTGGGGTTAGGGTTTGGATTTTTTTTTTTTTTTTTTCCCCTCTCTCTCTTTTCAGCACTTACCATTCACCTGCTGAGGGGAGTAGGCTTCTGATCCAGAGTCCGGGGGAGAGTCAGGTAAAGTGCTGCAGAGCAATGGGGAAAGAGAAGGGAAGGTCATTTTAAACCAGCTTCCAGCACAACTGAGAGGTCCAGTTCGATCAAAGCACCCTCCGGGCTCCTGTCGGAAATCCCAGCTGTGCCCGCGGCAGATCCCCGTCACCCCGAGCGTGTCCAGCTGACGAGCTCGGGACTGCCGTAGTTGTCACTGCTCCCCACAGTGGTTCCCTGGACCTCAGGAGCAGGGACAGACATTTTGTTGACCTGACAATGAGATCTCCAGTTGAAAGAAGCCAAACCGAAACGTATCTCTTCCCCAGAGAAAGACCGTGTGCTTCATCAGGGGTCAATGGGAGGCTCTGAGGGAGCTGGGCTGGGACCTGGGATCTGATGCACAAAAGCGAAGGCTGGGAAGCCCATGGGATGGATTCTGCCTTGTGACCTGTACGAACCTGAGCACCACCACAGCTGCTGGCTGTATCACCCTGGCTCTACTCCGACATCACCAGGACCAGGATTTGGCCCTGGCTGCAAAAAGCAACCAAGTAAAAAGGGGAACTCTCAGCTGCCTTCTCCAGCACACCCACGGCTCGGGGATGGCAGGACTGAGGACCAGCCCCATCGTGTGCAGTGGCAATGCAGATGCACTGCAGGGAGCCGGTTAGCTCCTGCATCCTTCCTTGTGTTACCTCGAGCCAGCAGAGACTCCAGGCAGCTGGTCTCTTCAGCCATTTCCAAAGCATCTCCTTGAAAATTCATTTGAACCAATTTTTCTTTTTTTCCTTTTGCAGCCCCTCCTCAACATGCTTCCTACTGCAGCAGAAGCTTGGACCTCACACATCTTCAGGCCAAGGTAAAATTTCCACCACCCTGGTGCACAAGCAAAGGACTTGCTTGTCTCAGACACTGGTTCTTCTCTAGCAACGTTTTGGAGATCGAGTACATGGAAAAAGTTGAGGTCCTACTCCCAGCTAGACTGAGCCACAGTCACTGCAAGCCAAAGCTGCAGCAGAGGTGGGCAGGGAGGCAGTGGCTCTGGTGGCTGGAGCAGCCTACGCTCTAGAGAGAGGCTCACTTCACCTTAGTGTTTGCTGTATGCTCCATCCTTTGGAGATCTTTGGCAGGGAGATAGCTTGTCTGCCCATTCACATCCGCTCCATCGCCGGTGATGCACACCCTCAGCAAGCCCCAGCAGGTTTCAGCGGCCCAGTACCTTGGCAAAGTCTGCTCCGTCTAAGACAAACACGGCTGTTTTCCTCCCCACCTCCTGACACCTTGTTCCTCGTCACAAGTGGATTTTCAATGGGGATGCTTTTCCATTCTCCCATCTTACACCGTCAGCTTTGTGGCTGCAAAATAATCCCAGACAAACCAGTATGGCTTGGACGAAAGCTGGTGAAAAAGCAAACGAGGCCCTTAGGGCTGCGGGGAGGAAAGGTGCAGTACACCATGCACACGCTTCTCTGAAACTCTGCTCCTGACAGCACCCACAACGACAGCTACAAACCAGGACAGCTACCAGGACCTTCCTGCACCAGAGGAGCCCAAGACCCCCTAAATGGGTTCTCCATGGTAAGAAGTACACAGCAGTAGCTGGAGAGGGATGAGGTAGGGTAACCCCAACAAAGAGCCCTCACCGTACTTACCTCATCCTTCACCTGCAGCACCTTTCCACCACTCCCCTTCTACACTTGGTCTGGAGCATCTATCACCAGCCTTATTTCCAGTCTCCTTGCCATGCTGGCCATGACTTCATACTATATTTCCTACGAATTTAATAGGATTTGTGCCTCAGCGAGCCAAGTTTCGGCCAATAACAAAAGGGCCTGGGACAATTCAGGGAATCCTGGAGGCTGGAAAAGGCCTTGCAGCAGAAAGATGGACACTGCAGAATTCACACAGGGAGGTAGTGTGGATGTGCCCCATCCAAGGGAAGGGTTTGTTGGTATCCAACAAGTGAGAAATTGCTCCTCCAGGAAGAGCCTAGTACAATGGGGAAGAGTCATTCTGGGATGCTGAAGAAATGCTGCCATGAAAGCTGACCCAGTTCATCTACATCCAAACCAAGGTCTTCACCTCTAACAGCAAGCTATGATCTTTACTCATGACCTCTCACATCCTGCAGAATGCCAGATGCATGCAGAAGAAGGGGACATGACAAGGCATCACGTCATGCTTTTGGGCATGGTTCCTCCTAAGCTGCATGTAGCCTTCTGGGTACACAGCAAGGGAGAACTCCCCCATCTGGCAATAAAATAAGGGCAGATTCTGTTAAGCTTGTCTCTTTTGGCAAGATCTTTCCAAGTTCATCCAAAGGGCCAAAGTCATCCCAATAGAGCTGCGTTATGGCTGAATCATTGGTTCAGTCTGCTAGAGGCTTCCAAATCTGGGAATCGCCACGCCGTACTTGCTGGCAACACTAGAGGGCACAAGGCAGAGGGAGAAAAACGAGGCAGGGGCTTGCAGAGACGAGCAGTCCTGGGGCCATCCTGCCCTCCTTGTCCCTTACATCCACCATCTCCACTGGAGAAGGCACAGAGGTTGGCTGTGCAGAGAGCGCATCAGGGCCACCCATCACCTCTGCTACAGAGACAGGTTGGACCACAGCACAGCTCCTCGTGGTATGACTATTGCCAACTGCCAGGGCCTCCTGCTGATAAATACGCTGCTGCACACGTTGATTTTCATCTGTCCAGCTTCAGATCATCTTCTTGTTTCACTCCCGTATGACTGGGGGAGAGCAGCATGGACCAGAGAGATGCACGAGGAGGAAGAGACCAGACATGTTCTTCCCTTTGGGTCTCCAGGCAGTAAAGCTTTATGGATGCCAGCTCCTATCCCTGTCACCACTGTGGGGCCATACCCTCTCAGCGTGCCATGCCTGCCAAAGTGCTCTCTACTGACATGGTCTCTGTCTGGCCCCTGGGGCACTGCGGATGGCCGCTGCCATGTCGCTGCGTTCTCCCAGCCTGCCAGCGTCATTTCCTTCCTGCCTGTTTCAGGCAAGGCTATCCCAGAGAGCAGGAACCACATCTTTTCTCCTCCCAGGACTAATTGTCCAGTTGAGTCCACCAGCAATGCTAAAACCGGCTCATCCTCTTCCCCTTCGCCAGGTCTGCATCCAGAGCTTGTTGCAAAGGAGTATAAATCCAGCTCAGATGCCATCTTTTTCTTCTCAAGAGTGGAGTTATCTACAACACCAGGCCAAGAGAAGTACATCACTGTGCCCAATTTAGTCAACGTCTTCCCCTGCGATAGTCACGGGAACATCCTGGAGACTAATTTTGTCTTGTTCAAATTTATTCTGCGGCTCTTCCTTCTTAAAAAATTACAACGCTACAATATTCTCCCATCACACGCTTGTAGATGTGCAGCATAGATATGCTGGTCACCCAGAGCCGACGGCTCTACCACCACCTGCAGACACAGGGGATGTTACTGATCCTCTCTAAATCAATGCATACAGCCAAGATCTACCAAACAACCTTCCAGGGAACTTCAGAACCTACACTTGTAAAAAAGCATCTCTCCGTGAAGCAAGGGTTTAATACAGACTGACGCTGCCAGCAGTTGAGGCACTGTGGGATGAACTACACCAACCCTCCAGGCCCCACCAGCCTGGAGGAGCACTTGTCCCACCATTTGCCCTTGTTCTTCCACCCCAACCCCACTTACCCAGGTGCGTAGGAGGCCTTAGGCTCCGATTTGATTGGAGGGACCACGTTGTTTAGGCAGTGGCCGCCAAGGTAGCCCTTGGGCACCACCATGCCATTGTTGTTATTGCAGTTGAGGTGAGCACCGTAGCCGGGTCCGCAAGGGTTGGCCAGAAGAGGACCATGCCGGATTGGGATCTGGTTGCCCGGGGGAGGAAGGTGGAGGGAACCGCTGGAAGCGGGGTTGGTCACATTGGCGATGGAGCTGGCAAGAGGCGCGTTGACAGTGGTTGAGCTGGAGGGCTGGGGGTGTGCATAGCTGGCTGAAGCAGGGATGTCAGGGAAACAGCTGAGAGAGAGAAGGGGACAACCTCAGCAGAGGGACAGGTAGACGGTGCTTTCTGCCCACCCCTTCCCTCCCCAGCCATGCAGCAATGGGGACAGAGCCACTCAGGTGCTCTGGGACACCCAGAAAATAGCAAAACAGGCAGCACTGTGGTGGCACCAGCAGGAGCGTACAGGAAGGCAGGTCAGACACCTGGGTTGGTGGGACTGACGCAACCCCAAGGGCGTAAAATCCATCTGCAGAGCTGTAAAGGCCCGAAGCGCCCAGGACACCAACCTCAAAGCTTGCGAAGTCAGCAGGAGACAGCAGGATCTGCTCACCGTGCTTCAGCTTACAGACTAGCACATGGAAGCTGCTTTGTCACATCAGCCCCGAAAGATCCTGCTCCCACCCTGCGGCCCAGATCGCACTGGCTGCTATCCGGGTCTGCTCCCCCGCCTTTGCCAGTGTCGGCGCACACAGGGAGACCCTTCCCTTCTCCCAACTCGTGTTGTGCTGGGGATTTAATCTTCCATGCTGAGCTCCTAGTGCTTACTTTCCCATTGCTCAAATTAAGGAAGTCTTTTGCGGTGCCCTCGGGAGGAGAAAGAAAGGGGGCAGAAGAGACTGGGGAAATTCAAAGGCAAGAAGCCAGGAAGAGACAGGAGGAAGAACTGGAAATGAGTAAGGGAGCAAAGAGCAATAAAGAAGGACTCTAGGAGAGAGAGAGGCGCAGCCAGGATGCACAGTGATTTCTAAATGATTCTTCAAATTGCAGGGCTGGAAATTGCTCAACTTCTCTCCACAGAAAACAACAGTGAACGCTGTTCCTGCTGCGGAGCAAGGGATGCACTTACATATCTGGTGAGTCCTCCTTGCTGATGTACTCTTCCAGGATGCTAGTGTCGATGTTAGATGGTTCCAGAGCTCCATTAATGTCGTGGCCTGCGAGGGGAGAGGAGGTGGAAGTGTGAGCCATGAGAAGGACACGAAAGGCCCTTGCTTTGCAGGTCAGAAACACCACCAGACCTTTGCAGAGTCAAGAAACTGACCCAAGAAGATCAGCAGATACTTCAGTTTGAGGACTGCCATCTGTCCATACCCATCTGCATCCCAGCATAAAACCAGACAGAGATGGGGCGCGTGGGACAAGCCAAGGTGGTGACACTACCTGGGAAACTGGACAGACGGGTGGGCTTTGTCTACAGCAATTTGCGAGCCACGCTTTGGCTGCGGGATACACGGGCTTCCCGGGACCGGGCTCAGGACACGTGGGAGACGGGAGATCACGGGGTCAGGCCTGAGCTATGCAAGACACATGGCTCTGCAGAGCACGAGAGCCAGCTCTTGCCCAACCACCACCACCACGAACTTGGCGCTGACGTGGCCCGAAACGGCTTTGTCAGCGAAGCTGCGAGAGCCGCTGGCCTCGCCGGGGCTGATGGCGGGGCTCCCCTTTGCAGGCAACGGGGGGGAGAACAGTCCCCGCACAGGCAGGGCTGTAAGCGTGGGCTCAGGGGTGCTTTGGGAAAGCTGGTTTCCTCCCCTTTGGACCCTCGCCTCCGCTTCGCAGAACGCGCTGGAGTTTCTCCGCTGCTGCCATGACAGCTCTGGATCAGCTCCCGACCCCGCAGGAGCCCTCCTCCCTCTCCTCTCCTCCGCGGGCAAGCGGTGGATTTCCCTCTCCTTTCTCCTGGAGGGCTCCTCCTCCCCTCCCCTGTTCTGGGGAAGCTGGGCCGGGTTTTGTTGACAGAAAGTGCTTTCTTTATCTGTCTCTCTGAAGTGGGAGTCTGCAGCCCTCTGGGGTCGGTGCCAGCCCTCGGTGCCAAAGACACTGCCAAGAAAGTGGAAGAGAAGGCCCGGCTCCCCCCACCTCCCCGAGCTCAGATAACGAAGGCAGCCCTTCCTGAAAGACCCCGCAGCTCCACGTTAAAGCACGACGTCCCTTGCCCAGGAGAAGACCCTGACCCCCCGGCCTCCCCCCCGCAGACCATGCGCCGGGGAAAGGTCAGCCGCTGAACCGCAAAACCCAGGACGGGGGGTTTCAGCCCACCCCTGGCCAATTGCAGCTCTCCCCTCTGCAAATCCCTTTCATACCAAGACAAGCAAATCGGCAGAAATAAATCCAGCTAGGAATTCTGCCAAACGGACAGGGTGTGTGCGCGGATGGAGGGATCTCTCCCTTAGTAACCCTGGCTAGAGGGGAAAAAACCTGGGTAGCCGCTCACTTGCAAGACACCTAACCCTTTGCGCACCATCTGCCTCCATGGCAGAGCCCGGGGACTTGGGGGAGGTGGTGGTGGTGATGCTCTCCCATGCGAACTCTTGCTACAAAAGGATGCATCTGGAGCAGGGACGCGTGATGCTCTGGCCAGGCTAGCATCGTGGCGAGGACAGGGCAGGCAGAGCCTACGAGGTCCTGAGCTGCGCCAGCACCTCGCTTAGATAGTTGCAGACCCCAGGTCAGCACAAGGGTACTCCTCTGCAACAGCACCGTCCTCTCCTGCAGTCGCAGCGATGTGGTAGCAACCGTGTCGTTGTCCTGCTTCGAGTGACGGTTGACTGGAAGAGCTCACCGATGTCCAGCACCGTGGGTACTTGTGTCCCTTGCTCATCCCTGAAGACCTCTGCTATAGCCTGCTCCCGACACTTCACCACGCGTGGCTCTACCAAGGCATCTCTTCTACAAGCAGCCACTCCTCGGCCGCTGTGACCCCTTAACATCAGCTGAAACCCTTCTGCCAGCGGGCGAGCACTCCCCGCTCTCCGCTGCCTCGCTCTTGGCCAAAGAGACCGCACCATAAATCACACGACGTGTTTGGCAAACATCCACCGCAAAAGCTATCAGAAAACTTGTCTCCATCCCAAGTTCCAGGGTTGGGACCCAGGTTCAAAAAAAAGGCACTTGACCAATTTTGCTGCCCTTCCACAAGCTACTGAGCCTGTCCAAGAAAAATCTGAGCCCAGTGGGTTTCCCTTACACCTCTAAACTCCAGGAGCTTCTCCATGGAAGAAGAGGAGCCCAGGACCTCCCCAGAAAGGACAGGAGGCCCTTAATAGACAGAGGTGTGCTAGGCTTTCCTATTTCTTTGCTACTTTGCCTTAAAAGTCACCTTCAGAAGCCCTCAGCTGAGACCCAGCCGAAGGGTGAGATAAGCACCGTGACGCGAGAGGTGTGTCAGCTGTGCTGCTGCGGGGTTGAGACGTGATAACAGCCGTGGCGGGGTCCGGCTGCGCATGTGCCATGGGAAGGGGCTGCCCACTAAAAATAGAGGACTTTCCTTTGCTTGGGGACAGAGGTACTTGCATCAGCTAGGGTGAAACGGGGATGTCAGGGCAGCGGCAAACCTGCGTGAGGAATGTCCCACTGCCCGTCGCTTCCACGCAGGCTGGGCTCTTACCAAAAGCCAGCTTAGGTGATTAATTAAAAGCTAATACTTCTCCATAGAGTCACGAGCTCCTAACGACACTAACAACGCTCCCTCCCCCTCCAAAGTGGGGATTAGGAGGAAGCGGGAAGCCACCGAGGAGGGACCCTGGGAAGCTCAACACCCACGCAGCTCTGCACGAGACAGACTCCCACATCTCCCCGTCCCAGCAAAAGAGAGATGGAGGAGCCCAGAGCAGCTCTGAGCCCCACTGCGCTGCCAGCATTCGCCCTCTCGCTGTGGGAAGAACAGCATCAATCCCCACGTAGCGTCTCCTGTCTACGGCCCTGCCTCTGCACCAGTGCCCGCTCCAAAGAGTACACGAGAGCTCTTGTCACCCATAACCCTTTCGATGTCCCCGAAGCTCAGCAGGATGAATCCTGCCTTCCATCCCAGAGCAGGAGGCTGGGCGAGGTGCCGCAGGCACCCACAGAGCTGCCCAAAGAGACCGTCTCACAAATCAGCTCATTAGTGCTCTCTGCACACAATGAACCCTCCCAGGGCAGGAGGGTACCAGGACCAAGTAATTCAGCCACTTCTAAGACACTGACCTCCCTGTACAGGCATGGAGACTCCTCAGGGCAAACTCTTCTAGGACAACCTTCTATTTCACAACTCCTTCAGTTGGTGCTGCTGCAGAGAAACTCCCAAACCTGCCAGGTCCCTATGCCCTGTCCTCCTCTTGGCCCCCGCATTGCCACCCCGCTCTCATACCATGCCACCCCTCCATCTGCTCAGCTTTCTAACCCTTCCCTCACAAAAGGGCTGAGGAGATCCCCCAAAAGTAAATTTTGCCTGAAGAACAAGAAGATGTTAAACCCGCAGCACCCTCCTCGTCAGCAGAGCCGGGCGAGCAGAGGCCCCCGTACGTGTGAGAATGTCAGGAATCCCAATGTTTGGACTGGTTTTCTCTGCCTTCCCAAACCTCCAAACACGATCGACATTCAAACGGAGGTGCTTCCCACACCACCGTCTCCTCCCTGCCCCTGCTCTGACAGCCTGGGTCTGCCAGCTCGTCCCTCCTGGTGACATCCTCTCAGCTCGAGAACTTGCTCCCCATCCCATCTTCAGGTGCTCCGCCATCAGAGATGGGCAAGCAGCCATGGGGCTCTGAAAGAGTTAACGGTGTCTGGCCCCTGTGAGTCGTCATATTTACAGGTCCGAGAGATTAAAACCAGAATTTACCTCGAGTGATAGGCTGATAAGTTTATGGTATTTCTATTTATAACAGTCCCTCCCCCACCTATTCTTGCTCTGTTGCCTGTCTTCTAATCACCCATAATCCTGCCTGGGTCACCTGGGGGTGGGAGGAAGGGAGAGAGCTGAAGAACTTCATCCTGGGATCTGCTAACGAGAACCAGATGTGGGAACCTGGAGATGACAATGAGATCAACTGTTTTCAGGGGCTGGGGAACATCAGCGAAGAGTGGGGGGACACCAGTGACAAGGAGGAAGAGAAGAGGCTGTGCCAAGCCCAGAGCCCCCCCGCGGCACTGAAGCCACGTACCAGAGGGTGAATTTGCGTTCTGTGTTTCAGGGACCCACTGGGGGTTTGCAGGCTTGAATTACAAATGAAGCACCGTGTTCCGAAAGGCGTCGAGAAGAGGACTGCAATTAAGACAAATGAAAAGCCGCAGACCCTGGTAAGCCTGACGGCCGCACGCTTCCATTCCCGGCCACCTCAGCCCTGCCTGGTTCCCAAAACAGACAGGTACAAGCGACAGCCTCCACCACGGGCTGCTCCGAAAGTCCGGCTCTTTCTCCAAAACGCTTGCCTGAAGCGTGGCAGACGTCACTGGCTGTTAGTGCTGCCCCGCGTTCACTTCGGACAGGACGAGGAGCGCTCCAGCGGCACCCAAGCCCGCACGGCTGGGACTGGGGCAAACGTCTGCGGTCCCAGGGCTTCGGAGGACGGCTGCTGCCCTGCCTTCGAATCAAGCGACACGCTGGGCAGTGCCCGGCGTGCAGCACAGCCAGGAGAGGGAGCAGCCTGCAGGAGAGAGCGGAACCGGCCATCTGCTTTGAAGTCCTTGACCTACAGACGGGCCAGGGCCATTGCCCCGCTGAGCGCAAACCTTCACTTGAAACCTGGTGCAAAGGACGCAGGGCTTGCCCACGTCCGTAGCAGGCTGGGGAGCCACCAGACACAGCGGAGTGGAGAGAGGAGGCTCATGGACGTGGTGCTGGTGGTACAGTGGAGGCGGCTGGAGCATACCGGAGGGCCCGCAGCTTTCAGGATGGTCCTTCGGCTGGTCACTGCAACCACCAAAGCACATCCACCTGCCCAAGGACCTCCCTTGGTCCCTCAGACACCCACCTCAACCACCCTTGGTCCATTCACCCACCTTGGTGCCCTCCCTACACGAAGCACGTTAGGGCAGGGTGCTTATGGGGAAACTGAGGCATAGAGCACCCCGGTGACAAAACCACTGCTGAACAGGGAGACAATAACCAAATATCCAGCGGGTGCATGGTGGGATAGGACCGGGAGACCCCAGGAGCTCCCGGCTGATGGTCCCATGTGGCAAAGTGCAGCGTTCCCTCTCCCAGCGGCTCTCCAAGCACGCGTCGGAGTGCATACATCGGTGAGCAGGACAAACGCAGCCAGCCTCGGCAAATGCCGCCACGCATGAAGACCCACCAGCCGATACCTGGTATGGCACGGCGTTACCCGCGGAGCTCAGCAGCGGCACGCCACGCCGGCGCAGCCAGTGCCACAGCGAGGCGCGGAGCCCCGGCGCAGCCCCCAGCACGTTCCCGTGGCCGTGCGTGAGGGGTTGTGCAATCGGCGGGCCAGGCTGCCGCATCGGCACATTCCCGGGGCCTCGAGCCGCTCAGCACCCCCTTCGTGCTTCCACCCCTGTTTATCCTTCGGCCCTGGCGGATTGGCTGCCGGCCTGGCTGCGAGCACGAGGAATCCGTGCCATGGCTGGCTAACCAAACACTGCCTAAGCCCGAGGAGCTGCGGGGCCAGTGCTCGGCTTCAGACCTGCTTCCCCATCAGCAGGAGCCCAGCTGGCTCTACCGCAAAGGGCGAAGCCCGAAGAGCATCCAGCGTCACAGCCCTGCTCCGCTCCGGCTGGGAACGGCATCCCTCTTGTGCCTGCCCTGCCCCGAGTGGGATAACGGCGAGGGCCACGACAAAAATCCCGTCCCTGCCCAGAGATCTGGGCTATGCATCTGCCAGATGGGGAGAGCCAGCCCCGGGGACACAGCTGCTTGCTTAAGGAACAGCGGGATGATCTCCCCATCGCTCCACGTGCCCAACCAGAGGGTACAGAGGGGTGGAAACGTCCCCTCTGGCGGGAGGGACGCCAACCCCGCAGCCCCTACCTCCCCCCCAGATACCAGCCCAGCATTCCTCTTTAATTAATGCTCTTTATTACCTGACTGTAACGATAACCAGTCACTCCCAGCAGAAGTGGCTCCTGTAACCCGAGTGGGACGCCAAGCAAGACCACTCCCCCGTCTCCCCCAAAGCGCTCTCAGGACCACCCCAGAGCAAAGCCCTGGCTGTCCGAGGCACTGAAAGGGGCCCCCTCCCCGAACCGCAGCATGGTTCCTCCACGGGACGAGCCCTTCCTCACACCAACCCCTCTGTCGTCTTCCTTCGGCCCCTCCAGGACAGCCTGCTGGGGTCTGCATGGGCTGCCAGCGGGGAAAAATTTTACCTGGTGTCAATGCATGCAACTGCTCGACTTCAGGGGCCTTCACTTGATCTGATGCTGATGGAGCTACGCTGGCTGGTTCCTCACTCCTAAATACTATCCTTGAGCAGTTTCAGTCACGTTAGGACACCTTTCTCCCGCACTCATGGAAACGCAGCACGTGCCCCTTCCCATTGGAAAAGGTAGGGCTGTCCCAGTCAATGCAGAGGTACAGCCATCGCCCTGCGTCCCGTCCTGGGGACATTCCCTTGTCAGCCCATCACCAAGGACAGCCCTGCCCCTCCAAAGCAATGGGGCAGCTCGTGCATTCCCCATTCATGCCAGAGCATAAAACCCAACACCCGAAGTCACACCAGAAACACAGCCAAGGCTGAGCTCTGGGAGTCCGTGGGGCAAAATCTTGGGGAAAACACCGAACTTAGGGCTGAGGAGATGCGGGTTCGTGAGAATTTGGGCATTACCCAGAACCTGTGGGCTCCAGGGAGCCTAATTTGTTTTTTTCCTATTTGAAAGGAACTAACCAACGGAGCAACTGAGAGGGGTTTCGAACATAGACACACCACCTTCTCCACGGAGAGGCCAAGACCAGCCCGACTATACCTGACCCCCGCTCCCTGGCAGCTCTCTTTCGCTCTTGGTCAGCTCCCAGACAGCATCCCCGTTCCCACGTCTAACCCCACTGAAATCCTCTCGCTGCTGAGAGGAGAAACTATCCCACGTCAGCTAGGGCAGGATGCAGAGAAAGCAGTGCATCAGGAAGGGAGATATGGGACTGGTGGGATTTAGCCAAGACCCCAGATTTACCACAGTGAGTAAAAAGCGTTACAGGGTCTCCAGTGGCCAGGAAGACCCTGGAGCAACAACCCGGCTGAACAGCAAACCAGCACCAGTGGCAAAACACTCAGGGTAATGAACCGCACTGGTATGAGGTACAACCAAACCATCAGTAGTACCATCCACAGCAGCATCGCCATGTCCCCCGAAAAGCTCCTTCTGACCTCACGTGGGCCCACAACTCCTTAGCTTACACGCACAGAAGAATGTATCTGACAAAAGCACCTTCGGATAAGCTGGAAAGTGTCCCTAACCTTTTAACGTGTCCTGGCTCAGACCCACAGCAACCCTCATTCCAATATCCACTGCGCAGTGCTGCTATTCCTGACATACTAGCAGGAAGATCCCCTTCAAGATATCCCCTTGTATGTACGCAAGCCAGTATATATACCCTGTATAGGTGTATAGAGAGAGAGATTATGCCCTCTCTCCATCTCCCAGGCCTGGGGGAGGACAAGGTGTGTGGTGAGAGACATCCCAAGACAGAAGCAGCACGAAGAGCCAGAGGAAACCATCCCACTGCGCCACAGCAGGGCATGGGCATCTCCCTCAGGGAACCCTGTGGGAAAAGGCAGGCAGCTCCACGCAGAAGAGATGACCGAGCCCCATCCTCCCTCCCAAACCTTCCCGAGCCGCCCTCCTCTTTCTACTCTCTCCTTCCTACTGCCCTCTCCGCCAGCCACCTCTCAGCACCTTCTCCTCTCTCCTTCTTCCAAATTCCCTCTCAGATTTCCCCATCTCCCCTCGTCCCTTCCCTCTCCGAGCCGTTATCCCTCCGGACCCTCCCGAGTCCCTTCTCCTTCTGACTCTCCACCCTTGTCCTGGCCTCTCCTCCGCCCTTGCCAGCTGTGAACCTTGGCATGGATAGAGCCATTGTCCTCCGGGCATTGGGGCCGAGGAGGAGGAGGGGAAGGTGTGAGAGGGGACACAGTGGAGCGTTTGTGCGTGTCCCCGCGGCCGTCAATGCCCTGCTTGTCCATTCATGCACTAAGATGGCAGGAACAGCAGCACCCACACAAGCGTCGCCATTTGGCGGGGTCCAAGGTGCCTGCCCAGGGGGGCACATTGCCCTGTTTGTTTGGAGTCCCGCAGAGGCAGAAGACAACGCCTTTATCTGCCTCTCCGGACCGAGGGTGTCGGAGGGCTAGCAGGGGGGGACAACAGGACCAGAGAAGGCCACTTCATCTGGCATCTCCCGAGCCGAGGACCGACAGGGAGGTACCGCTGCGCGAGGCCGGCTCCGCGACCCTCGCACCTCCGTTCCCCAGCCCAGGAGGAAGACAGGGATGGGGAAAGGCTTTTCAGCACAGCCTCCGGATCCCTCCTGCCGAGGCTCCTTCGTGCTGGTGGGCTTGCGTGACCCAAGGCAGAGCAGCACCACGCTCCCGGCTCCTCCGGCCGTGTCCCGAGCGGGATTACGGCACACCAGCCGCACGGCCACCCCCTTCCCCAGGCTTTGGTGGGCTGCAGTTAAAGGACTGGACAGTAAAAAAGGAGACGCAAGCCAAAGCTTCTGCTCTTGTGTGTTCCTCTTTGCAGCCGCTAACTTTACCTAGATTGCAAGTTTTGGGGGACAGGAGTGACCGTTTTCTATAGGGTAACACCTATGTGCATGAGGTCCCTGTCACCATCGCAGCAGCGAAGGTCCAGCGCAGCTCTTTCTGCTATCAGCGTAAACTTTCTTCAGTGTGAATTATTACAAGAGCATACCAGCAATACAAGAAAAAAATAATAATATTTATTACCAGCTACGTATTGGCATTAAGCAGAGACTATAGCCCAGCTGCCCAGAGCCTTGCCATGCTCGGCGGGGACCGGAGAGGCAATGAAGACTCAGAGAGGCACAGGGACTTGACAAGGCTGATGGCAGATGGCTCGGCAATGTCACTGCTGCTCTGCTACTGCCAGGGAGAGAGCCCAGGGACACAGTCCCCAGACACTGACCTTGCTGCAGGACCACCAACGCTCCTGGGCTTGCGGCTCCTGGAAAGGCTCTTGGGAAATTCGGAGACCCAGGAGCCACTCCGGAGACCATTTTCAGCCCAATTCTGAAGACGTGCGCACTGCATACATGGGGGACTCGGGACTTGTCGCTGCGCTGCCTCTCCTGGAAACCCCCCAGCACAAAACAATCCTGAGGCAGGAAGATTAATAATCAAACAGCAACAGAATACAAGCCTACAGGCAGCCAAGCATCGCCTGGAACACCACGTCCAGATCGGGCGTCTCGTTCCTCCCTTCTAACTGGGAGGCAACAAGGTCTCTCCTGTCCAGTCTGGACAGCCTCCAGAGGAGACTGAGTGTAAGAAAGCAGAGCGATTTATCTAGATGGGACTTTTGCCAGGGCTTGGGGAGGGCCATCACTACTTTTGTGCAACCAACACCGATCTTTCACAAGCAGGAGTGTCAGGTCATCAGGCTTTTCCTTCTTCTCACACAGCTGGGACGTGCAACCATACAGCACTTGCTCTCAACGCTACACTGCAACAGCATTTGCTCCAGAATTGACTCCTGTGAAAATCACAAAGGGTAGCAGAAACTTCTTAAATCTTTGGGTTTCCTCTACCATCGCTGCAGTAAGTCCTCATCTACCTCCGCCGCACACACGGTACAAACCCCCTCAAGACCCAAGGCCACTTTCCAGGATCTAAAAGCAGAGCAACGCGACCAAGAGAAGCGGACCGGTCAGCCGCACAGGTACAGGGCAGTCATTTCTTCCCCCAAGGAGGAGGTTCAACGCATCCTGATTCAGTGGTCTAAGTCTTACTTGGCAGCTGTGGAGCATAAATGGTGTGTTTGCCGGTACTCCCGCAGCCGGTGCACGCTGGGCTAGAGAGCAGCATCGGGGTTGTGTAAATGGACCAGCCAGAACCCTCCTGCTCTGCTGCTTGGCTTCTGTTCAGGGTTGATTCATGAGCTGATGTGCCCTGCTTGGGAGTTCTCGCCCTCCTTGTGCTCCTGAAAGAGGGATGGACCGAAGGACACACTGGACACTGTTTCTCTCTGATTTCATCCATCTTAAGACAATACCAACCATTATATCCCTGAATCATGCACGCCACAGAATTTTACTCAGGGTGTCCCCCACCAAACCTAGACTTTCTCACCGTAGTGGACACATCCTTCTGACAGACGCAATTCTGAATTAGGCTTCAGCTCATTAATTCATCTCCTGAGGAAGGGGCCACACTAATCCATTTCCACCTTTAGTTCCTCATCTTAGTTTGCACAATGTATCTCCATACCCTTAATTACCAGACTAAAGAGCCCTCTGCTCCAAGAAAGCTACTTTTCAACAAGGTGGTGTGGACTAGCTCAGTCACCTTCATGCTTTACCTTTTCCCAAGCTAAAGCTAAGCTTCTCTAGCCAACCACAATAAATAATAGGTAATGATGAAATTAAAATAATCATTTTTTAAAAAATCCCTAGGGATTAATGCCATGCTGGCTATTTCCATATGGGCTTTCAGACTGAAACTGAGGTTTCTTTTAAAAAAAATAAAAAAAAATTCTTGTTTGCATTTTCTGACTAACTATGAGCTGTCTCCTGCACCGGAACATAGTTCCTGCACCAGGGATTTAGCAAACAGTTACCAGACAATACAAATCAGATACCAAACGTGCTGCTTGGATCCCATCCACCCTGCAAGCTCTCTGTGTGTTCTGGGTCTCACTTCAAAGAAGTGTGCTGTCTGGAGCAGCACAAACCAAGAGGGAAGGTGCCTGGCACGCTGCTCGAGGACGCTGTGTGGGGAGGGCAGCACACGGAGGAGAGGATGAGGAGGTCACCCCGGGCCTGGGGAGGTGGGAGGCACTGACTGCACGCATTCCCGCAGGCAGAACAGCTCCTCAGGCTCTTGAACGAGTCATCTCCACTCGTTAGACAAAAGGAGGCAAATACTGGGAGTGAAATAACGGTGAGATGTGCCCAAAGCGAGATAAACCTCACGGCAGCACTGCCTGAGCTGTGGGGTGCAGGAACGCAAGGGACGGATGACGATGGGTAAGACTTTCTCACAAAGACTGAGCGCAGAAGAGATGCACGAGGAAGGTCAGGGACCTGCCAACTAAATCGAGAGCCGGCTTCTGGTACCTGGCCCGGGCAGATCTCTGGGAGCCATCCCTCCTTCGCTCCTTCCACCTCCCCCCAGCGCAGAGGACAACAGGCAGTAACTTCTGCGGCTTCCCGACACCGCTGGCCCAGCTCCTTCTACCAGAGCAGGGATCGCACGCTGCTGCTGTTTCAAAGCACCTGCTGGGGAGAGCAGCGTGTAGGTCCTAGCGAACCAGTCTGTCTCGCTGCCAGCCAGAACTGTGACAAAGAGCCGAGTTATGAGGGAAGAGTGGGAAGGCAAGGAAATTACACAAATTGTATGAGTCATTAGATCAACAGATTAAAAGACCTCTTAGAGCCTTCTGTCCAGGCCAGCATAAGGTCATTCATTCCCAGCTCGCTCCTTGGGGCTCTGCCCCATGCGTCTGGACTTTCATCACTTCCATTCGGGAGACGATGCTGCGGCCCCACACTCCTCCAAGGCTGGCTGCCCTCCGCAGAGCCCAACCTGAATGCTCCCTTTCTGATCTCCACTCACCGCCAGCGCCCCTCGTGCTAAACAGCAGAAGGATTTCACAGCCGGGCCATTCACTATCTTCTAACCACAACTGCTCACAGGCCAACTCCTCCAGTCCTGACTGCCATCAGCCTGACATTGCCTGTCTCCTGCGACTGTCCTGTGCACAGCAATCCCCGTGCTATCGCCTCCCATTGCCACCCCAGCATCTGTCGCAGCCGGGAGCAGGGAGGCTCTCTCTCTCCCTTTGAGTATCTATGTTTGGAATTATTTTCCCCTGGATGCATCTTCTTTTGCTTTCCCCAAAAACAAGGGGCACAGCTCCAGCTGGCCTGGACCACAGCAGTTCGGCTGACTTCATCAGAAATGGAGGAGAAAGCCTGGCCTTCCTGCAAAATCCACTTCTCATCTTCTCACTCAATGCTTGTGGTACCAGCATCATCTTTAGATTGCTAAATACACTTCTTATTGAGGTGCCTCAGTGCCAACACACTCTGAGGTCTGCTGAGCTAGGTGTTGTCAATTCAAATATCAGGCAGGCAGCCCCTGCTCTGCAGCGTTTACAGGCTTGAATTTCTCCAGTGCATTTCACTTAATGCCAAACGACATCCCGATTAGAAACTTCCCCCGCATGGAACTGACAGGGAGAACATGAGAGAGATCAAACACTGAGTCACTGACAGAGCTAAAATACAGCTGTTAATAGAGAGACATCAAAGAGCAGAGGGGTTACTAGCAGAGACCCCCAGGAACTGGTACCTGGGCCAAAGCCATTCAGCATTTTTTATTGCTGTTCTCCACTGGCAAAGTTCAAAGGTGGCACACATATTGGTGGGATAGCAAAGAAAGGAAAAAAAACCCCAACTTATTCTTACAGAGCATCTTGAATCACCTGGTAAGTGACAGCAATCTGTCTGCTGCATAATAACAACGCAAAAGGCAAGACAATCACGAAGTAGCATGTACAGGCTGGGAAACTGTTGAAAAAAACCAACTAAATAAAAGGCTCCAGTTTTCAGGACTAACCGCAGCCACGCAAGCCCTCGACACAATGTCGCAGCTCTGACAGTGACCGCAGATTTCTCCATGCAGAGGGGGACTATCGAGCAGAAGATGGAGAAACGGTCCTGGCTTTTCTGCATACCGCTGCTGGAATTGATGGCCCACCTATGTTTGTCTGGAAGAGGGCATGGAAATACTGCAGAGACTGGAAAAGGTTGAAATAATGTTGCTTGGGATGCACGAGAAGCTTTACAAAAGTCCCTGTCTGGTCTGTTTATTACCAGGAGGCTGAGCAGTGATTGAATCCTCACATATATGAACTCCCATTGGAGAACGCAGCTTGCTGGGAGGGAGTTTCAGTCTTGTGAGGAGGATATGGCAGTTGGAGTGCAAGATTTGACAGCGTCAGCCATGAAATAAGACGTTGCTCCTAGCAGGGAGCAACAGCTTTCCCAGAGAGGTAAAACACGCGGGTCAGGGACCATCTGCTCCTCTGTGCTTGCAAAGCACAGCCACAGCAGGCCCATGGCCCTTGTGTCTGACTGCAATAAACAGGAATGTTAACATTACTGGTCACCGTCTTTTGGAAACTATGAAAAATTAGTCTCAAAGAGATGCTCTAGGAGCAATTCTACCTCTCAAATATCTTGGAGGCCCCTCCTAGTTGTAGAGCCCACAGTGCTCTGAATCTAACACAATACAGAGGCAGCAGACAATGTCTCAACAGATACACGAAGCTCAGGGAGGGAAACCAAACTTTCTCAGCACAGAAAACCACAACCACGGCCCACTCGCTGTTCAACTGTCCTTCAGGTTCTCCACGTTGTTGAGTTATGGACAAAGATTTCAGAGGTAACTCAGTGACTAGACACTGATTTAGGATTTTCAGGAGTTCAGGAGCACTTTTGACAGTATTTCCCTATTTCCTTATCCCCACTGTAGTTCACCGATCCTCCCAAGAGAGTTCTATTAGCAAAATTCATTCACAGCACGTGTTTCTGCAGCTCCATAAATCATGAGTTGTCCATGGAAGGGGAGCAGGGAGAGCATTGACTTCGTCCCGCTCCCACCAGATACCTCTCTCTAGGACAGCACACCGGATTCATCCCTTACACTAAGTCTTTCAACCAGTCCCCAGCTGTGAAGGGAGCTTCCCTGGAAGCTGACGCACAAGTGACAAACCATTCCTTAACCTCAGAAGAGACGTGCTAACATTTATTCTGGAGCTAATCTCCCTCCAAAGGCTACAGGACAATTCCTCACTGCCTAAGAACAACACTGAGAGCTACGAATAGAAGGTGATCTAAAAGGCTGGAATGGCTGTGGTGGTGACTGTGACCAATTTTGGGGGGGGAAAGCTGAGCCAAGAAGATAAATGACAAGAGTTTCAGCCACGCCAAACTCCCCAAGACAACACAGCCCACTTTGCTGAAGTTTTCTAAGCTTTCTTGCCCCACTTGCCTTCTTTTGTGACAGACCCCGGTATGTCTTTGGAACAGCACGAGTGTACCCTGCAGCCAGGACCCATCTCCTGCCAGACCCCAACTCCGCTTCTTTTGGAGGTTCACTGGGCGGATTGGGGTCTGTCGTGATAGGAAAGTCACCTTCCCCTTCCGCAGATTCCTGGGTCTCTCCTAGAAGTCTGCTCAACGCAACGAGGCTGGGGAAGCATGTTAGTGCTTACACCTTAGGTCTAGAGCCGAATTAAACGGGACTTTCAGCTTAACGCACCTCCCTCCAGCTGCTCAGCGAACTCGCTGGAGCCTCTTCCACCCAACTGCGCCTGCAACCGGGAAACGAGCCGCAACTGTCCTGCAGAGGCTGTCGGTCCTGCCATCTCCCTGTGACCCGTGGGGCTCTCCCTCGGGCCGGAGCTGAGCTCCTGGCCAGAGAAGGACGGACTCTGGGAAGGCCGTGGCAGGACAGCACTGCTGTCCAAGGTACCGCCGCCACGCCGCACCCACCGCCTCTTCCCGCACGCCGCGCCGGCACGCAACTCGCCGGCAGACACCAAGAAGGGAGAACCGAGCCAGACTCTTTCCCAGAAGGACGGTCCACGTTTATCGAACAACCACAGCGGTCTCCATCAGTTATGTTTACAGCGCCTGCACCTACGGCTCTGATCCCTGCAACATCTCTGCCCACGCGGGGCGAAAGAACGTCCCAAGATTATTGGCCTCTTGTTTCTGTGTAGTCGCTTGTGCGAGAGGCTACACGGATACAGGGAAGGAAGAGATGGATCTTGACCCAAAAGTGCACAAGTCTGTTATACAAAGGGCTGACACAGGCAAAGCAACAGGGAACTGCCTGGATTCGTGCTGTAAAACGGTGGTGTAGCCCAGAACAGAAAAACACATCTGCAGACTGTTTTGTCTGGAAGAGACCCCTGCTTATCCCTTCAGAAAAGAGCACGCAGACCTGAAGATCTGCTGGAAGAAGCTGGCAGACCTAGCCTCTGCCTCTGACAGGGCAGACACAAAACCTTCTTTTATAGAGACCTGTACTGAGACCAGCCAGCAAGTCAGACCCACGTGCTAATCGACCTGTACGCTGTGCTCTCGTTGGAAACTTCTGTTGTTATTTGTTTCTTTGGTTTCTAAAAAAAGCTTACCACGGAATCAAATGAATTACTGACAACTTCTGACAATCCCCACTCAATCTCTTTGACTTGTCCAGTCCCTCTGAAAAGTCCTCAGCCCATACAAACTCTCAGGGCTGAGCCAAGGGCAAAGACTGACCAGTTTCTCACAGTTCAACAGGACATACTCCTTCCTGTAAAAGCCCCAAACCACAGCTATGGGGGTTTGGGTTGGGTGGGTGGGTGGGTGTTTTAGGGGTTTGTTTTTGTTTTTTTTTACAGATGAAACACAAACCCACAACCACACATGATGAGATGCCCCACAGTTCTGCTGGCAAAGCTAGGTTGTTAACCTCAATCTCATAGACAAATTCTCTGTGGCAGTAAAAAACCACCAAACCTATTATTCCTCCACAGTTTCAGCTGGAGGTTGCATTGCTCAAAGCTGTTATATGGGTCAGGCTAGAAGATCTGATAGTTCCTTCTAACCTGAAACTCAGTTAAGCCTCTTTATTTTAAGAAATGATACTGTCAAAGTAAGGAAAATCAGAGGGTAATCTTATTGAAAGACTTACTGCCACTGCCTGGGCCTTACGAAATCAGCAAGCAAGGAAAGAGGAGCAGACAGGGATAAGAACGGAGCGGAGAGGTCCCCTTACCCCAGGTGGTCCTTAGCTATCTCTGTAAGTGGGGAGGCTCATCTCTCCACTCTTCCACACTTCACCTGAACCATAAAGCCTTCAGGGCATGGCCTGTCTCCCAGTCCAAAGAGGTTCGGAGCTCACCCCTGCTGCAAAGCAACCAGCAATGAGGACAAACACCTTAACAATATGAGACTTCCCAACCGCTCGGTGACACAAAGCCTCTGGATTTATTGAGCACTATGAAGTTTGGAAAACAGCAAAAAAAGATTTAACATGGCTCTCCTGCATTGACAAAAGCCTTTAAAACAACAAACACCACCCCAACCCATTCAAACAACAGGCTGATCAAAGAAGAAACAACTTCTACAAAACTTGGGGTTTAGTTCTGCAAAACCAGAGACCTCCACAAGTCTCCTTCAGGCAGTGACTATCCCCAGGGAGCAACCTGCACTCCTAAAACTCATGTCCCTTTCTCACTTGCTAACATGAATTTTTCACTGGCTGATTTCTCATCCTAAAACACAAAACAAGGACACATCAGACCAACTTTCTCCATCTCATTCCTACTATCTAGTTCTCAAAGCTCATTCTCAGTGTGGTTTGGTTTCCAAAACTGCAGAGAAGATGGTTTAAACAAAAAAGCCCAGTAAACCCCACTACTTCTCTCCTTCAGAGAGCCAATTGAAAGCATTCCATCCTACACATTATGTTCTCCTGACAAGGCCTTGCTCTGCACCAGTGGTGATAAATATTTGTGGTGTCTGGTATCAACTTTACTACACATTACAGCTCACTGTCACTGTTCTCATCTCTTTCAAAGCCAAACTTGGCCCAATGTCATGATGACCTACAAATTTGTGCCTTGACTAAACTAAGAAAGCTGTGCTGAAAATTCATGGTAAAAATCTCTATCAGTGATCATCCATGATCTGTCGCATCCACAGATGCCTCCTAGGTGTAACAGAGCCACAGCACCTGTGTCTAAAAGCAGAGGAGTAGGAAAGGTCCCTACCCTGATGTTCCACAAGACCATCCTGTTGGACTGGACTGACTTTTGACCAGTTCCTCTTCCTCTTCCCAAGCTCCTGCACACCAGCACAAACCTCCAGCACCCAAACTTCTCATTCTGGGCTGTGAAGCCCGTCCCCAGTCTGCAAGTCCCCACATTGCTGTTTCTTGTGTCTTTTCAGCCCCTCAACACCAATGAGATGAGTTTTGAAACATCATTTATCACCGTTCTCTCTTCACTACACATTCTGCTATACTGCATGTGAAAACTCATCACCATCCACCTCTCCATTCCAACACCCTTTTCCAAAGACTGAATTAAAACAGACAGGAGGGAGACGAGATGGACAGAAGTCCTCCTACTCCCCCCTACCCAGAAATTCTCACCGACCTCAGATTTTGATTTGGATGGGACCTCATCAGGAAAAAGACCATTTCTGTTCTTATACTGAGCAGAGCATTGATTATATTATCAGCAAGCAGCCAACTGTGAAATGGCTTGATAGCCCTTATAACGTACAGGTTTTAAACTTTTGCTTTACTTAAGCAGGTGTTTCGTTTCCAATAAAGACAAAGCACACTTTTTAGTGCTTTAATGAATCAATGTCCATAACCATTGCTTGTCATAGCAGAAGAGATACGCCAAGATCAAGCAGGCTGATTAAGTTGTTTAGTTTCCTGTTTACCTAGATTTCTAGCAGTTAGCTGTAAACAGCACATGGGATTAAAAGTCATAAACGATAGCTGTTGATTAATAAGTATTGTCAGATACAAACTAAGTGAATCTTCATATACCAAATTAAGTTGAATGTACTCTTTATATTACATCCACTTCTCAAGGCTGCAAGCAAGAGCAGCTCAGCATGCTCTGTGGTCCTTGCCATCAAAGCAGACAGACAGCTTGCAGGAATTAGGCCTCCAGCTCTTTTGGAAACCTTACCTGTCTCTTCCACAAATCCTGTCCCATGCCCATCCCCACGCCCTCTGCATTGTCTCCTCCCCACCAGTTACTATCATCATCTCCTTGGGTAAGAAAACCAGATCTGTTTGGCACTCTGAGTCTCCTGAGATAATAGACTGCTGCAACGTTGGGTTGATGACAAAAGACTCTACAAGGAAAAAAAAAAAAAAATCAGTCCCAGCAAAAATTGCTTTAATTACTGTTTTTTAAAAAAAGCAAAGATCTCACCAAAGCTAGACCATGGCTGTTGGCACTGCACGTGCCTATCAGCTCCTTATTCACTTCTGGTCCCATCCCACACTGCTTCAGCTACCCTGTTCAGTCTCTATTCACACTACACACTGGTCTGCAATCACAGCCCCACTTTTTTTGCTCTTCCTACTGATGCAGTTTGCAATCACTTAGGGCATAATTCTGTACATCTCCTTCAATACGCTGCAAACAAATGATGAGAGCTGCTGAAGAAAAGGAGACTGGATAGAGCAAAAGGGACAAGGGATGGGGAAGGGGAAGAGTGGGGGAAAAAAAAGAAAATGTAGGATAAGCCAGAGAGGCTAAGAAAACTTCAACCACTGCAGGGACTGATGCCAGCTTTCTGGTGACCAAGCTGGTCTGTCACAGCAACTGGGATGTGAAAAAGAAGCATTGATGCTGTGTTGCACCAGAGGAAATGATTCCTACCTCTGCCTGCAGCCCTGCACACTAGCCCTAGCCCTTGGACATGCCATGGGATTATGATCACAGCTGCATGGCACTCCCAGGACTGCTCCCCCTGGTTCACCCTAGCCTCTACCTTCAAATCCTGGATCCAAGCACAGCAAGGCTATTTGAAACTCCAGCCTTGGCCTTTCCAACCAGCCCTCCTCCCCACCACCCCAAAAGCCAGCAAAATCCGCAAGCGTTCGCTCTCATTCCACAACAAATCTGGCACCTCCATTTTGCAGCCAGGGCTGGCCTCTCTCCCCAGCCCCGCAGCCCTGCTCCCAGATCTCCCTTTCGCCATTTTGAGTAACTGCATCAAAACAGACAAAGTTCAGCGAGATAAGTGGTAGACCCGAAGTATCACATTTCATTTTCCCTCGGGAAGGAAGCCTTTCGTTCAAACGTGGCTTGAACGTGCTCCAGAGTGTGCTGGAAGACGGTGGGGAGCGCAGGGTCCTGGGCTGACCAGACCGTCCACCTCCACCAAATCAGACAGGAGATGTCCTCTGTCCCTGCTGTGCAGGGCAAACGGTGCCAATGGGAGAAGGAAGGTCTGGCATACACTTGCTTATCCTCCAAAGTATGCCAGTCAGTAGGAATAAGAGGGTATATTCATGAAACCGTAAGTGGGAGCCATCGGATAGCCAAGTGTGGTGTCCAATGCAATCCACCCTCTTCTTCTAAGAGCACCCCTTTTCCCTACGCAGCAGCAGTACCCTCCCTTGGACTCTGCATCTTCCCTGCTGACCTGACACAGTCTCATCACCCTCTGTCCATCCCTCATCCCGGTATCTGCCTGGAAAGCACCAAGAAGGCCATGGCATGGGTTCTCTCTCCCAAAGGATGCTGCCCCACGGGAGGGGCATCTGGCAAGCACCAGCTCGGGCCCAAAAGCCACAAGCCTGTTCCTGTTTGTGTCTCCAGTCACAGCTGCTCCCCGACCTCTGGCAACGCACATGCTAGTTAATCATTCCTCAGACACATTTAGCTTACTGGGGTTCTTATCAGAGAGTGCAAAGTCCAAGTCCAAACAGCAACACTACTAGAAAGAGGCAAAGGGGTTACCCAGCAAGCTGTGCAAAGCTCTGCCGGAGCAACACCATCCCAAGCCAGGGAAATCCCCAGAGATACACTGGAGGGATGCCAAGCCATGGTCTAGGACCCTGTCTGGGCAGCACAGAGGAAGGGAGGACACCTGCAGCATTGCACCCTCCTAGCACAGCTCCCAGCTCCGAATCACTCAGGTCTTGTCCCAGCAGGAGGGATCCACAAGGTCCCTAACCAGAAGAGGGCAGGTACAGCAGTGCCCCGTCTCTCCTCCTTCTTTGAAAGACCTCTTCTGGTTTTATTTCTCACTAAGCAACCATGGGGAGAGAATGACAGCAGGGCAGAAAACAGGGTGAAAGCAGAAAGCGAAAAGATGACCACTGAACTATGACAGGAGGCAGAAAGCCCATGGGGACAGCAACTTCCCTACGCACCACTCAGGTGGGGTTGCACTTCTCCAGGCGATGCCCAGCTCTCTCCAGGCTAATCGTGCTCAAGAGCCATTTTATTCCACGGTTATTGGAGCCAGTGACATGGCAGCTGGGATGACTCTGGCCCCAGAAGGCTGGCCCTAGCGAATGCTTTGCTCTAGCAGAAAAGGCTGAGGGAACGGAGGGAAACCCTGCCTATCCAGCATCCCACTAAGGCTCCTTCTTGACCGGCATCCCTTTCCCATATCCTTGTATGCAGCAGCGCTTGCACAACCCCAGCCCAGGCACAGGGAGCAGCGCGGGTCAGCCGGATCTCTGAGTCACCAACAAGCCCAATTCCATCAGCCTGGTCCCACCTCCAGCACAACTCCCTTCTCATCTGTCCCGACAGCCACCTCTTCCTGCTACCTCCTTCCAAACCCCCTCCTAGTCCATGTCCAGGCATCGCTCCCAGGACACCAACCTGTGGAAGATACATTAACCAGAACACGGGCAAAGTACCTCTCTCCATCCCTGACGGAGCCTCTGCGGGCTCTTTCTGAATCACAACCCACCCCTTATCAGATGTCTTAAGGGATCCACCCTCTTACCAACAGCTCTCTGGCCTCGGTCCATCTGGGTGTCTTCTGTCCTCTTCCCATCCAGAAAAAAAGGAGTTTTGGGGAAACTGGGGAGAGAAGGCAGACCCCAGAGAAGTACCAACACAGTCACAAGACCACGCTGGAAGCAGCAGACCGTTCTGCACTAGCCTTGCCCTGAGGAATGGGCAAGGACAAGTGCTTTGGCTGAAGACTCTGGGAACCTCCTGCTGCTGGTCCTGCTGGGATGGAGGTGGCAGCTTCCCCCTGCGCCCAGAAATGCCCCCTGGGCCTCAGCCAGGCACTGAAGGCTGCTGATGACGGGCTCAAGGGAACATTTTTCTCTCTTCCTTCCTCTGCTTAGGCCCTAGGATGGAGCTGGGCTCACCAGCATCCTCATTGAGGGCACATGCTGACCGGAGGCAGACACCAAGTCGAGTGGGCAGGGGAAGCTTGAAATAGAGTACAGAGAATGGAGGACCAGAAAACAATCACATTGAAAAGAGAGATGCAGACGCAGAGGGGAAAGCAAGCTGAACCGTGGAAGGGTTGGGGGATCTGTGCTGTTACCTGCTCGGATCCAGCGCATCCTGAGCATGGTGAGAGCAGATGTCAAGCTCCCACTGCGTCCCTGCTCTCTCCCTCTGTCATTATGCTGCCTAGCTCAGCTTGTCTAGGTCCCAGGGCTGCTGCCTGCTGGTTTTTCTATTCCCTCAGGGAAGAGTGGGAGGGCCAGGGAGGAGGCTGGGAGGCTGCTGCTACACACTGGGATTTGGGTCTGCGAGGGGATTACCAGGAGGGATGGTCATGTGTTTGTGCTGTACCAGGTTCCCCAGGACCATTCTGTCACGGGCTAACTCCATCCAGCAAAGCACTCCACGCAAAGCCTCTTACCTTCTCCACTGCGCCAGCCCGGCCCTGGAGAGACTGTCACACTGCAAAGCCACCGCTTCCCCAACCCCGCTCCTCCTGAGAGTCGGGTCTAGGCACAAAACACCCACGGCGATGTGCAGCAAAGATCACGCTGTGCTTTTTGCATTGGAGCCTGCGATTCTCCACAGCGTTTCCCCGGTGCTTTCCCTCTGCCCTTACTCTTGCCACATCAAACAACTCCACGCGAGCGGCGCAGGAAAGCCAGCGCAGCATCAGAGCTCAAGGATGCATCGGGGGACGCAGAGGCTAAGGGCCAGACAGCCACTGGACAGGCAGAGGGTAAACAGCGAGCATGAAGCCCGGCTCCCAAAAAAGCCATTCTTGCATATAATTCAAAGAAACTAGATGCTCTGATCTGCTGTAGTTGCATTGCTACGTCAAGCCCAGGTACCTAAAAACATACATGGGGCCAGTTGTCCTAGATTGTGCGTGTGGCTTCTGCCTGCCAGCCAGCACCACAATAAGACACCACAGCCTCTGCTCTAGAAGCCCTGGGTCTACTGTTCTCCAGCCCGTTCTGCTCCCGGTGTTTTCAGCCTCAAGAAACCACCGCTCTCCCCTCTGCATCCCTAAGCAGCCAGGAAGACCCTACAGCAGCCCCTTGTTGCTCTGTGACTCTTTTTTCACAATCTTCGAACCTCTTGCCTGGCAGAAACTGAAACTGTCCCTGTGATTCAGAGAACCCCCAGTGAGCTGTAACTCACACGTGGGGTCACCAGCACCGCTGGCAGCCAGAGTCCTTCCAGCTCGGGGATGCTTCCCCCCACCATGAGGTGCTGGCCAGTTCTGAAGAGAAACCGTTATTTCTCTTCCCTTAAGCTCATGGCTTCACTGTTTCACATCAGTTAAAGTTTTACCAGTGAAGTCCTTCTCTGCTCGTTCCCATCCACCACCAAATCCTCCTGCAGACACACGGCACACAGAGACCCAACCCTCACGACACAGCACAGTGGACAAGGTGCAAACCCATGAGTTCTGGGTTCAGCTCTCTGCCTCAGCCCCATCATTTTATATTTCCTCATCCGAGGAAAATGGGGCAACGGCCCAGACCTCTTCCTGCAGGGCTGCAAGGCGGCATTTCCTACTCACACACATAAAGTGCTCCACAATACACAATAAAAAACACCAAGAAAGTAACCAATACCATTAACACACATAAACACGCACTCCTACAGGCAAAAACATTCCCTAATACAAACACGCTTGCTGCCTTGCTGATAAAACACCCGGTGCTCACTTGCTCACTCCCAGCTCGGAGGCTCCTGCAGCATGTGCAATACCAGCAGCCCCCGTGCGTGCACGCACAGACACACGGCCGCTCGACAAACACACGCTTCCGAGTGCTCCAGCCACTTGTGCTCGGTGAAAAATTGTAAAGAGCTGCTTCGTTTCACAGGACTCGCTTGCCCTCACTGAAATCCGGCCCTTTCTGTTTAACCAGCTACTGTCTTTCCCAACTACAGTTCAACCCCCAAATCCTCCAAACTTTTAGCGTTCACTATTCTTTCTCCATTTCTTACCCTATCCCCATTGAGCCATCTGCCAAACCGCTCACTCCCCTGCCCCCCGAGCCCTGCTCTGCACATCTTTCCCGATATACATTCTTTAACAACCTCTTATCTCATAAATTAGCCGAGAGAGAGAGGGATCCCGAATAGCTGAGCTCTGTCGTAACTGTTTCCCTTACGCGAGTGGTAAGCGGGGAGGAAGGTAAGGTTTCTAGCAGGATGCCAGCCAAGGGTCAGACGCTTTCAACTCCCTACTTTTCCTTTGATACAAAATACAAATGCTCTGGGTAAACACTCCTTATACTATGGAAAGACCAAACTGCACTCCTTTACCTCCGCTGCCAGAACCCCCAGCATCCCACGCTCTCTGCCTCCAAGCTTTTCCAGCTGTCTGCCCAAGCTCTCCTCAGCAGGATGGTCCTGGACACCACCAAACACGTTTACCAGCTGTGCTAACACAAACCAGGACAGCGATGATCTTCCTAACGCAGGACAGGCCCACCTGGAGGACACTCAGGCCATACTGCCAGCCAGACTCACACTCACAGCATCTTCATCCCAGGAGGGTGTCAAGTTATGCCCAACCCACCTCTTCTCTCAGACACTGCGTACGCTTTTCCCTAGCCCCCTCCCAAACATCAGAGCAAAGCCCTGGACTTTTCACATCGTTCTTCTGCTTCTCCGTCCTCACGTGCCTCATACCTCACTCTCGAAGAGCAGACAACTACATTCCGGGGAAATAAGGATATCCTGCCCAAATAAATACTGAGCGCCCTCTTTAAGAAAATAAAGGTCCATCTCTTGCAGCTGAGAAAACCAGAGGCAGGCAATTGGACCTGAAATCTTGGGCACGCTTGGTCCCCAAAACCAGCCTTGCTCTGCAGATGGGACCTGTCGCACTGTTGCTGGAGCCAGCCAAATGCCAGAATTTGGAATCAGCACAGACACCGACTCTCTTCCACACCTCAGCCAGCACAGCCCCCACTCCCCAAAAGTCTGCAAAAAGAGACCAGTTAATCCTTGTCTGACACTTTGAAATACCCAGTGCTATACAAGCACTAAAGGATTACTCTTAAATATGGTGGGATTGCTTACAGCAGGCTCAGATCCTGTGCAAATCAGAGTCAAGCAAAGGAAAGGGAATTCCCAAATTATTTCAGGGCTTTTCAGTGTACAGGAAGAAATCTCTTTAGCATAAAATCTCCACTAGGCGAGAAGATGATCTGTGAGAAGAAAAAGTACTTCACTATAAGAAAAAAATATGGTCTGAACACGTGTTCCTCCCAGGAAGGGAATCAGCAGACACCTTTTAAAGAAGTGATGGGGTAGCGAGGAATCAGTTCTACTAATGAATTTATTCCTGTAAATACGTTAATAAACTCTAACAGATCTATTGTTCACCACTATAGTACACATCCAGAAACCATTAATTCTTCAGGACAGCGAGATTCCAGGGCAAATCCGACTCTGCTGCAAAGCTAGCGATTTAAGGCACTGACCTTCACTTCCAAATAACAGAGGATCAGTTTGGCCACATACTCCTTCAGAGCACCACGATTAAAGCGTGCACAAAAGGAAAGAACCTTGTTTCTTCACTCGCTGCATAAACTGAACCGAGCAGCAATCCTTCGTGGTAAAACTTTCTCCTCTTCCCCTCTCACCCTCAAGCACTGTGTTGTAACAGATGTTCTTTAATAACACCACCAAAGGGATCTAGCTGCCCAAATGAAATAAACAGCCATGTTGGGCTCCACAAAAAAATTAAGATCAGAGGAGTTCTGAAAAGGAAGTTATAAAAGTAAGCAGATAGCAGAGGCTAAGAAATATCCTTCAGCCCGTTTCCCTCACTCTTGGTTTTTACAGGGACAAGATGGTTTTAATTCAAAAGAGAGAGAAAGACTGAAAGAAAGAAGAAAAATACAAAAAGAAAAAGGCAAAGGTAAAAAGAGAAAGAAGGAAAATGAGAGAAAGAATGCCAGAATGACTGAAGTTGGCAGGGACCTCTTGAGGTCATCTTGTCCAAGCCCCTGCTCAAGCAGGATCACCCACAGCACCCAGAAAGAACAAAATAGACAGGAAAAGAAAGAAACCTTCCACCCTATAAAAAGATGCTCTAGGGGAAAGAGAGAAATTCCACTTCTACAAATGAAGAGACAGAGAGTTGAAGTCTAATGCCAGTAAATAACGTCGGGGTGCTGAGCAAGGGCTGTGCAGGATGCCGGGGAGGTGCTCAGCGCCCAGAGAACTAGAGGTGGGTGGGCAGGATTTAGGAGATTCATCCAAGTGAAACCCTAAAAACAAAACAAGCCCCCTGAAGGCTGAGGAGAACACAGGCTGGGAGCACACGATAAGAGCCTGCGTGGCGAGGCTTCCCATCCTTGCTAATCCTGTCGCTCCCGGGAATCCAGAATCATGGCTAGAACAAACAGGGGATGCTTTTTCCTTTGAAGAAGAAGAGATGCGTTACTGAGACATCACACGGATGCCAGAAGAGAGGAAAGTGAGAAGTAAGCAGCTTGAGCCTCTGTTCACTCTCAAGACCATCTTCTGTTTGTGGTGCATCTTTGCTTTCCTCCCCAGGTTACGTCCTTCCACCAGCCAAAGAAACAGAAGGGACACAGTCCTCCCACCCCAACCGCCCCAGGCCACGCTGAGTGAGCAGCTCAGCGGAGCAGGCGGCACGCTGCCCGATCCCACCGCAGGCGAAGCACAGCACGAGGACTCCGGAGGGAATCCAAGCTCCGGAGCTGACCCATACACACAACCTGCTCTCCGTGGACCAGGGTCCACCCCAGCAGACCCCAGCTCTGCCACCGGCAACAGGACCTGTTGACACAACGGAGCCTCGCCAGGATGGGCGCGTTGTTCCCCCTCGACCAGTGCATCCGTGGGCCAGGGGCTCACACCAAGGTGTGCAGCCTGTGCAACCGAAACCTCCGCCTGGTAAACGGCCCACCAGAGAACAAGGGCCACGCGGTGCAGGGCGCAGCACCAGAAAGAGAGAAACAAAGACAACGAGCGAAAAAGAGAAGCAACAACGCAGTCAACAAGGAAGAGCGAAGCGTGCCAACAAAGCCACACTGGGAAGAAGAAACACTGAGCTGAGGGAGAAACAACAAAGGGCATCGGGGTCCCGACGCCTCCCCAGCCGCACCGTTCAGCCCTACCAAATCCGCAGCTGCCACGAGCAACCGTGGTTCACCCCTGCTTGACAGAGAGACCAAATTCTCTTTACAACCGCTTTTCCACCCTTGGTTTCAGTAAAAGCTGCCTTTGGTTTGCACTGATGGGAAGGAGACTGATCCACAGATACGTGGTGCCCGAAGGGGTCCGGGCTCTGGCTAGACGGCACTGGCCTACACATGCCGATTAAGAGATGGTGTGGGGTCTGCTGCTGGACACCGCTGCCGTAGGATCAGCTATCTTCTAGACCAAAGAGGAATGACTTCCCCAGCGAAGCGCACAGCGGCAAGCCTGCTTCCAACACGCTGTGCCCAGTAGCCACGGCTCGGGACAAGCAGAGAGGCTGCCGGTCCCGAGGCAAGCAGAGAGGGCGGCCAGGAGTTTGGCCCCGTGGCGACGTCCGCGATCCGTACGCCAGAGCCCGCGCCTGCTCCGAGGACCGGCGAGGGCCGTACCGAAGTCCTCGCCGGGGTGGCGGCAGGTACGACGCAACGCGCTCCCCGGCTGTGCCGGGACCTCCGGCTCAGGACCCCCGACGTGACCGCGGCGCACCGGAGGACGCGTGCCCACCACACCTGGATTCTACGTGGGCGCGGGGGGACCCGGTGCCGCTCCGACGCCGGCCGAAGCGGTCGCCGTACCTTGCCTTTGGCCTCGGTCGGTGGCCACGGGCCACCCCCGTGGTGGGAGAGGACCGGGCCGTAGCGGGACAGCCCTTACCTTCAAAAAACCGCTGCAGAGCCTCCGTCTCGTCCACCACCTCCATAGCTGGGCCATGCACCAGGCGGCCGGGCTAGTCTCCGCGCTTGCAGGGGGGCATCCCCCCGGGCAAGCGCCGGGGGGG
>NW_010972613.1:260858-348678 GCF_000737465.1 Haliaeetus leucocephalus | reverse complement strand
CCCAAAGGGTAGTTGACGGGAAAGGGGGGGGGGGGGGGAGGGACAGTTGTGTTTTCTTCCCCAGATGTGCCCACAATCAATAATAATGCCTCGGGAAAAAAAAATAAATAACAGTACAGTATCTAAATGAAGTTACAGTTATCTGACCACAGTTAACCAAACGCAGAGCCCCTGCCAGGCAAAGACTGTGGGACCATTCTCTTCGGGGCAGATAAAGCGCACAATGAGGTTTTGTCCAGCCCCACAAACCAATTCAGAAGGGCAGATTCTCTTATATATATAAATATATTTTTCTCGCTCACACAGCTGTGCAGTGACCAATTCTTCTCTGGGGAGGGGAGTGGGGAGGGGAGGGGGGCCGAGGTTTGGGGATAGTAATAGGTCTATTATTTCAGGGATGGAGAGAAAGAGCTCAACAGCCCTTTTTTCTCCTCTCTCTCCCTCTCTCTTTCCATTAAGACAATTGTTATTCTCTGTTACCCCACGCCCCTTGTTCCTGTGCACACACTCACCTCCCCCATCTTCAGGCACAAGCTGCGTGGGAAGGAAGCAAAAATTTATTTTCGCCATAAAGCCCGAGCGCTAGCCCAGGCCTAAATCCAGTCGGTACCAGGTTAGATGTTAGGCCGTGTTAGATTAGACCCCAGAACTAAATGCTCCCACTAAGGATTCAAGCCCGGACCCTCAGTCCTCCGTCCTCGCGGCAGCAGGTTATCTCTGCTCAGCAAGAGCCTCCTGCGTGAAGATGGCAGGAATAGACCTCCCAGCGAGCACACAGCCCTGTACGCCCAAGTCTCACTTGAGAACACAGCAGAAGACGTTCACAGGCACGTATAGGACCTGAGCATCTAGCTCAGTGCTACCGGTGCATGGGAAAGCCTGCCCTGTTGAGTCTCTGCTCGCTCCTGGCCAGGTCTCCCTTGCATGAACCTCCCTTCCGTGCTCCCCAATGGTCCGCTGCAACATCGCCCACCCCTAAATCTTATTCTTGTGCCATCAGGCCTACAGTACATCACCTACACGTCTCTCAGAGACAGCTAATGCATTATAGGAGTGGCAGGAGGGAGCTGGAGCTTCAGCTGCTTAGGCACAATAAAATAACAAGGGAAGGCCAAGGCTATTCTGGGTCACTTCACCGGTGACTGTCAAAGCCAGCAAGAGAACCTGGAAACAGGCCAAGCTGGCAGAAGAACAAGTTCCTGCCTGTTATGGCATTGGACCCTAAAGCTGGGTCCAAAGATGATCAAAAGATTTGAAAGGCAAATGACCCTGAGACCGATCTGCCGCGGGTTTGTAACCCTCTGGATCGACCGCGTCAGTCTTTGCCTGGGATTCCCCACCCCCAAGGTGCAAACTCCTGTGCAGCAACTCATTTAAAATAAAACTGCGACACCCCTCTCCTCTCCTTAGCAGCAATGTGACTGTCCCCGCAGCATGCCCGTCCCATAACGTGGCGCAGACTAGCCAGCCCTCCTGGCCCAAGTGCCACGCACCCCACTAACGAGACATGAAAAGCCCTTTTGAGAGCAACCCACTAACGACGCAAACCATAGCAGAGTGGCTGCCACCCCCAGCAAACCATCCTGCTGATAAATGCTCTAAGTACATACTGTGGGGGAGCAGGATAAGCAAAACACTCGTTTCTATTGTCTGTGGTACGAAGTTATCGTAAGAACAAGCAGGCCAATGGCCCCCAAATAATTTCTGAAATAAGTTGGTGCCTTTGGGCAACAGCATTAAGCTAGCCAGGTATTTGTACCCAGCGCATGGCCACAGCATCCCAGCAGCCAGCAGGTAGGGTCAGCACAGTCTCACCTGTGTAGCACAGTATTGTGTACTACATTGCCACAAGAGTAAGATCCACCAGCGATTAAGAGATCTCACTCCCACTTTGCACTGGGAAGGCAGATGTTAGAGTGGCTGCACTTGTCCCAGTCCAAGCAGGCAGCCTGTGAAACACAAGCTGTGTCTCCTGATCCCAAGCTACTTGGACCTAACTGCCTCCCTAGGGCTGGTTCACCCATCTTTGCTCCTTCCCTGGTGTCTGAATCAAGCAAGGTATTGACGGTCTCTGTCCTTCTCACCTTATTTTTCTTCATGCATATTTGCCTCTCGGTACTGCTCAGTGCTCTGTCTCAAGGAGTGCCGCTGTCTCCCTTCCTGGACCTAATTAAAGGGAAAAGACAGGTCGGACACGCACGCCTGATGGCACTGAGGTACACCCCCAACCTCATCCCTGCCCAAAAGGGGAAAGAGCAGCTGGTCCCTTACTGCAACGAGCTCAGAATCCAGCATTTCTGGTACTGTACTGGTGTACTGGTGTAAATCCCAAGACATACTAGAGAGATTTGAACCCAGAAAAGTCAAAAGGTATTGCTTTGATCTACTATCGCTGCGCAGAAGGCAGCGCCAGGGGATAGAAATCCAGTCCCCGTCGCAGCGTGCCGTTTGTCTGCTGTCTCCCCTCTGCCGCTCTTCCTCCCTGCCAGTCCACGTCCTCCCCGTCCCCCGTGTCTCTCCCCCTCAGATACACACACACTCCCTTCCTCATTTCCCCCGGGTCATGCTCTTTGTAAACACTGCTCTCCCTATCCCGTGTGGTTGGTCGGGAGCGGGAGCCAAGAAGGGGGTGGAGGGATATTACTCATGGAAGGTGTGGCTGTTGCTCCCTCCAGCGCTAAATTTCAAAGTCCAGCTTAAAACAAAAAAATAATTCAGCAGTCCCCCTCACCCCGTCCCTCCCCACACCTCGACCCCCCGTCAGGCTTCTCGGGCACAGCTAGAAGGCTTTTTACTCTCTTTTTATCTTCCCTCCTCAGCACCGAGCAAGGACAGACACCTCAGTCCCTGTGCGGGGGCCGCAGGCATTAGGCTGGTGGGCATGTGCCCTAAGGGCCATGGAACCACTGATCCAGCTAACGTGAGGTTCAGCGGAGCCGGGCACTTGGGTCAAGAGATGTAAGATTGCTCCTGATGCGACTGTGCCATCAGATGCCAAACAAGCTGCTGCTTAGCTGTTGGAGATGCTGGAATACTTGGTGTATCATACTGATGGTTTATGCGTTACACACTCAGAGTGTGCATATATCCATTTGTTTAGTGTATTAAGGCTATTTCAGTTTTGATTCTGATCTAAAGACCACTCAAGTTACTAGAAATGTTGTTGAATTTCACTACAGTAAAAATCAAGGGGCAACTGGGCTGTGTCCCTGTCAAAAGTGGTTGTACACCAGCAGTCTTCCTTAGTCCCTGGATTTTGTCTGGTATCCTTTGGGAAGCAGGCGTACAAAAATCACACCGTGTGTGCAGCTGTACCTCCCCAAACTTCAGACTGCGCTGATCAGCCCCATCAGCATTTAAGAGAGGGACACTTGGGCAATATTGTATACGTTTTGCACTGCGTTAAATAGGACGTATTTGTAAATAGAATGTGGACCACGTGAACTGGATTTAGGTGGCCTCCTTAACTATCCAGAGTTTTTTTAATAATGTCAGCCAGGACAGGGTAGTGGCTACATCCTAAAAATACGCATTATCTTAGACAAGACAACCCATCTGACTGATTTTATCTGCTGACGGAGTCTCCATGCATTCATGGTAATAAGTAGAACAACCATAAGGACTTGCAAGCAAGCCCCAGCAGTACTCCTCCGCCAGGATACAGTACATTGGTATGTAATGCATGAAAATGTTTGGGTAGGTTTTGGGGTTTTTCTTCCTTAAAACATGCCTACAGGCAAGCAGAAGCAAATAAGAAACTTGTAAACAAAATAAATGCTCTGAATTTAGTCACATTTTACATGGTTAAAAATGAAGCTAAGACAACAAACATAGCCCCTAGAATTTTTCACAGGTTGCTGTAGTTACTGGGTTTAAAAAGCAGAGAAACCGTAACATGGCCAATCTACTGTCACCCTGGAAGGCTGCAGAGAAGGGCTGTAGAAAGAAGGTACTATTGGGGCAAATAATAGTAATTACTGTCTCCAGCACAGAACTTTGCTCTTCACAGATGCTAGAAGGGTTAAAAGAGTTGCCATTCAGGAGCGCGTTGCAGCAGTTCCCTTCCTCAGCTCCCACTGCCCCCCTCCTCGAGCTGGAAAGTCTCTGCCGTCACCCGGGCTGATGGCCACTCTGGTACGTTGGCACGCTGCAGTAAGGGTCTTTGGACTTTTCCGCAGGGTTAGTGCGAGTGTAACCTGGCAGTCACCCTCACTGACACTGTCCTAGCTACCTGATGCGGGGCAGTGTGTGAGCTTGCGTAGGTGGCAGGGAAAACAACCCATCCATTATAGGAGCTGCCAAGGCTCCTATACATGTTACATGGACTAGCACTAGGGTCACTGGGCGGTTGAGAAAGAGTCTGCTGTGTGAAGACTTTATTTGGGGATGGGTCCATGTAACCTCATCTGTGCACTACAGCGTTTATACCTGTTCAGGGCTCAAGTCAGCTCAGCCTCAGGGACTGCGCAGAACTTTTATTTCCCATGGTTATTTGGCTGCAGAGGAGGACAGAGAAACTTCTCTCCTTGACCCCACCTGACTTCCCTGGGGAAGAGCAGTTGCTCTTATCTGGTGTGACAATGCTTCTTTGAGCCAGCCAGTGAATTCAGCATGATCAGAGAGAGATCAAAAACCTTCAAGTGAAGACTACGGCTTTGATGAGTAACTCCATGGGAATGCAGTCAATGATGGGAGCCAGCAAGCTGGCAACGAAGCTGCCTCTCACACAACGCTGAGCTTGTGCAAATCTATACTCTCCTGTGGTCATCTCTCTACAGGCTTCCACCTCCTGCTCACCACCTCCCAGAACCCCGCTGCCAAACAGGACACCCCTCTTCTATACTAACCAAGGCCACCAGAAAAGCAGATCCCCTTTACTGCCAAGCAGCAGGAGCAACATAGAAGCCACCACTACTCGTGGACAGCTATGGTCGTGATGCAGCTGGGCTGAGGTATGGAGAGGAATCTCTTCCTCAGGAGTGGGGAGGCACATCTAGCAGTGACACTCCTGTCCTCTGCAAGGAGGTAGGTGAGCACTGCTTTTATAGTGAGAGCTGGCAGAGCTCAGGGCTCTGCTTTCCCAAGGTGGCCTTCAAGTCCAGACCTCTTCCAAACCACCTTCAGCATTCACAGCAGCCCCTGCAGTTCTGGCTGACTTCCACCAAATGAAAAAGAGTACATTTACAGACCATAAGGTCTGCTGGTATCTAAAGCCAGATAGCCCAAAACAGAGACTGCATTTGGGAACGGATCCTTTTGTGATTGATTTCTGGAGGGCCTCACAGCAAGTGAGTGTCAGAACCAAGCTCAGGTCTGGGATTCTCTGAGTTTGCTTTACAATGCTTAATCCACTGGACTGTACTGCCAGGCAGAGCTGGGGAGTTTGCAAGTCTTACAAGCTCTCTGACTGGTTCAAGGCACATTGGAAAAATCCTCACACAAGCATGGGAAGAGCTCATCAGATTGTTAAAGAATTTCTAAAGCCCAGAGCTGAATTTCTAGGGCTGCAAGGCAAGTGCCAATGTTTAGGAAAGACCCTGCAGACAAACGCTTCAAACTTGCAAAGCATGCAGGATGCGCTCCATACAGCATGCTGCTCCTCTGAGATGCCATCAGCCACATAAACTGCACTCTAGTCCTCAATCCCTTTTGTAGGGATCCAACACATGCTATTGCTTAATAGCTATCAACAGCTTCAACTTTTGCTTCGACAAAAGAAACCCACAAAAACAATTATAAAGTTTTAACATTGCAGCAATCCAAGTACAATATTTCTTGATTTGTCTGAGCAGGAAGAATGAATTTAGTACTCTGAAGAGACCAGGAATCCCTTCTTCCCAGAGCACCAGGGAAAGCACCTACCACTGTTCTATATAGTGCTCTCCAACTTTATCACTCCTTCTGAAATGCTCGCTCTCTCTTCACACATACATAAGGATGAAGTTTCCAAAGGCACCAATGGGAGCTTGGAATCAACAATCAGTTTTAAGTAGGAACTGAGTGCTGAACTGCCCCTTGGGCCTTTGAAAAATCAAACCTAGAAACAAGAGACAAGCACCAGCAGAATACCAACGTCACACTGCAGTGACAAGCTAAACTAGTTCCTAACTAACGCTGCCCAAGGTTGTGCACCCTGGCAAAGCCCCTCCACCAGGTCTTGTCAGGGTCTGTGCCACACAGAGCCAAGTTCTCTTCCACATCTCATCACAGGATGAACAGGTCACGCCACCAGGACTGCACCACGTATTTACCATGGTCTGGGCCAGCCATGTGTCACAGAGTGAGGACTCGTACCTCAAACTGTGTTTCCTCGCTCTGAAATGAATTTAATGGACCCCGCTTCAGGTCCGATTGAATTTGGTGGAGAATGTATCTCTGTGCCACCCCGTAACATAGGGCAGCCTAGCCTACCACTAAATTTAACCTGTGTGGGGAAAATAAGGATCTCTAACACTTTTAGTCAACATCCAAGACTGAAATCCCTTCAGGTAATGTGTAGTGTAGTGGCATGTGGAGGGGAAGGATGCTAGGATGGAGAAAATATCTTTGGAAATTTCACTGAGACTGGACACAGCACTTTGAGGCTTGCAGCCGAAGGCTGACACATAGTCTCTTTGATCAGTAAGGCTGAGAAGTGGATTATTTTGTGATCTCAGTGGTAGAAGGCAGGTAAGATAAGGGTCAGATATGGACCTATACTGTGGTATCTGCCAGCAAGATAGCGCAGCTGGCATACAGAAGAGCCATGATCAGGCAGAGGATGCGTGGCCCAGGGAGTGAGCTATCTGGCAAGATGTTATGGAATGGGCTTCGGATGTTGGTTATTCCATCCTGTTCTTACCTTACCTGACAGTCTCAGGCAGGAGGAGCACTGTGGTCTGCATGTCTCAAACGGACAAATGGAGGGATGTTTGAGACATCTCTGCTGAGCTGAGGGATGAGAACCTTAACGCTGCTGTTTCTTGTTACTATGCTCTACCAAACTTGCCTCTGTTGAACTCAGCGCCTTCCTCCTGTTCTCGTAATTGGGCTTTGTTTGAGGACACAGAAAGGCAGAGGGAAACGCAAAGAGACTGGCGAGAGGTAACATTAGCACAGTACAAACAAGAGTGTCGTTTGCTCTGGGGTCATTGGCTGTGTTAGCTTCAACATCACTGATACTGTTATCAGGGATGTGTTAAGGTACATCCTAGATTGCTCTGCCTGCGTCCTGTGAACAGCCTGTCTCGCCGAGACAGCCTGAACGTGGAAGCAAAGCCCCTGTCCGCACAGCCTCAGGAGGGCACCTGCCGCCAGGCAGAGGGGCTTTGTTTTCTCTTCGTTGCAAGATGCCCCTCGCCATATTGCCAGCGCTTCTCAGCTTAGGAGAGCCCTCGCTGCTCACACACCAAGGCAACAGCTGGATGAAGGATTGGTGAATGCAGTCAACTCTCCATACTCTCTGACATGCCCAACTCATTCTCCCTTGAGTGGCGCCGATGTAACTGGATTGAGCGAGTCTAAATACAGGCCGTCCGAAAAGCCAGGGCTTGTACCACAAGTGCAGCCACTTGATTTCTTTCCTTGGTTTTGCACTTACACAAACATTCCCACCTTAAATACCCTTTCTCCTTACCCTCCACCCTCCTTTGGCCTTACACAGCCAGCATCCTTCTCTATGGCTGTCTCTGAGGCAGCCAGCACAGCAATCAGCATGCAATCCTGTGAAATCAAGGTACACTTAATTCTTCCCCCAGCCTCCCCCCACATCTCCCCTCCTCTCTGTGGGTCGCTCCCTCCAAGCTGCCTGAAAGCTTTCATCTTTGTGCTGTAGCATCTCCTTGCCTCAAACACTGCTGCAATTCTTCCACTCCTCAGCAAGCGTGGTTATTCTGGGAGCCCCCTGCCAGCTGTGCAGAATGGAGGCATTTCATAATGGAAGTTGTGCAGCCACCTAAACAAAATGCTCCTTGCTTGGGCTGCCTCCCACTCATGATTCAGGCAATTCCTGCCAGTTTCTAGGCAAACTGGGACTCCAGGGAGCCTTGCTGGGAGCCTCCTCCCCAGTCTGGAGGGTGCAATGGAGCCTCCATTCCCAGTGAAAAGCCAAGCAGAGGTACCCCCCAGTAGTTTTGGGGCAAGGTGTCTCAAATCAACACACAGCTGCAGCAGGAGACCAGTTTGGCTCTGCTGGCAAACAACTGCTGTCACACAGTGCAGAACAAAAACGTCAAAGTGACAGGCACAGAGGCTTTTGTGGACATGATGGACTATCAAAGTTGAGGAAGATGTCCTCAGTGAAGCCCCTCCAGATTAGTACTCCCTCATCAGCAGCACCAATGCTAGAGCATACATTTGTACAAGAACACAAAATCACCTTGAGTCTTCCAGGTGACCCAACACACGCCACCACAAGGGCCAATACAGTCAGATCAGGCAGGCAGAGCTCGGTCAGCCCAAGGAGATCTGTACCTGCTTTGACTGTGAGCATCATGCTTTGACTGCAAGCCTCCTTCGGTATCAGCCCACGGACAGAGTTAAGACAGCAGAGGATGCAAACTCGCCCTTCTCCAACGCCCTGTACGCACCCAAGGTAGCTCCCACACTGCTGGAGGCGGAAGCAGACCGCTGCGGGCTCCTTCTGTTATCTCCTCTTGGCAAGAGAACTGCACTGATAAATCTCTCGCTGGTTATTCATTAACTGCAAGAGGTTCGTTCCCAAGATGGAGAGAACACCACCATTGATTTAAAAAGAAAGAATAAAGGACAGTCGTCAGCAAGGGACACCCGTTCTGGGAGACCTCTCCATCACGGGAGACTGGCACAGTCAGAAGCCCAAGGGCTCAAACCACCACTGCTGGTATTCAGAACAACTAGGGGAGCAGTTGCAGAAAAAAAGATTGGTCCAAAACTTTTGGGCAGGTTGGAAAGGACCCCACAGAGCTTGTACCAGTTCACAGTACATCTGAGACCTTCCAGCAGCGAGACCCACACCCCCAGAGGCCAGCCCCTCACATCTATTATCGGTTTTCCCCAGGGCTGCACTTGCCAGCTGCAGAGCAAGCACTGGCAGCGGGCAGAGAGCAGTATTTCAATCCTGGGGGTGCTCAGCTGGGCACTGGGAACCCCTGCACTGGGGAAGCACCCAAGGCAGGCAGCGCTGCCAGCACGGGCACAGCACCCTCTGCTGCAGCACGGCCAACCAACACAGGGCACCTCGGACCAGGCACACCAACCGCCTGAAGGAGAAAGTCGCATGTCTGCCTCTGCGTCTCTGGACAAGGAAATCGAGGTTTGATCCAGCCCCTCTGCTGACTTTGACAGGAACAAACAAGCCCACAAAAGCTGGGCTCGCCTTTCAAGGAAGCTCTCTAACTGGAGGAACAGCAGCGCAAGTAGAGATTGCTGAAAAGGCAGGGAAATTCAAATGCTGTCAGAAGAGCTCGTATATTCTCATGTGAGTGGTTTCAGAGCAATACATGCAGGCTACGTGGGTCTCTGCTGCGTGAGTTGCATCCTTCTATACACACCAGCTCTGCTGTTGTGGACTGTTATGAGCTCTGACCCACACTCCTCCTCTCCTATACCACCACCTGCCACTCTTCCACTTGTGCAGTTTTCCAAGTTTTTCCTCACACTGAGGCAGACTGACCTGGGTCCTGATCACTCTGTACTAATCTGGCCTCCTCAGACAACTAAGCATCACCCTGTAATTGCAAGTAATACCCCTCTTTTCTCTATTGTACTGTTAATTGAAAGCACTAAGTTAACCTGCATCAAAGCACTGAGAGCCAGAGACACCACCCAGCTAAAAATCCTTCCATAAATTGTTTTTATTTCCCTTAAGCTTAACACTGTTCCCTAGAAAAATCAGTTGGTCAAGTAAGGTTTTATATAATGCAACTGACCAGACCATTACCTCTTCTGAAAAGTAAAGACTAATTAAATAACTTTTCATAGCACAATTTTTAAAATCTGTACAATTTTAAAATCTGTACAATCACCTTCAGATCACTGTTTCTTAACTTTTTTCTCTTTTCTAACTGAAGTACAACCTAGCATCCTTGAAAAAACTGATAAACTAGTTTCTACAAAGCTGGTTTCCATTTACAAGTAATTAACGATTAGATCACAGCTTTAGTTACTTCCATATTTCCATTAGTTTTCACTCCTTTTCTTTGCTTGCTTGGGAATGCATCAGTCTAGCTTAAAAATTGTTTGAAAATTTGTTCTCTGGATGCTTTATGGCCAATGGGTTGAAGAACACTTTTCCCAATAAGCTGGAAATTTCTCCTATGGCCACCAACACACCAAACAGCCAGACAGTCTTCTTGGAAGCAACTACATCCCTAGCTACATTCAACAGCTAAGGCTTTTAATAGTAAAACAGGTTTTAAAGCAACATCCACCATGCCTGCTGTGTACACATTCATGTATTTTTCTCCTTTATAACTGTATTAAAACAGTCACTCCTAAGCATAGATTATTTTATGTTTATACAAGGGTAGTATCCAGAGTTTTATGTTTTTCTTTCCCCACAAGAGGAAGTGTTTACAGAAGAGGCAATATCCTTTTATGAGACTGATACAATTACGGGTAGGAAAAAACCCACAAAACAAAACCAAAGCATCAGGCAGGCACTTATACATACCAACACTTTTTATAGGCATTTTTATAGGAACTCAGTAGTTCAGCCACCTTTGAGCTCTTAATTCCCTGATAGTCTCTTCAGGAGCAACCATAAAAACTATTCCATGCAGCCATTAATAGGATTACTTTCTTCCAGGCATTCCTTTTCCTGCCTGTTTTTCTCATGACTGGCCAGAAGGCTCCTGTTCCTCTCCTGAAGCTGTTCCACTGGCTCCCCTTACTCTCCTTCTCTCTGACCCTGTTAAACCACAAGTCCTGCTTTCCCCTTTCCAGAATATGAATTACTATGGCATTATTCACCAGTAGTGTAAACAGCACCAGGCATTGAGATCCTGCTTTATAAACCTACACAAAAACATGTCCCTTGCTCTGCAGGGCACTTAGTGCCAGGCTTCTGTGAAACTCTTGCTCACCAGTTTGAACTCACCTTCTTTGCAGAAGGATCCCAGCACACTGCTATTTTTCCACAGGGCAGATGTCTACACTATTCTTGCTCCTCTTCTCTCCCTGCCCCTTTCTCTTACCCTTCCAAAGAGTCCCTAGTTATCAACTGCCTTTGTTTGCACTAATGTCATTCTTCTTGTATGGCATGTTGAATTCAAGTACTTGTAACTCAATACATCAAGTTTCTTCCTTAACTTTCTTCTCCACTGAAGAAGAGAGATTGCTAGAGCTGAGTCTCCTGCAGTTTCCACCCTTGGCTGCATGGGGCCAAGCTGGAGCTAGCAAGTGCTGCACAGAAAAGTAGGGCATAGAAGTGTCAACCTGGTCTCAAGGGACTGAGATATTCCCCAAAGTGTTTTTCCCACTCCATCAAAGGCTGAGATCCAGAACAGGAAGCGCTAGTGAGGTGACGATCAGCCCCACTAGCAGCTAAATTGTTCCCCAGAGCCTTCCAGAGAGCTGTAGCAATGCACCAACACCATATTCCTTGTCCCTCTGCAGTAAGAGAGCACAGTGCAGTTTCTTCCAACTCTCAAACTCACACGCAATCCTTTAAGGCATAACATCAGGCAAATCACAACTATCATTCTCCAGGTCAGACTTGGGAACAGTCACATACACCAGTCATGCTTCTACATCCATTTTATACACAGTGCCATATAATATACAGAAACTTTTATATACATATATCTTTATATAATATGCTATATTAATCTGTATCTTTCTTTACAGCAATATTAGTTTGGATCTTTCATACATAGGTACAAAAAGTCACATGAGAATGGCACATGAGGAGTGCTTTAGTTTCCTTGTAGTCTTCATGCTGGGGCAGCTCGGAGCAGGGATTCAGAGGGCAGCATTCCCAGGATAGGCAGTGACCTCTTGGTTGAGCATGGGGACACAGGATCCTGTGCTGTCTCCCCGCTGATTGCATATGCAAGTGCTCTAAGCCCTGCAAGAGGCAGTCAGAGCAGCTCGGAGCTCGCTAGAAGGACTGTTTCTCCCATAAACGCAAAAGGCTTCAGCTATAAAGAGGCAATTGGGGTCAAAGAGTTAATTCATAGCTACCCTACTCTGAGGTGCCCCAGCACATAATGTGAGATAGGTGACAGAAACAGGCAGAAGGGCTTTTCCATAGAGACATTGGTGTCCGCTGACAGAGAGAGAAGTGGGAGGCAAGGGAGTTATTGTATGCCATTGCTGCGTGGGCCCCCCCCAGCAGACAGCTCCAGTCCTACAGAGGCCATCCAGCTGGGCTCCACCCACCACAGCTGGCACTAAAAAGCACAAAAAGATGAGAAAAGAAATAGTTTCTGCCAGTTCCTCTGGTCTTGCTGTCTCTGCTCACTCAGAGCCATTAGGGAGGACAGGCCAGACTGGTGGCTGTCACAGCAGGATACTGGAACAGACAGCCGAGCCAAAGGAAAGGGTCTTACAGGGCAGAGCGCTCCTCTCCTGCTGCCCCACACGCACAGGCAGAGAGGTGCAACCCATCACCAATAATCCCTGTGTTGACAATAGTAATTAAGTTTATCACTAGGACAGGAGGTTGAGAATATTCCCTGGACATCACCTCTTCAGTCAGCTGCAGCATGTGTGGAAGGAAAGCTGGGAAGCTGTAGCCTCAGTAGCTGCAGATGTTGCCACTTTGCCACCAGACAGTGGCCATCAGCAAGCGCTGCGGACATACTGATAAAGGAGTTAAGACCCAAAAAGGTGCATGGCAGTGGTCTAGAAAACACATAGGGATGCGACAGCTTTGCACACACAACATCCCTTAAGTAGTGCATCAAGACAGGACAGACCGTACAGGCACATGCCACCAAGCCAGCCTGAGTGCTGAGTGATGCACACACTGCTTGGGGCTGCTCCCTCCTCCTGGCACTGCCACGTGCACCAGGTACCTCCAACTCTGAGCCATCAGAACTGCACAAAGCCCATGACGGAAAACAAGGTAGTGGAATTCCAATAAAAAACAAAATGAAGGCTTATTCCTATGCTGCTCTGTGTTTAATGATTTTGCAGAAATAAATAAGTAGCCAGATAGGGGCCCCCTCATCATACAGATATGCTGGGCAGGTAGAAAACTTCAGTAAATGAAAAACAGAGCACAGGATGACATGGTGAGGTCAGAGGTCTCAAACACAGCAATGAAAGCAGCAAAAATGCCCAACTCTCTAAAAAGAGAGCTTACCTTTGGAAGATGGCTGTTCCAGAGCCAGTGAGAGAAATACCAGTAAATCAAAACTGCAGCAGACAGTTCAGAATATGTTAAGTCCCTTTCAGCAAAAGTTCTTGCAAAAGCAGAGTCAGATCTTGAAGAGCAGAAAGAGTTTTTACTCACAAATAGACCTGAGAGGAAGTTTTACTCGTGAATAGACCTGTTAAACACTGACTGAGGTCACATACACCAAAGGTAGGAAGTGGTAGAAAGTCTTCCCTTTCTACTGCAGAGAAAACACTCGCTTTGCACAAGATGAGGTTCTAGATCAGAAGGGGCTGGCAGGGTAACTGCAGTGTGGGTTCGAGGAAACAGCCTGCCTCAGGTCAGGCTTTGCTAATGGCACTTGGATATGACCTCAGGCAGCAGGGGACAGTGGGAAAATCTGGCAAGTCCTAGCAGAGGCAGAAAGAGAGTGCCCAGCAGCAAGGGCAACTCTGAACCAGCCCTTGGCCACACTGTATTCCCTTTCATACATCCAGAGAAGAAATAATGCGCAGAAGTGGGAAAGGAAGCTGGCAGATGTCTGGTCCTAAGCAGGAGGCTTGACCTCAAGCCAAAGGAAAACAAAGGCACAACAGGTACGAACTGAAGAAAACAAGCGAAAAAGAAAACAACAACAGTAACAGAGACAGCAAAGTGCTTGGAGACAGCTGATGCTTTTTAGGACTGCAAGTCCCTATGACAAAGCAAGGAATTGCTCTCTTCTTAATTGTTTCGAATTTCCAGGGTGCATGCCCTTAAGCAACCTAAGTTTAGGCTAACAACATCCTCCCACGCAGAGCGTAACAGCTCTCAGGGAAGTGCTAGGCACAGATACAGTCAGGAGAGGGGGAAGACAGACAGACGTTTGGCAGTTTGCGGTACTCCTGCCACACAAGGAAGCCAACAGCCTTGCTGCTCTGCAGAACACACTGCCCTCGGCACAGCAGGCTATTGTTATACAGCAAGGGATCTCCTTCCTAAAATATTTCTCTGCTCTAATGACACAGAGTTTACAAATTAATAGGGTTTAAGTTTCAGGCTCTGTCCGCCACAGATCTAACACCTACCCATCTTGGCAGTGAAGGCCACGACTCTCAGAGCTGGAATACAAAACTCAGAAGCAAACAAACCACAGGGTCCCCCAGGCTTGTCTGTGCCATCTAACCTGTCAGGTCTCACTGCAAGGGGTAGTGGCTCCTCTCTGGAACAGAACAGAGCAGACACACAGCCTGCTGAGGAGCTGGCAAGGGGGAGAAGGACATCAATGAATGCTGATACAGTCTATTTCACACATCTCTCACACTTAACCCATAACACCAGTAAGACCATCTGACCGGAGAGCAAGGAACTCCCAGGCCAAGTCCCACCTCCCAGCTGCAGTCTTTCTTTCCTCTCATTCTTCCCATAGCTGCCAAGAAGGGGCAATGTTTGCCTCCAGCAGGATGCACTCTGCCTGCAACATGGAGCATCGCCTCCTCCATGCAGGAGCACCATGAGAGGGAGCTTTGGCACAAGAGATGCAGTTCTTCCCTAAATCCAGCGCTGCAGTTCAGTACCGCACAGGCTCCAAGAATGTGCAACAAGCCTGATTCAGCCGGTGCTTCCCAATGCTTCAGAGCAATATATTCCTTCATTCAGAGAATCAGAGCAGTCTGTGCAAAACCGCTGCTGCATTTCCAACCCTCCCTTTCCTTAGGCAGGCTAAAGAGGCACCAGGTACACTGCAAGTAAGGAAGAAGCTGACATTTCACAGCTAGGAAACCACCACCACCTGTGTTAAACCTGTCTGGGTTTTTAAACTGAGCTTTCAGGTTCAGTGCATTAGATATTTGACCCATTTCCCTTTTACTTCCCTGTACTTCTGTAACTCATTACTTTTTCTGCTACAGAACTCCAGGGAGGGAGCACTTAGCCAACAAATATCTACTCGCCCTATGCTTTTCCCAACTAGAAAGAGGATCACACAGATTGTCTATATACTTCCTAAAGTGCAGAGCAGCTCTGTGAGAGTCTGTTGGCAGCAGCATCATTAAATAACAGCTCTCAGCAAAAATCCAGCTTTCATAGGGTGAATTTAAACAGAAGGGATGACAAACAAGTGACAGCATGGAAGGACTGTCAGCAAAAGCCATCTCAGACTTCAGTTGTCTGAGCAGAAAGGAACAAATGTAATGCTACAGATTGGAGGAAAGCTGAAGGAGCTTTTAAGCAAAAAGCAAAGCTGCTAGGTTTGTTGAAGGCTAGAGGTTATTTTAAATGTCTGCCAGTATTTCTGCATTACATTTAAAGACTTAGAAATCATTTTATCAGCAAATTACTGACCTGTGTGGCTTAACATGCTCTGCAGGCAGTAGTGGCGACCACCATACCTAAAAAAATGGAAATCAAATGCTACTGCTACACTTGCTGCAAAGCCAGAATGTCTTCCTACTGCCAAGGGAAGAGAATATCCCAGCAGGAGGTACACATAAGCACAAAGCAAACCCAGCATCAAGCAGAGTTCCAACCCAGCCAATTCCCAAGGCAAACACAGAAGGGCTTCTGTTGACCACGGAAATGCAACAGGGTAGGCTAGAACGCCCTCCAGCATCACTGTTCTGTTGGGATTTAGATGCAGGCCACATTGATGAATATGTGCAGTACTTAGGTGTGCACATGGCATCCACTCACCAGCAGAAACAAGGAACTTGTAGCTCAGTAGCTAAACTTTAAGACGCTCCAAATTTCACTACATCTAAAAAAAAATCCATTCATTCAGGTTGTAAAACGCGCAAAGGATCCTAAATACAGCTTGCATAGGTAATAGGTATCCTGTTCTGCTATGAGAAAGGTCTAACAACTATCCTAGGAAAGGGGCAAGTTAACAGGGTGCCAATACAATGCAAACAACAAAGCACATATATTTTGGGCTAGCTAGCACTGATGCTCCTTCTCCCAGTCTTCCCTATAAGGATATAACCACAAAAGACAAACTCTAAACACACCAACACATGCATTTCAGCAATGATTAACCCAAACTAATCACCATTGCAAGGTATAATTCTGATTATTCATATGCCCCAATTTGTAAATTAAACAGGGTATCTGTGTGGGCAATTCAATGAAAATATTGATCTTTGCCTGCAGGCAGATAAAAAAAGCTGAGAAAACATTTAAGTTCATAAAAAAATATATTAGAAGAGGCCATTTTGCACATCAACATACAGATCTCATCACCCCATCTAAAAGCAGGATGCAGGAAGGATTAAAATTAATTTAAAAGCGGGAAGCAGTAGTAACCAGAAACATGGAAAACCTTTTTAGAGAGAGCATTAAGACTGGGGCCCACATGAATCTAGAGCAGTGAAAAAATCAGAGACACCTGATAAAGAAACAAAATCACTTAAGATATCAAGGGAAGGTTTAAAAACCCCTCTTAATTAGGCCCAGATTACAAACAGTGAAACTGAGCAGAGGGGAACCTTATTAGGAGATGATATTTGAAAAAGTAATGCCATATTCATCCAGTTTGCTGCGCTTGATACAGATCAGCCCTGTTCTGTTTCTTTTGATAGAGACAGGACACGGCAACAAGTCAAACTCCCACAGCAGAAACAGCTCCAAGGAGCACACACTGATCCTGTATCCCCGTGCTTGGTGCTCTTCCTCGTTCTTACATGCCCTTGTGACAGCAACACCTACTTCTCACCTAAATCCTGTTCCTGTTTGGGACCCTCAGCTGTTACTGCAATCTAAACGTCTATGTCCTAAAAGCATAGGAGAGTCACTGGCTTTGTACATCTACACTCACAACCAGCTTTGCCATCTCAGTCCGCTGTAGAGAGCAAAATGTCCTCATGTGATTCCTGTTTACTTTGAAAAAAGTTCTTTCGAAGTTGCAGAAATTAGGAATGAACACTGAAAATACTGACCACAGACCAGGTAAGCAAAAGCTAGAGATAGCTAAAGAACTTCACAGTGTTGACAGCACTCTGACCTTTCTAGATAGCCTTAGTTGCTACAGAGGGCAGCAGCCCTCTCAAGTGAATCAAGACAGGAACCCCATTCAGCTGTTTTTGGTCATCATAGGGAATAGCTTCCCCATGCTTAAGTGGTGCTATCAAGGATGTGGACTAAGACACCACCATCCTAAGACAGAGCAACCAAGAAGAGAGATAAGCTGGCTCCTGGTTATGCGACAGGAATAAGGAGCAAAGAAAAGAGGAAAGGTTAGAGAGCGGCAGTTATAAGAAAAAATACATGATCCAAATAGAGAGGGCAGCTCCCCAGGGAAGGAGAGGGGATAATGGTAAGTATTGGAGAAGAGCTTACTTTCTGTTCAGCATTCGCACATACTCAGCACAGCAGGATCCTAAGTTCTTGGCACTGCTGCAATTAAAGCAACAATAAAAGCAATTATTACTGATGCAGAAGAGCCTTCAAAACCACAGCCAGCCAACATTACATACTAAGGGCCTGATGATCAAAACTCACTGGAATATTATCAATGGGATTATTTTATTCCACTTTGGACAAGCCCAAAAGGGCTGGAGTGCAGCTTATAGGTGCAAAAAAAGGACAGCAGTACCAAACCCTTCACACCTTGTGAGTGAACACAATCACAGCAGGGTCAGAAGCCGTTCTTAACTAAGCTGTTGGATGGAGTTCAACATGCACCTAGTTAAGGGCCTCCCATGTTGCCCCTGAATGCTTCAAGGCTTCAGGATTACATTCTACTACAGTCTGCTGAGAATATCATGAACAAGTGTGCAACAGCAAGTACCAATTACACAGTCAGCTGAAATCTATTGCACCAGGGGATCGTGGAAAAGGGCAGTGTACCCTGCTAGACTCTTTGGCAATGCTTCATTGGTGTAGAGGGTTTCACTTACAGAGCTTCAATTTTAAGGTGCATAAAGCCTACTCTCTGCTCTCCAGGAACCACGTGGCCTCAGCTCCACTCCTTTACCAAACAGCTCAGAGGGGATTTTAAGAATGTGCCATTGAACTGGGCGAACTGTTGGCCCCTTAGCTGGGGTCTAGGGAGTCAGGCACCATGAACTGCGCTTCCAGCACTGCCTCCGCATGGGATGGAACACCCTATTGAAATATCAAGGAAACATATAAAGATTAGAAGGCACAAAGCTCAAGAGTAGGAACCAGAAGCCAAGCGATTAAGAAATCTGAAGATGCTTCATGCTTCCCAAGACAGCTGCACATCAGAGTAGAGTGAGGGCAGAGAAAGCAGGCAATAGTGTGCAGTACAAATGAAGGAGGTAGCACAGGCTTAGAATTTATTTTAACTTTCCAGATATGCTCTTCCAAGATGAAATAGGAGATCAGCCTGTCCAAATGCTCTTATAGCAAAGGAGCAATGAGAATCAAGACACAGACACACGTTTAAAGCAGAAATAATGCAAAGAACGTGGATTTACTTTGTAAGGACTGGGAACAGATCTGTTTGTCAAGAGAGAACAACAGAAACCAGGAATTACCCATAATGTGCTACAACAAGAACCTTAACTAAAAGGGCTTTTTTGCACTTTTACTGCCTTATCTATGGCAAGCCCAGGTCACAAGCATTAGATATTTCCAGGCTTTTTAGAAGCAGCCTAATAATCACAGAGCACAAAGCAAGCAAAAAAATGCAGCATGCCAGGCTGTTTCCTGCTACAGCTGGTCAGGGCAAGGTAACCCCATTCCCCTGGGACACAGTTCCAATGGCACAGAGAAGGAAACAGTCACGCACAATGACTGTGTCTTCCAGGACATAGCAGAGGTATGCCCAGGTCAGAAGTGGCTTTCTAGTGCAATACTGCAACCCATTAAACATCATCAGGTCACTACTGAAACAACAATTTTTTCTTAAGAGGGAGATAATCCACCTTCCCCGCCTTGGGTAGGGCACCAGTAGTTCCACCTAGTCTCAGAGATAGTCATCTCCTAATACCTCACTGCCAGGGACAGAGATGATTTTCATTAATGTTCATAAAGTGCTTTGCAGATATAAAGCTCTGCCTAAGTGCTAAGTGTTATTACTACCCATCTTCTGCCGACAACTAAAGGCAGAAATGAACTCCTTTTCCCTACTCTATCAACATCTGTCAGCAGTCTGCATCAGGAGGTGAGCTAGCCTGCTAGCCTCAGCCTCCCTACACTTCAGCTTCCCTTTCCCCCTCAAAACTACCCAGTTTATTGTGCGTATTCCTGGACACGACCGTTTTAGTGTTTGTGTGTGCAGCAATTCAGCCTTACCCTGTGGTCTGCAATAGTGGATGATCTGACAGCATTTACACAGCTGTTCTATATGAGCTCCTGAACCATACAAGCTCTCAGCAAGGGGAACAATACTGCTCTTTTCTGAAGGACCTACAAACAAAAAAGTAACTTCTTGTTGCTCAGAATGAAAGCATTTTTCTTTTCCAAATTACTTTGAATTCAGAGGGGCTTCTTCCCTCCAATTCAAGACAGTATAGAAAAGGTCACCTTTGGAACCTAAACCATAGGGACAGTATTTTACTGCCCATTTAACAAAGTCCCTGCACTTCTAAAGGCCCTGTAATTTGTAAGAAGCAGGGGACAAGGGGACACAGCATCCCACACTAAATTGTTGAGTGGGAGATCAGCACTTGGACACAAAGTCCAGTTCACTTCTGTACACCTGAAGTTATTTACATCAACGCACACTGGCTATAAAGTGCTCTTGTTCTGAATTGATGGCATTTGATACCACTCATGCTCCGTTTGTGTGGCACCCAGGACAGCACAGCCATGACCCATGCCTGGGGCTTCCAGAGACTACTCCATGAACACAGCTAGAAGCTAGAGATAACAGGAGCTGAGGGATTTGTCATGAGCTAAGCTCCTGGAAGCACAGCATCCTCCCACAATGGAAATACCACAGCTAAGGAGGGCAAAAACATCTCTGTGATTATAAGGAAGTTAAAATAGGAATTTCTTTTCCACTGAGGGAGGACAGAGCTCCAGTGAGACTAATTGGTAACTCCACTGAGCTTTAATATGAAGGTGTTTTATCAATTAAAGGCCTTCTACTGGTCCCAGTATATATAACTTTCTAGATAGGTAGTTTCTCTCCTGCTTCCATCATTGGAAAGTCCCTGCCTAGATAAGTCTATAGCAGACTCCTCCAGGCACTGAGGGTCTGCACAGCAGTACTCAGGTAGTTTTACTAGCAACTTGGTCAAGCTTTGCAATGCGGTGTTGTGCAATGGGGAAGTGGACAAGGGAGGATGGGCAAGGGAAGCACCCAGCTTCCCCCAGACTCTGACCCACTTCAAAAGCAGGGGACTTGCAATCATACCTGCCCATCCTCTCTACCCTCAGTCCCCAGAGGGAACAGCACAGGAAGGAGAGAATGAACATGCTTTTTGCTTAGGGAAAGCCTCCCTGTTTGCTTAATAAATACCTTCCAAAAAGCTTAGCAGCTCTGTAAACATACAAGAGATTTCAATACATAGTAAAAGTTCGTCTTTTCCCTGAACTCCCAATGACAGAGGCTGGCACTGATCTGCAATTACTGCATATGGGTGGTGTGAGGACCCAGCAGAGTCCAGGAGAGGCTCCCAGGCTCCACAGGGGCCAGGCAAATAATGCTAGGTGTTGAGAAGCCTGTTAAATTTTTAAGTTGATGCATCCATGCAGCTCTGAGATGAGAATCCTGTCAGTCCTGCAGGAATGTCGCCAGCTCAGAGTGGTCCAGGGAACTTAGAAGTGATGATGGTGACATCCAGAAGAACTCTTTCTGGCAAAGGAGGGACGTGGCAGAGGGCTTTGGCTCTTCAGAACAGTGTCCTTCCCTCTCAGCAGCAGCCTGGTGGTCACTGAACACAGAAGTACTCAGGGGAAAGAAAACACAGTGCCAGCCCCATTCTTGCTGTGCCTGGCCAGGGGAGGGGAGACTGCATTTGGGGAAAATACAGCCCCAATGGCTTTAAAACAGGAGTGTCCTACAAAAGCAGCAATCCCCATGGAAGTGTGACGAATTGGATCTTGGGCCAGATCTGACATGGTAGTGCAACGGGGCCCAAAGTCTCAATCCGCTCATTTCCAAAACCACTGACACAGTACCAAGGGGGTGATCTGGCCTGGCCCCCTTGCTTCTGTCTATCCAATCCTCAAGCTTCAGAGAATCCACCCCTTCACCCCAGAGGATTCCCTGAAGCAGGGTATCTCACTCCCAAACTCAGCAGGTGCCCTGGGGCAAGGAATCTGCCTCTGAAATGAAATGAGACAGGCTGAGGTAGGGAACTTGCATCTACCTTTAGTGACTCAGACCCTCTTAGTGTAGCAGGCCTTCTGAGGCAATGCTTCTTCTCCCAGCTGCAAGCATGGGACTCAGGCACAATCCATCCTCCAGACATCAGTGTGCCACCACTGCGTCACCCCAGAAGGAATGTTTCCAGCTGTCTCCTCTGATCTGAACTGCCCGATGACCACCTCCTCCAAGTATTATCCCAGCACTCAGCCTATGGGATCAGCTCTCAGAGCCACACCCCTTTACCCTGCACTAGAGGGCTGAAATCATGAGGTCATCCTGCTTGGCAGGGCTGGTTACATGCCCAGAGGGGGTGGAAGTCCGGATTTTGTCAGTGGCCAGGCACTCCTGGCTGCTCACGCCTGTGGGAGTGATGTCCATGAGTTCTCCAGATGAACTAAGGGGGAAAGAGGGTGAGACAGAGATGCCCGACGAAGGATCTGTTGAGCCTGCAAACACCCTCGGGGGCTTTGGGACTAGGTTGGGTTCATATTGTGCCCTCAACAGGATCTCCTGATCACTGACAGACTTGGGCATCTCTGCAAAGTCACTGGAGCTGTCTGACACCATCATGCAGTAGATGTCCTGGAAGGAGCTGCTTTTGCTATCCAAATTAAAGAGACTGTCTATGAACTCAGCAAACTCCAGCACTTGAGGACTGGGAACATCAGTGAGCCGTCCATTCTGGAGGGACAGCTCCTCACGAGGGGCTAAGGAAACGCGGTCCCCCTCGCTGCTGGCCCCCTCCTCGCTGCAGCGTCGCTGGGGGGTAGTGCCACCACTGTTGAGCACATTGTCAGGGGGCTGAGTTTCCTGGGAGTGCTTGGAGAGGCTATCAGCAGCCAGCAGCTCTGTCCGCGAGCTGAGGGAGGGGTTCTCCTCAGGGATAACAGGGTCTATATAAAAGCAGTGTGTCTCATCCTTCTCCATGACAGCATGGAGGCTGGGGGAGCCCCGGATGCTCCGAAAACCAGAGGAGCGCCTTGAATCAAAGCTGTAGATGGATTCATTGTCCGAGAGGCTCTCCATGGTCGCGAGAGGGGCACGACGGTCCTGCAGCTCCACAGACAGACGTTCCTTTGTATCCAGGAGCAGCAGCTCCACAGGGTCTTTCTGCACAGGAGAAAGCGGCTTTGTCTCATAAAACCCCTCCAAGCTTATTTCAGAATGGGACTTGCTCCTGCAATGAGAAACAGACAAAGTGAGGCTGCGTTGCTCCACAGACCCACAAGCTGCCAGAACAGCCAGAGAAACCAAGTCTTGGGCACAGAGTTCCTCATACACACTGAGGGCCCATGTCATTGCTCTAATTAGAGCCATCCACAACCGCAAGAAACCTCTTATCTCCCCATCCTCCCCACTGAAAATATTAGGTACAGTTTCTTTACTCTGCAAACTCAGGTTCTTGCCCTTCTCCCTTTTCTCCTAGCTAAGTATCTTCTCTCTCAAGCATCATTTTCACTTAGGGCTATGGTTCTGCTCCCAGTGAAACTTGCAGCACTTTTGAAGCCCCCCAAAACACGGTGCAGTCTCCACACATGCAAACCCCTCTCTCGCCCAACACCTCTGTATTAGAGAGGATTGAGGCAAGAGAGGTTAAAGGACTTGCCTACAGTTAATCTACTACTTTTCTTCTCACACTCTGAACCTTTCCAGTGTCATGCCTTCCCCTCCTTCTCCATGCTGGCAATCCCTACCTTACCTACCACAAATGCCAGGAGGCTGTTAGAGCACTGACCATGACCAATTCAGCTACTGCTTCAGGTAGCAGATTTTACAATAGGTAAAAAAAGCAATTTACTCAGCTTAAGACAGGTAAAAATCTTTAGAAAGACACCAGTCACACTAAGGCTTTTAAGAATCAGGCAGGCTTCTCCAGAAAGACACCATGTCAAAGACACCGGGAAGGAGCTTCCCACACCAGACATACACAAAGCCTGGGATGAGCTGCAGCCAAAGCAACAGCCCTAAAGGAAAGGAGGAAATATCTGGGAAAAGATTCTGAGCTTGGGAGGACTGCTGCACCTGCCAAAAGGACACAACATACAGGGAAAGGCTTAGAAGTTAGGCCAATATTTGATCCCTTTGTAATTTCAACAGAGTAATAGTCATCTGAGAACAGGTTACGAGAACCCCAAAAGAGGGAGTCTGACACAGTAAGCTGGCTCTAACCTTGAATTCAACACAACCAACCTACAACTGTTTCCACTCTAGCACCTCCCTTAAGCCTTTCTGCCCTCTCCCTTTTTCCTTTCCCTTTCATAACTCAGAATTCCCTCTCTGCTTTCACTAACCTCAAAGGGAAGCAGCTCCTTGGGTCTACTCTGGCTATGGCACAGAAACCACCACTCCTCTCCCTGCTGCCTGACCTAGTTCATTTTCTCAGTCTTACTGTAGCCTTCACAAATGTGGGTCAATCCCTGTTCTTGCTGTTTCACCACAGCTGCAGTTCTGTTTCTAAGCTCTCCTTCACTTTCTCTGACCATTCACTCTCTCTGTGACAAGAACCTTGCCATCTTCATATTATTTGCTGTCTTATTGTCCTGGTTTTGGCTGGGATAGACTTGATTTTCTTTCTAGTAGCTGGCATGGTGTTATGTTTCAGATTTAGTATGAGAAGAATGTTGATAACACACTGATGTTTTCAGTTGTTGCTAAGTAGTGTTTATACTAGGTCAAGGATTTTTCAGCTTCTCATGCCCAGCCAGCAAGAAGGCTGGAGGGGCACAAGAAGTTGGGAGGGGACACAGCCAGGACAGCTGACCCAAACTGGCCAAAGGGATATTCCATACCATGTGATGTCATGCCCAATATATAAACTGGGGGGAGTTGGCCAGGAGGGGCAGATTGCTGCTTGGAACTGACTGGGCATCGGTGAGGGGTAAGCAAATGCATTCTGCATCACTTGTTTTGTATATTCCAATCCTTTTATTATTATTGTCATATTATTATTATCATCATTATTATTTTCTTCCTTTCTGTCCTATTGTTGTAGTTTAAGCCCAGCCAGCAACAAACACCATGAAGCCGCTCGCTCACTCCTCTCCCCCACAGTGGGATGAGGAGGAGAAAATATAAAGAAAAGCTTGTGGGTCGAGACAAGGGAGGGATCACTCACCACTTACAGTCACAGGCAAAAGACAGACTCAACTTGGGGAAAAAAAAACAAAATCAATTTAATTTACTACCAATCAAAACAAAACAAGGATAATAGGAAGTAAACCCAAATCTTAAAACACCTTCCCCACCCCTCCCTCCTTCCTGGCTCAACTCCACTCCTGATTTTCTCCACCTCCTCCCCCTGAGCAGTGCAGGGGGACAGGGAATGGGGGTTGGGGTCAGTTCATCACACATTGTCTCTGCTGCTCCTTCCTCCTCAGGGGGAGGACTCCTCACTCTTTCTTTTCTCCAGCATGGTGTCTCTCCCATGTGAGACAGTTCTCCACAAACTTCTGCAGCGTGAGTCCTTCCCATGGGCTGCAGTTCTTCACAAACTGCTCCAGCGTGGGTCCCTTCCACAGGCTGCAGTCCTTCATGAACTGCTCCAGTGTGGGTCCTTTCTGTGGGCTGCAGTCCTTCAGGCACAGACTGTTCCAGCGCAGGCTCTCCCATGGAGTCCTGGCCATCTTCAGGGACATCCCCCTGCTCCAGCGTGGGCTCCTCCCCGGGCTGCAGGTGGGCATCTGCTCCCCTGCTCACCTCCATGGGCTGCAGAGGGACAGCCTGCTGTCTTACCATGGGGTGCAGGGGCATCGCCTCCGGCACACCTCCTCCCCTCCTTCTTCACTGACCTCGGTATCTGAATAGGGGTTTTCTCTCACATTCCACTCCCCTCCCCACTGCAGGTTTCCCCTCTTAAATCTGTTCTCCCAGAGGCGCTACCACCATTGCTGATGGGCTTGGCTTTGACCAGCAGCAGGTCTGACTTGGAGCCGGGGAAGCTTCCAGCAGCCTCTCACAGGAGCCCCCCCCTGTAGCCCCCTCCTCTGCTACCACACAAACCAAAAACACCTATTAAACTGCCTATCTCAACCCACAAGTTCTACTCACCCCCCTGCCCCCGATTCTCTCCCCATCCCACTGGGTGGTGGGGGAAGTGAGGAGTGGCTGCGTGGTGCTCAGTTGCTGGCTGGGGTTAAACCACAACACTTATCTATCTTTTAAATTTACATCTCACTCATGTTATCTCAAGGATACTCAGCTGTCCATCACTCAGCACAGACCATCTCACCCTGCCTCTTCCGCCACACACAGAGCTTCTTGTTGGGTCTTTCCACCTCAAATCTCCATAGAAGTGCTTCCCTTGCAAAGGAATAATCACCTCCCACCCATAACGCTGTCTTCTGTTCCTATTCACAAATCCCATTTGCTATCTCTGACTACAAACCATCTTCCCTGTTTTGTCTGCAAATTTGCCCTACATAATGCAATTCTGTGACAGAAGTCATGTGTTCCAACTTTGAAATAAGCCTTTACCCACATTTTTATGTTTATTTTCTTTGTTTCTTGCAAGTCTGTGGTCCTGCAATGCCTCAAATATCTGGAATTCTGCAAGGAGTCTCTCTGCCTTTAGCTCCTGGAGGAAAGTGTTTATGTACACCATAAAGAATAAGTTCTTCCCCAAACCACTCCTCCATATACCTTCTAGATGTTCCTCCACCTTTTGGTCTTTGCCAGACTACTGATGTTAGTGCTCAGTGATGGTCCAGCTTTCGGAAAACAATCCCTGTAGGAACACCTTCAGTACTCAGAACATGCCTTTTCCCCTTGCCTACTTGCCACTGGACTGAGCTTCCTGCTCTTGTCCTTCACAAACAGGACACCAACTGCTCTCCCCTCATCTGTATCCATGTTCCCAGATTGTCCTGTTTACAAACATTACACAAGTCACATCATAAAGTAGCTTTAAATGCTGATCTTCTGGTAAGCTTATGGCTTTCACTGTTTCTCAGCTTTTGAGAATCACCATATAGGCTGTCTTTGGGCACATAATTCGCACAGGAAAACAGAAATTTAGCTGCAGGACTGCAAGCTTTGTCTTAACAGTTTCAGGGAAAACCCCATTTGTCTGAGTACGGAGAAAAGGAAGTTTCTTCCATACCCTTATCTTCTGGGTTCTCCTGACCTTGCTGCACTCACAGATTCTTGAGCAACACAAAGGATATTTTCCCCCCAGCATGACACAAGACGTGCTGAAGCTAAGTAAAAGTCTCACAAAGGCAGCCCGTGGACCTATCCTTTCCAAAAACATTGATCACAATGCCCCAAGAGGAAGAGGACCCACACCTAGAGCCAACAACCCATCAAAGAAATCAAAGATATATCCTTACTTAGTACTGCTGTTCCTTCTGTCCACTGTTACAGCTCCAGTTCCGATCTGCACTGAGGGTCCACTAGGTAAGGGCTGACTCTGGAAGATCAACTCTGGGGTGAGATCCACTTCTGTAGGACTCACCATCACTTTGGCTGCAGAAAGTAAAGCTGTTTTCCCCTTGTTGTAATTCTCCAAGACCTATTCAAGGCAAGCAGAGGAACAGTAGTGCTTTACTGGAGATATCAGCATCGCTGTTCTCAGCTCAGGACTTCCAAACAGCTGGATTTGCCTGTTTCTTACCAATACTTTCTGCAAGCACAGGGCAAGATCTTGAGATAAAGGATTATATCAATAAATTCTGACATACTCTATCCTGTCAGAATGCCCTGCTGTGAATCCAGTGCTGGGGAGGTAACTGGCAGGATGCTGGCAGGAGCAGCCTTCAGACCAGCAGGGCAGAGGAGACTTGGCTAAATCTCCACGGTAGAACTGCAGGGCTAGGAACTGTAGCTTAATGGCAGAGACCCATTCTACAACCATTATACATAAGCTCAATCACCCCTCAGACTAACAGAGGGGCTGCAGCCACAGCATGAAGGACTTCTGTCACAGCTTGGATTTCACCTGAACTGCAGCCTGTAACGGGCAGTTCTGAAAAAAGGAACCAAACAACAGCCAGCCTCATATTATTATGACATTCAATTTGGAAAGACAACTTAGTCTGGGACTCTGTGTATTGGGATGGAGATCTACGTTCCATTTCCAGACCTCATTACATTCAACACTAACAACCTGTGTATGATTGGCCCAGAGCACAATCTTCTTTCCTCCTTCACTGCAAAGTAAATGGCCTTGTGTATTTAAATAGCCAGCTCTCCTGGCCAAGGACTACCTCTTCTGTGTACATAAAGGCCTGTGACAAGGCACTCATTTTATTAGGGCACCTAACTGCTCTTGCAATAAGAATTTCTAAAACTGGACCCCACCAACAGTACCTTCCTGGCCCTCCAATAAGCACACAGAGCTTTGGCTTGGCACCAAGAAACTTACTGGGCTCATATGCTAGAACCACCATGCCTTTTGTCCATTTTGTGTTTACAGCTCACCTCTCAGCATCATTATGCTGAGCCTTTCCTGCCCAAACCCTGGTCTTTCAGGCATTCAAAGCCAGAGCCTATGTTATTGCACTGAATGATCCTTCCCCACCCCGATCCTAATTCTCTGCGTTACCTTGTTGAGCCCTTCCATGACCACATATGGGAGGTGTTCGTGCAACATCGCCGGTGAGATGATCACTTCATTAAATGCCTTATTGTCACCCCAGATAGCAAAGTAAGTGGGATCCTCTTGCTCACAGCAACTGGAAGAGGAGTTGGGATACAAACAGAGGGGAAAACAGGGAGCAGGGGATGAAAGAGCAGGCCAGTATTTTGGCATGCAAAAGAAAGAAACAGCAGGTTGCAGACAGAAAAAGCAACAGGAGAAGAAACAGAAGATATTAAAGTACACATGCTACTGCTATTGCTCCAAAACTTTGCACTAGCCAACAGTGACACGACTATCTTCCTATTCTGACAGCACAGACACAATCACTGTCATCACAAGACAGTGGGGAGTGGGATCACTTCCTTCATAGATGGGTTCCTGTCTTGGGAAGCCTTTTCCAAAAGAAAACTTTCACCCCCACCCATAGGCTGGCTTCGCAGCTCTGCGCATACTCACCAGCACTGCTCTGCAGGGTGATTGTGCACCACGTGGATGATGCGGCCAGGTGGGTAGAGTGGTGTGCTTGCAGACAGGGCAATAGTCAGATCACTGGGATGGGTCCAGAGGCGATTACTCGTTACTGAATTTTCTTCCGTCTCTTCAGGGAGCTCCGACTTGGGTATGCACTTCGTAGCACCCACAATGATTCGCCACTATTCAACACAAGAGAAAGGAAAGAGAATATTGAAAAGAGAAAAACAAAGAAAAGCAGAGTCATCTCAAAGGCACTATTGGGAGATTTAAACTGAATACCTAATACCAGAACAGAGGAAAAACAGGTCTTGTGCCTTGATTGCTTAAATAATAGACCAAGAGACAAAGATAACCCGGCCCAGAAAAGTTGTTTCTTCCTTTCCCAGTTTTAACCTTAGAAGTGGCAACATCTCATCCTTCCTTGTTTTGGAGGTTTTTGTGGAGTTAAGGATCTAGAGCAAGCACCAACTTGTCCACCAATTGGTAACTTAGTATCTTTCAGGATAAACAAAGATGGAATCTGAATTTAATGTAGAAAAATAGGCAAAAGATTATGCAACATAAACAGACAAAAATTCTGTTTAGGCCTTTCTTTATGCACTAAAAGAAATCCTAAAACCCCCAATATTCACCAAAAACCGCATAAACCAAAACACAAAAAACATAGAATGCTAACAAGAAAAATAAATGTAAGCTCAGTTTTCTCCCTCTACGGGTCATATCTATAACATTTTACCCCTAAAAATCTTAAATGTCTTATGTTTCTTCCATCTCAGTGTAATGGTAAAGAAGCCTGGGGAGGAACAACTTTCCACATTTCCTATCTCCAAAATATTAACAGACGACTTATCCTAGAACAGCACCACCCAGACAGCATGCAGCAGTGTCTGTAAGCAGACAACTGTTGTACTTTCTAGCCTGTTAGCATTTGTTACTGGCCAAGAAAAGCTACAGTTGGAACACAGACTTCAAAACAGGCTCAGATGAGAGTATTTCCTGCTCAGTTATTTTAGACCTGTGATGGTGAATTTACAGCACGTGAGCCAGAATCATCACACAGCCTACAGAGTGCAGCCCTTTGCCCTCACCTCTCTAGCTGCCTTCCAGCTCTTGCCATCACTCCTCTGGTTACCTAAATAGTAGTCACAGTGAACCTGAGGAGACCTGGAGGGCAGAAATCTGCAGTATTGCTATATGACACTAAAAGTTTACCATCACTGCTCAGAGACTCGCCTCCAGGTGTCTATTATTTTTACTCTTACCTTTGGTTTGTTACTTCTTTGAAGAACATCCAGAAGCTGCCGGCGAAATCCCTCCAGCTGAGAGAGACCAATTCTGGAAAAGAGGAAGATGTATTTACAACAGCTGGGCAGGGAACAGCAGGTGGGTAACAGGACAGTAGGGACACACAGCACAGAAGAACAAGAAACTATGCTACAAGAGATACTACAAGAATGCAACAACACCATAATGCAGATCATTTCAGAGGTGAGTTGTGGCATCACTCAGGACCAGTAACCAGGGTTAAGAGGCCACAGGAAACCATCGTGACAATAGACAAGTATGAAATGTAATAGCAGAGTCAGATCAGTGAACACAGGTATGAGACAGGTCAATGAACAGATAAGGAGGGAGATGATGCAATCACAGAAACAAGTGAGCAAGAAACAAGTATAGGATGACACAGAACAGGTAGGTTAAAAAGGTGTCAGAGCTATATGACACCACTAAACAGATGAAAGAATGGACAAGATTTTGTCATACAGGTTACCAAGAGGCATACTCAATACCATCTAGTACTTTTTCTCTGCTGAATTCTACACGCCTTAAATGGTGGCATTTCTGTCTGTACAATGTATCTGAGGTCATGCAACAGGGCAGAAGCAAAAGCAAAAACCAGGTTGTCTAGCTCCTAAGTCCGATGCCCTGTTCAGCAGAACACGTCCCAGGAGATGATGAGAGGTGAGAAATGCCAAGACACAAGAAATGAGGGAGCTGGTTCAGAAATGTGAGATGATATAGAATAGGTATTCAGGGACAAACAGTACAATGAGATGACAGCACATCTAGTTCAGGGCAGAGTGTAAAGACGTCCAAAATAACACAGGCAACCAGGAAGATGGCATTGACATGTCAGATACCACAATGAGTATAGTTACAGAGGCAGGTTATTCACCCTTTTCTTTCATACAGGCAGCTGAGAGACAGGGAGGGATATGCCTATAAAAAGGTGTGTGAAACACCAATATAGGTGTCCAGGTAAAAGATGCAGAAATACAGGTAACTAGGAAGACAAGTAAGAAGCATATAAGGACAGGTAAATGAGGAAACTGGAGACAGATATGATCTAGGTGTTTCTGATAGGAAACAGGTAACTTTGGTATAGAAACAGCAGAAACTCATCAAGAAATTCAGACACTTCTCAACTTGCCTGGGCACTAGATCTTTGCCAAGCACGACTGCAGTCACAAACTCTTTTGAATACTCCATGGCATCCTCACTGGAAGAGAAACAGGACCAAGAAGAAGCAAACAGCGTTTCACTAGCAGCAAACTGCACTTCATTCCCAATTTGCCCCTGGTGCCAGAGAGGTTACCAAACAGCAAACCAGGGTCATAAAAACCACAAAGCTGCTCAAGGCTTTTGGGACTTGCACCTTGATAAAGAAAAGCCTAATATTCACATCCCATGCCCCAAGCAATATTACTCTGCATATAGGCTCTGAATATACTTGGAAAAGGAAGTACTTTAACTCAATGCCTCATAGTCATCTTCCAATAGTTTGGGAATGGCCAGGACAGCAGAAAGGAAGAAGATATTCCATGCTCCTGAGACTACTTTACAAAGACACTTTAGAACTCAGATGGCCACTTTCTGCAGCAACCTGAGTACCAAGAGGGAATTAAGGCTTCTACTCTATGAGCTGGTTCTGCAATCAGCTACCTTCCTAGAGATCTTCTGAACCAGTTACCAAAGGAAGAGGCTGCATCATTACATTGATCTAGAGATGGTCCTCGGGGTGACACACAGTGTAACAGAAGTGTGGCAGTCAGAGGCACCCTGAGACAGTTGAAGTAACACAGGATCTCAGGAGAGGAAGCTCTGAGCAGAAAGCTATAAAACTCTCATGAAACATTCTACAGAGCAATTCCTCTATAGTTGCAGAAGACCAGGGATTACTATCATAAGGCATGCCAATATCCAGATTCATTAGTAGGATGGTTTAAAACCCTTGGCTGCTCCTGAAACATGATGCAGTTAACTATCACAAGAAGCTTCTGATAATCCATAGCTGCTCTCAAGTGCCCCCATGATGTTTGTCACAACTAGAAAAACCTTTATCTCACTTCACAGCAATCAAGTGGGATGGTTTTGTTTGGCTGCCATGTAAGTAACATGATGAGCAGGTCTGTTCCCATTTACAGTGGGAGGAATTCACCATACCTCTCTTCAGAGATCTGAGGCAGCTACCCTAGATTCTCCCTATAGCTGAGAGAGAGAGAGAGGCACCCAAGAAAACCAATCCCTCTGACCTATTTTAGGCACCCACTTTAGAATGACAGAAATCACACCCCAGAAGTGCCAATTCCTTTGTCAGCTGCAAAAGGAGTCCAAACAACTAGATCAACTGATGCAGACATCTATGTTCAGTCAAGTATCTCCCTTATTGTACATCTATTCACAGCAGATGGGGAAAGGACACACTGGCACTGTGCAGAGAATAAGGAAATTGCACCCCATCCACTTGGCCTGCATTTTCCACTAGTCAGGGTGAAATTAGAGCTATAGCCACAGACAACTAACTCATAAACCAGAATATTTGGGACAGTGGCCACCTGCTATCATAACCTAAATTCCAAACTATAACACAGAGCAAAGGTTGCCAACAACCCTCATCTCCTATAGACTGGCTCTCCATTTTTCTGCATGCTTCTCAGGGCAGAGACTTGTCTTTTACTGCTCCTCAAAGCATCACAAACAGGATCTGATCCAGCTACAACTATACAACCCCTCTCTCTCACCGGTCCTCCTGCCCCAACACCTACCTCAGCAGCCCACCTGGGGGAGAATAGGCAAAGCACTTCAGTGATGGATACTGTGGACGCAAAAGGAAGGACAGGATGGCAGCTGTGCCAGCCCCTAGGGAATGACCAACCACAATCAGGCCATAGTGTTTTGTTCCTCTCCCCTGAAAACAAACAAACAAAAAACCAAACAAGAAATTAAGGTCATACTGAAAGGCAAGTCCCCAACTCCAAAATCTGCACCTTTCCCCGGCTGTCAGTCTTTCCTATACATGAGCACTCCAGACTCCAGCTAACCAGCTCCTCCACTAATGGGAACTAGTGAGGGTATATTAGGTCTTGAAATGGAAGCAGAGTTCTTATTTACACTGTTTAGCCTAAGTCACAGTGGCCGTCCCAGCACTCTCCTGCCCTGCAATGTTGCCTGTTCTGAAGGGATGCTAGAATCCATTGTCTTCTGGCATTCTCTCCTATATCTCCATCAGTCAGTGTTTGACCTACTGAGTCTTCCTTAAAAGAAAAAAGGTAGGAAGAAAAAGGAATTGTACTGTACACAAGCTGTTTGAGTTATTTAGGATTTGATATGAGCCTTTTGCTCCTCAAATCTGACAGCCTTCTGATAATATCTGAGTCCAGGCTCACACACCTAAGGTCTCCTTGGTTCTAGAAATTACTTGCTTTCATTAATTCCATCACTTGTGCAGGCTGAAAAACAGAAATCCTAACTAGCAGTTTGAACAACAGTCTTCTAAGTCTAGATGCTCTCAACAGCTGACCACTGCTCAAGTAATTCAGAGACAAAACTATTCTCTAACATTTTGTATTGTTCTTGTTATTCAGAGGCTAGAGTGCTAGGCATGGCTTAGAACCTAGAAGTTCACTAAGACAACATTTGAAAAGTTTCAGTCTTGTTTTTCTGCAGAGCTCTGCCAGTGCCCTGTAGATTTTACACAGGGAAAGAGAATCCAGCATCCGACTCTCCATGGCCCTGGGTCACCACAGTGGTGGTTATACTTGGACTTCTGCATAAGATGAGAAAACACATAGAACATAAGACCAGGCCACAAGAATGAAAGATCTATCTTTGTTTCATTTTCCTTCTCGAGACCATCTCTAAGCCACCATCATGCCTCTTACAGTCAGTGAGGTGAATGCTGGGGGAGGTTTGAGACTTTATACACCTCACTTGTTATACTTTATCCCTGAATACCTGTTGCTGGCAACTGTCAGAAACAATATACTGGGATAAATGAACCTTTGGTAGGACCTGGGATGGCATTTATGTTTTGACCATAGCACTTTTTCAGATATTCTTCAGAGTTCAACCTCGGGCAGTAATTAATTTTCTACACACAACCCAGTTGCTCCATCTCATATTAATCAAGCTCTCTCCATCCTTGTGGGTCAGGTCCAGCTAGTTACACTATTTTGCATCAATTAGAAGTTGGACCCACCCCACAAAGCCAGCTTCAAACAGAACAGAATATGATACTTATTACCACACACAGGAGAAAACCAAAGTACAGAGCTTCGAACATCACCATATCCTTACCAGTCAGGTAGCAATTGAGCTCTATAGGACATCAGGAAAAATTCCTCATGAGTAACAGCTCACTTAAGACCAATTTTCACTTTCTGGGCAGAGAGGAATAAAGCACCATATAAAGAAGTCAGATGCCTATGTATCTCTCCCTACATCTACCAAACATCACAAGGCAGACACTTCAGTGTTGAGTGGTATGACACTCAAGTTTCAGGAAACCACTGAGGCTTTTATCCTTCTTTTCCTTCTCACTTGATCTTTTGCTAATTTCCCCATGGGCACTGCTCAGACCAAGGCACTCTTTGGGCATGAGAAAAGGACAGCTGCCTGACAGCAGGGAATCAGGCAGTTTAGAAGTTCCCTCCCAGAAGGGGACTGACTGTGCTATTACCAACATATAAACTAAGGTAAGTTGCTTCGTAACATCTCTCTTGGGTTCTCTGATAGCGCGCTCTCACAAGAAATGTGCACACACAGACAAGTCAGCATGGCAGCCCATTGCCGTCTCCAAAGAGAATCTCCATAGAGATGGGATTTTAGTTCCTGTTGATTTGTTTTTACTGTTCCCTGTCCTACATTGCCACCAAATGGGACTTCCTGCCTTAGCTTTGCCTAAGGAAAAAAAATAATCAGGACCTCTGCAGTATTGGTGGTTTCAAAATAAAAAAGCCTTGGGGAAATAAGTAACTAGTTGCCTGTCTGGCAATCCAGAGGGATAGGAATTGAAGGAAGATTTAAGAAATTAGTATGGTAGGTTAAGGGACATGGAGGTTTCCCTAAAGCTAGTGTTTTAGGGGAATCTCATCTTTTGTATAGCCTGCGAGGATAAAAGAAAACTAATACTCACTAAGTCTCGTCCAAAAGCTTGAGAAAGCACCATTTCTTGCTCCAATTTCTTCTTGATGTACTCAGCAGATAGCACCATTCCCTGAGGGAAACATGAAGACAGAACAGCATGTAAACAGTTGCATATCAGACCTTATCTAAACATCTAGCAGACACCATACTGCCCCGAACACTGCATAAGCTCTAGAGTGCCACACAGCATGTGTCAGGGTTGAGGAAGAATACGGACTCCACTCCACATTTAGCAATAGACTTCATTAGGCACATGTCTTGGCTCACTGATCACCAAAGCCACAAACCGTTTGGAAGTAATGACAGTTCTTAAGATAACACTCAAAGGCCCTATTCCTGGGCTCGTGGTACAAATCTAGGAAAAAAACCCCAAACAACCAACATAAAACAACCCACTTCTTAAAGACAAAGTTGTGTATCTGGTAGCTCGGCAGACACTGGGACCTACAGTAGAACAGAGAAACAACCTTTGATTTTCCGCTTGTCAGTGCCTTAAATGCAAAACTGTGCTCTTACATTTAAATCTGTGAATGAAAGCATGAACTAGCCTAAGAAGTTCATAGGGAAAAATAACACAAACACCAAGACACTACGGGAGGGAAAAAGTGGCAGCACTATCTGTACAGGAAGAGTTATTGATGACTGAAGAAGGCAGCAACTATTAAGGGGATTCAGCTATCAATGGACATTAATCACAGATTAAAGGTTTTTATTCACTAGAAGTTAAGAACTGCTGGAAGATGGGAAACAAGCTGATAGTCTGGTTCTAAACATTTATCCCCTCTGCTGATGGCTGCATCTGAAGTTTCTCCCTCTGTGTAATAATTACAAATGCAGTTGATCTGTTATAAACAAGCAACTAGAATTTGGTCTGTTGCATAAATTCTTGGTTATGCCTTTACTACAGTTTAATTCAGTGGTAAGCAAGCCTGAACTACAAAGGCTGAAAAACAGTGATGTAGTACAGGGTGAACATGGGTAAACAGAAATCATCTATTTCTAATTTGGTGATTACAGACCTCAAATAATTCACACTGCCTGGGTTAGTCAAAAACCAGGGAAGATCTCCTTTGCTATTTTCCATTACACCCCTACCTGAAAACAGTTTAAGTACAAAGTGAACATCATTGAGGACTATTTAATCTCAGAGACATAAAAGAATTCATGACCCTCAAAAAGCAAATGTGGAACTTTCAAAGTCCTCAATATCAAACACACCATCAAAACCAATCTGACTACTGAAGAGAAAGAGCAGAACACAGGTGATTCTGCTGAGCCTGTAAATGGGACATCTGTAATGCTACCATCATTATCAAAAAGCAGATGCCATGATATTTTATGCCTGTGTTCAGATCTCAGCAGCTAGCCAGCTTCCACTGCATTCAGAAGAGTCTCCATTTCCAACTCTAATGAGAAGTGAACAGCACACTACTTATATAAATTTCTAACATGAATTTAGGATTCTATTTTTGAAAAGTATGACCTAAATCCATGGTGATATTACTAATGGGCTGTTAGCCTTATAGCTATATTTTTGATAATTAAAGTACATTTTAATATAGACAGTGATTTTAATATTATGGAATAAGACTTAACACTGCAAAGCTACATTTAGACTTTCCATTAAAATGGACACTGTTTCATAAGTTTCAAAGGAATAAAACTATCTGGGCTTAATTTTCAAACCTCACATGTAAATAACCAAACAGATTGGAGATCTAGGGAAAGCAAAATGGAAATATTCTGTATTGCTTTACAGTTTGAAGGCACGAAACTGCTCTGTGATATTTGAATTGTGTGTGAAAACCCAGAGGGAGTCTATTTGGTAGAGAAAAGGGCTTGAAAGTTTCTGCTATTACTGACTGTTCTATCAAACTGGTGAGAGCTGTTATCACGGCTGAGCTTTCAGGGCTTGCTTATAGCAGCTACTTCTTGTCATGCCGGTTGGCTCAACACCAGGAAACAAATCTCCATAACATCATCATTTTAGTAGTTTTGTCTATACAAGTTCAACAGAATTAAGTATAGATTCATGCCCTTGACTTATGATTATTTTAAAATTAATTTTGTTATAAAATCAGTGGATTTTATTTCAAAAATAGTGAAGCTAGATTTATTTTTTGGAGCTAATCTCCCCTCCAAATGGTGACAATCCCCCCCCTTTTTTTTTGGCATGCTAACCCATAAACCTTCATTACAGCTATGGTTTTTTGATCCGAAATAGCTCAGATACCTAATATATATTTTAACTGTGGCATTCGCAGCAACCCAAGCAATCAAACACTTTCAGCTGTGGTACCGGTGGAGTGATAAGAAGGCTCATATAAACATTAAGAGTTTTAATTCTTAGGATGTCTGATTGACACCACGTGAAGCACAGTGACAGGCGGGCTCCACAGGTGGAGATAACAGGCCATGGCAGCCTGCTGGGTGTGCAGGATGAAATCAACAAGAAAAACAACAGAAATCAAACAACTTACAGGAAGCTCCTGAATGGCCAACTACTCTTCTCCAAGTTAGATGTGTTAGCAAAACACTTCATTTATTTTTGTATTAAAGTTGACTTCTGGACATTAAAAATGCATTAAGACAGACATTTTTAAATTCTATTACCTCCATTAGTTTCCCTCAGGAATCAACAGTACATTATTGTCTGGAGATTAATATTGATAATAATTTAAGATAAAGCTGTATTTCTGTACTAGCAACAATCAAAAAAGAAATAACACAAAGGCCAAATAAAAACTCAATACAGAACAAAGGGTATGATCTGATAATGTTTCATCTAAGACACTAGCATATGAATATTTTCCACGTAAAGGTTAAAAGAAAATCCAACTTCTGTGAGGATCTATTACTAGCTTCTCTGCACATTAAAAATAGAACAAATTCCCCTTGCTTCCTTTTTGTTTCCTTTTACCTTCCTTTCTTTGTACAAACTGTTGATCACACAGATTGTGAAAAGTTACTTTGAGCTGAATGAATTAGTACAAAACCAAGTGACATTGTCATTGACAGTAGACATAATGCTTCAGAAGTGTTAAATAGTAAAGATTCACATAGCTAAGTATCAGTTATGTGACAAAATACTACCTCATCTATCTATGTTTCCATAACATGTCCTATGTAATCACCAGGTGATTAATTTTCTCATTTTGGGGGAAACAAAGGAAATACCCCTTAGCCAAACAGGAGGTACAAAACACTGTTTTCAAAAAGACCCACTCCAGGAGACTTGGAGACCACAGAGAGTCCGAACAACACTTTCTTAGGTAAGCACTTTTTTATCAGATCCATATCCAGCTAAGCATTTGAGTATGCAGTTATCTATCACCTGCTAATGCTCTACTTCCTAAAGCAGAGCATCAAAGCACAGAGAAGAGGTTTGGCATTCAGGCTGGACATCACGAATGAAGCAGGAGCTCCCAAGCTCTTGGCTCCTTAGGAATTAGGAGCAGAGTGTCCTGCCCTGAAGGAACACTGACCAGATGATCAGCAGCATCTTGTCTCCCTGAGTAGCAGCGTTTCCAGCAGTTGCTACGTTCCTTCCAACACACACACAACCTTCAGTTTGTATTTTTCTTTCCCAATCAGGCACTGTGTCTTGAGAGGCTGCCAAATTCTTGATAATCTTAAAACTCAGCATGTGTGTCATTACTTTGCTGGACTAGGGCAAGGGTCAGCTTTATAGTAAATTGATTTAGTCAGCCCAGTCCTGATCACTAACACAGACACATAGCATCAGTCTAATTACACAGATGCAAGTCCTGCCAGTATCCTTTTATGAGGTTCAACGCCTATCCTACTGCAACAGAATTTTAAACACATGCTCAGGGTTTGATTGCAAATTCTGAAAAGGTCATTGGAAGAAAAAATAATTTGAATTACTCCAATAATTTTGTTCTATGTCTCCACAGATGCCTTTTACAGTTTGGTTTTTACTAATTGTATGGGTTTTTTTAATTACAGACATAGCAATTTTAACTGTTACACTAAGGATTTTCTTTTAACATCTCAAAGTCATTTCACTGCAATTATGTTACATCCTTCTTAAAAGCACCTCAAGCAATTAAGACCACTTTTTTTTTGGCATATAATTAAAAAGTCAAAACATTAGAAGTGGTGGGTTTTTTGTTTAGGGTTTGTTTTGTTTTCTTTTACACACCTTGTGTCCTAGCCATGTTCCATGGTGACCCTCAACTGGAAGGCGCTCTGCATCCCCTGTTAGGTCAGTCAGGGCATCCTGGAAGAAAAGAAGTCACCATGTTTCAGGTAAGTCAAACACCAAGTGTGAGTCAGGAAGGTCTCAGATCCTCCTGAAAGTTTGCCAGAGTGGCCAAGGGTATACAAGGCCACTGCACAGTGTGCTTACTTTTGGAGACAGAGTTCCTCGGATACTAATGACCACCTTCTTCTTATCATGGTCCACTGCCACATAGAAAGGCGTTTCATAAACCTGGAAAAGATCCACTACTGTAACAATTGAGACATTCCTGTTTAATTACTCTCCTGCTCAGGGAAAAAGAGGCAGAGCAGCATGACAGGTTATGCCTTATGGGTAAGCACTCCTCTGAATGATCTGATTTTTGGCAGTAGCAAATATTTCTGTCCACGTGGCAGAATTTCTTGACGGAGAGATAGGATGGGACGCTCTAGTGTCAGAAAAAGGCTTAAGTTTCCTTCTTTGTACCACTACACCTGGAAGCACGTAAATCCCATTAGAAAGAGCCTTAGAAGCATACCCCAAATATGAAGGGGGTTGCAGATTCTGCTTACTGCATCATGGCAGGATGTGTAAACAATGTCCACCGAGGTCATGTTCTCATCCAAGAAGTGGCGCCGGATGGCAATGGCATTGCAGCCACAGCAATTATCCTCTTCAATGGTGACACTAGGTGCATAGCGGGGACGCGAAGGACAGAGACAGCAACATCTGCAGAAGAAAAAAATAGCTTTGAGGAAAAGAGGAACATGGAAGAGACTGGCTTTAGAGTGGAATGCCTAGAGATAAGGGAAAGACAGACCCTGCATGCCACACTGGCCTCATCTCAACAGCAGTTATTTCCTTCACTTGGAGCTCTTGCACAAAACAGCACACAACTCATGTTTCAGCATCAAAAAGGGGCACTGGGATCAGATGTAGTTTTCATTCCGAGCACCAGAGAGAGCTACAGTGCAACCAGTCCCCAAGGAATCAATGGATGGTGGGGCTGGGATCTCTTCTAAAGGGATACTATGCTTCATAGCACAGTCCTACATTGCTTCAACACACAAAGCAGCTAGCATTTCTTGAGATCTAGATCTATTTATAACAAAAAATAAAACAGGTCTAGAATCATCCCAGAACAAAAACAGAAGCACAGATTTTTTTTTCCTTCTTTCCCTTAAGAGACACTTCACAAATAAAAATACTCAAAAGGAACTATATTCCTCCTAAGAGGTTCAGCACAGAAGTTGCCTGCATAAGTGCAAAAAGCTGAACCCCAAAGAGAATCTGATGACATGATTACAGCAGCTGAGAGCAAACATTTAAAACAATACAACCCTGAACTGAACTACAGCATTGCTACCATGAGGTGAGCACTATACAGCATGGCAGAAAAACAAAAATTAGTCATAGAGAACACAGCAAAAACTCTGGTCAAGTCTTGCCGATACTTTAATGAAGACCCAAATGTCAACTGCCTGCATATCTGGGCTTGCCGATAAATCAGCTTTCTGAGCTCCAAGACAGCTATTTTGACTCAGTGTGAAAGCAGTCTTGTGCCAGACGACTTCTCTCTGCTGGCTGTTCAAACTGCACAGCACTGGCATGATCCTTAGTGCACCAGAGGATAGAACACAGGACAGCCTGGTTTATTTAAAAAGGTAAGCAGATAAGCAACTGTATGGAAGAGATTCAAGAGGAAGATATTGGAGTATGAAGGCACAGAGTTACTGAGAGATGGAAAGAAAAAGCATGAGAATGGAAAAGAGAAAAAATACAGAAGAAAAAAGGAAGAGGAAGAAATAGAGGGGTGATAGATGGCAAACTGATGAAAGAAAGAGTATTTCTAAATCCAGGAAAAACAGAAGGGAAAAGGGAAGAAGAAAAGGTAGAGTGATAGATAGGATGATCACTCACGAGCAGGATCTGGCCAGGCGACAGAGTCCACATGTGGGCTTCCTCATCAGGTATATGGGCCAGCCATAGGCAGCCAGGGCAAACAGCATGTAGTAACACACCTCTTTGTACCGCTGCATCTCTTGCTGAAAGAGACAAAAGACTCACTAAAGGCCTTATTCTGTTAGACAGTGTTTTTCTACTGTTTCCCTTTTTTCATCATAGTGAGACACGTGCACCCTTCTTTCTGAGCATCAGCCTTCTCTCAGCACCACCAGAACAGCACTGTCAGCATTTCCAGGTGACTGCAGGAAAGCAAGCTGGTTCTGCTGGGCAAGATCCTCCCCCTCCCCAAACCAGCTCAGTATAGCTATGCCTGTTTTCCTGAGCAGACCCTGCTAGCTGTTTAACAGAACTAGAAGTTAGTTCAAGAGAAATTCTCCTCTGTTTATCAAACACCCTGTTGCAACAGAAGGCCATCGCCTATGCATTTTACCCCACCCTACCCTAGCTGAGGAGAAGATAAACTAGTTTAAGTCCCAAGAAGGTGAGTGCTCTAAATGTACTGCTTCCACATAGTCACAGGCTGTAAGATGCCCAGAGAGGACCATAAAGCCAGCCTGGGGCCACATGCCTCAGTGCCATCTTCTATAACTTCTGCTGACATCTCTCCCCACAGTCACCTATTCAGAAGGAGAGACAAGCTAAGCACGAGCAGGATGTTAGCATTAAACACAATGCAGTACAGCACAGCCACAAGCAGGTTAATCACAGAATCACTTGATCAGAGATGCTGGGATTTGGTCAGTCTTGCCTCTCTTGCAGCAATATCATCTCATCAAGGGGGGTGAATACAGTTTGCCCAATGAATGGCTGCAATAGCAGCATGCCAGGAGAAAAGCCAAGCTTAATTCACACAACAGACTGCAGCCATTTCCATCCTGAGAACTGCAATCAGACCCAGGGAGGAAGGCTCCATCTCACTCCAGGCAGCTCCCTGTCGTTATCAAGATGGAGCCCTGCCTGCTGGGCTCCACAAGCTCCGACGGTGGTACTTCCATATGGAGCTCTGCACAACACTCCTGGATGCAGCCCTCAACCCCTACCTCTGGCTTTGGAGAAACCTCACATTGCCTTCCCCCATCTGAGCAGAAATACCACCACTTCCCACAAAGCGGAAGACAGAGATGGATAATGCTTTAAAAGTGATCTGAACACAAAATGCCTCTAGAGAGTGAGTTTTGTTACTAAACTCTGTTGTACTAATCTTTAATTTCCTTGATTATTCCAGAGAGGGGCAGAAAGGAATAAGAGAAGCCACTGAGAGAAAGAAAACAGGCTACATGGGGAAGCATGGTGAGTTTGCAAGATCACAGTCCAGTGACTTACCGCATTTTTCAGATCCAGATACTTTGTGTTCCTGGTCACTGGCATCCCAGACAGAAAAGCTAAAATGTCATTGTTCGCCTGTAAGTCACAAACATACATAAAAATTCTTCACTGTGACACCAAGACAAAAATCTATGCCTGAGAAACAGAAAGCACTATGTAACCTGGGACAAGATACTTTCAAGTATCCCAACCAGTCTCCTCAACTGGTTCCAATTCTGCTGTTCTTATTTCTGCCTGATCTGATCCCTGCTGTCTGAACCCCATCTCTGGGGGAAAAAAAAAAGAAACCAGAATAATTTTCTACTGGGTTGGCAATCTCAATGCCAGTAACGGCTTGGGAATTTTGGAATTTTTCCCTGAATTTCATCCTGCAGCTTTACCCAGATGCTGGAGTCTTCTCCACCTCACTATATATGAGGAGCAATCTTCCCATTCACTTTCATGTACCTACCACCTCCTTCAAGGTAGTTGCCCATTTGGGGTCAAGAGCTAAAACTGTATGCATCATCTCCCTAGAAAAGATGACAGGTTTCACAAGCTTGACTCAGTGTCAGTTGGGCCCTTTGGGAGTCTCAGAAAAAGCTGCTAAAGAAGTTAGTATTTTCATTTTATAGCTCAGTGACTGGCAATAGCCCATCACACAAGAGAAACAAGGTGGGCAGAGTCATGCAGTTCTCACACACTAAGTCACAAGAGCAGCAGGTAAGTCAGAGGCCAAGTGAGATGCCCACTGCCTCCTTGCACAGCAACGGGCCCCCTCCACCCACCTCATCCAGCACAGCATTGCGCTTTGCCCGCTGCCGTTGGCGCAGAAGAACCAGGCCTGCAATGATGTCAGATGGGACGATGTCAAGGTCTCGGAAAAACTCAGCAAAAAGGTAGGCGATTTCAGAGTAGGCGTCCTGCAAAATCCAGGGAGAGAAGAGTTTAGGAGGAGGAGTTTGAGTGTGGGGAGCCTCAAAACAGGACACAGAATGAGAACCAATGCGGCAGCAATGGCCTCATTTCTTTAGTGCTCTCTCCAAAACATCCATGAGATTCCTTCAGGGAACACCATATCTGGTCTAATCATATTAATATCTCTTATTTATTTTACATAGTCACACTCAGAGGCCTCAGCTGAGACTGAATTTGTACTATGCTCGGTGCTTGTGTGGGCAAGCAGACCACGTCAACATCGAAACAGACCAGGCAGGCACAAAGGGAGAGAAAGGAAATGTTTTCATCTCTACATTGTAAATAAGACAGAGGAAGTAAAGTGATAACCAAGCAAATCCCAGTCCAGTGTCATCTCAGAGTCATCCATTCTCCTCAAAAGCAACTTCATTTAAACAAAGGCTATTCAGGAAAAAAAAGTACTGATTTTGTCCTATTTAACAGCCTCTTCAATTCTGTAACTCTGTCCTGGGATCTTTTGGCCCATAATTAACCCAGACCTCACCAACCCAGGCACATCACAGAGAAAGTGACAGCTTTTGATTCCTGCGACTGAATAGTCTCTGTAGCTGCTCATTGCTCACCATCACACTCTTTGCTATGTGATTTCGAAGAGTTAATTGCAACAAGCAGGTGTTATACATGGCAGCTCTTGGTACTGAAGGAGCTGACCAAGTTACCAGGCTTTTCCAGGTTTATCTTGGACTACACCCAAGGCAGAAGGACCTGAAAAGGAAAACCTGGAAGAAGATCCAAGAAGATCCAAGTCCAGAGGAGAAGGTGACCAAACCCCAAAAAGACACCACAGGAGGGACAGAATTAGAAGTGACCTGAGAGGGTCAAGCAAAAGCTCTGAAGCAGAGTGACAGAGGTATTTTGAGGAGAAATGTAGTACAGAGCAAAAGGGAAAATAACAAGGAAAACCCCACAAGATCTTAAGTGAGAATTGTTTGGGAGGTTGGAGATGGGCTGGGACTGTGAGACAATGCTGATCTAGCCATCACTCAGACCAGCATGCTTAAAGACAAGGGTGACCCAGAGGGTGGGTCAACAAAATGTGGGACTGAGCAAGTGCTGTAGTATGCCAATGGTCAGTATTTTGACTCATGCCATCAATAACCTTTCCTACCAAGGTGCGTCACAGCCTTATCCTGAACTTTTAACCCATGTTTTCATAGCATCCTTTACTCAGCACCTAAAGCCATGTGACTGCAGTCTTGTCTGTAGAAAGCCTGAGCCATGCACTTGAAAGGCTGGTCTTCAGGAAAGGATCTCTCCATTTCTCTTGTTTGACCGGCAAGAAAGCAAATCCCTTCTCTCCCTAGCAGTCTTGCAGGAAATGACCTACATTCTTTTATCTCTGACAAACTCCTGGAGTGCAAGATTACTTTCTATCATTTTTTACTTGCCTACAAAAGCAAGTTAAATCACTATTAAGAACGGGGCTTCAGGTGCCAACTGTGCAGGTTTCCATGCCAGCTGTGCCTTTGAAGAGCAAACGGCCTGGCATTAACCTCTCCAACATTACAACTGTAGTATCCTTGAAGTGCTGACCCTATAAATCTTAGCACAATTCCTATAAGCACAGAAGAAATGCAAACAGCCTCAAAGTAAAAATATGACAAACACCCATTAACCCAAAGTGACAGCAACACCCCTTAATACTCTGACCAAAGTAAAAGGCCATAATGAAAGTTCAACATTTATGTTCTGTTCCAAAGAAAAAAGCTTTTGCTGGAGCACCTGATATTACATTGTAGGATTAATTGTAGTGTTCTGCTACAAACCCTGCAGGCTCTGGCGTTGGCAGAGCCAGTGGACACTTAGCACTTCAGATTTCACTTCAGACCCTTAAGAACAGATTCTTGCCCCAATGCCATGTCCACTCTGCAGAACTATTTTCCAGCCCAGAGGACGATGATCCTCTGCTAGAACATTTTTTCCATAAAGACTTGGAGAGACAGCAATGGATTCATTTCTGATCCTTTACATATGCATTCATTCCACACACTGTCATGCCAGGACACACAAAGTCAGAGCTTGTTTCTGCAAAGAAAAGAGCCTGGAAATTGCTCAAGCTGAATGTAAAATGGAAATTCAATAGCACAAGGAATTTGGAGATTCTGGTATCTGCTTTTATCCTGAACTGAAAAAAAAAAAAGTAGAAACAGACAGTCACTGCAGAATGAAAAGTTTGTTAAAAGAAGCTTGACATGAAATTAAATATTTTGCATTCCTGAATAAAATAGAGCTGTTCAGAAACCAGGCCATTCCAATGCCTGTCAGTGCTCTCAAGCCAGGCTACAGCGCCCATGCTGCACCCTCCAGACAGGCGTCTCTCGATACCTGGGCAAGGCAACCTGGTTGTGCTGTCAGGGGGAAGGTGCCTCTGCTGTGGTAGCACAGGCAAGCAGAGGAGCAGAAAATGACCCCCAAGGAAATGCTGCTGTTTGAGCTGCCGTGACACAAAGCTTGTTTTGTTTCAGTTTTCCAGATGGACTTTCCTAAGCAGCTGTAGCAGATGATCTGTGAAAGCTGGCAGTCCTGGGCTACGACTCCTCAGTGGGACAGCAGGTTGGGGCAGGGACATTCCCTGGGAACATGGTGGCATTTCATCCAGTATTACAGGAGCATGCCACTGGGAGGATCAGCATGCCAGTACATGTTGTTGGGTTTCTGGAAAAGGGCTATGACTATTCCTGCAGCCATCCACACTTTGGAAACTGCACCCTGCGGATAACTACACAGCACTTACCAACAAATCCTTTTAATCTAATTCATACTGGTTGCCATCTATGATGAACAAATGTTCAGGTAGCCTTCACCTGACTCTCCATTATTCTTACACAGCTCTTCATCTTATTACACCTTTCCCTTTTGAGGTTAAAAGCCCAGCCTCATTTCTCTTCCTATACAAGTTCATATCCCCTTCAACATGCTCCTTTTTCTGCTGCATCTTTTAGGAGACCAAACACCAGGCTATATTTAGGGAGGACATCACCGATGTGGTCAGCCCCTTGGTGTTTTCCCTGTCATTTTCTATGCCCTTCTACTGAAGCTAAAGGTTTTTTTGCTTTTTGGCCACTGCTGTCTTTGCTGAAGCGTCCTTGATAACTCCTAGCTCTTTTCCTGAGAGGCTGCAACTAAGTCAAGAGGCCAGTGTATGCAAGTAATTGAAATTGTTTCTTCAGATGTACATGCATCAGCTCATCTTTCTTTACGATTTTCTTCTACCTTTGATAACAATACCTTGGTTCTGGCTTGGTCTTTCAAGGGTTCTCAAATACCCGTAACTCTGACCAACCTAAATGTTATGAGTCATCAGCAAAATTTTCCACCTTAGTACTCACCTCTCCAGCAGGTCCTCAGGAGTCCTGTTGAATACCACCTTAAGGGACAAACCTGCTCCCATTGCTTCTAATAAGTATAGATTGCTAACTTTTTGGGAAGCAATATCAAGCCCCTTACCCTTCCCTGCTGGATAGATAATGGCAAGGAAAAATCCCAACTGTATCATGTGAAAACTTCAAACCAATGATCTTCATGTAATTCTATGGATTAAGTAGTAGTTTTTTTACTGTTAGTAATCCAGAAGTATTCTTTTGCTGATTCTGACAGGTTTACATTTTCCCATTTTCAAAGAGGTATCTCTCTTGTCTTTAAGCGTACAACACTGACACAAACTATAGGAGAAACTGCGTAAGCAAGCTGGCTGATAAAGGGAAACTGAAGCTGACCACAAAGTGCTGTCAAATGTTGAACCTAAACATAGTGAAAATATGTATTTCTTCCACTGATATCTTCACTTAAAATTATTATCCCAGTTTACTGCAACAGCAAGGTAAAGAACAACTTCAGGACAAGAGTTTAACACTGACAACATTGCTTTTCAGTGCTACTAACTTTACCTTCGGAGACTGTCCTATAATATTCAAAACCAGAGGGTTAAGACTAGCCATTCTGAGAAGACAACTACCCTACCCAGCAATGTGACATCGGCATCTAGAAGGGAAACATCAGCTTCTGTTTCTGCATGGAATACCCAGGTACACTCCTGCAGAAAAGCAAGTGCTTATTTGGGCTACTTGGGCTGAAAGGAAGGAGAAGGAACCAGCATGCAGCAAAACTGGTCATTCTGAAGGTAGCTCAGTTTGCTGCTTCTTGAGAGACATTTCCAGTCCTTGCATGCACTACTATCAAGGCTCACTGGACTCCTTGCGCCTCCAGATCTCAAAGAACACTCACAGTGAAATGAGACACACATTGTCCAGGCTTGACAGCAGGAACCCCACGCTGCTACGCTCCGCTGAGTCCCATGCATCATCAGCTATACACAGAGAGCTTGCTCTCCGACAGGACATATTTGGTACGTACTGACTGAGAGTCTTTTGTCCGTGTGCAGCAAAGAAAAACTTTAAGTCTGCGTGTCCAGCTGCTGGCTTGCCCTTCTTCCAGGCGGTGTCTACAAATAAAGGGGAGAGTATGCATATGAGGACAGGTAGGAGAACATGACTGCAAACAAATAGTAGGATCCTATACAAAGTCACACAGCCTACACTATCACTGATAAAATGCATGCATAAACCATATTCTTGTATTTATCCTGGTCTAGCAGAGGCAAGGAGGCCACATATAAATTAAAAACTCATCTTATTTTCTAGGACAGGGAGATCATTAATAATCTAGCTGTTCCGGCCAGGACCAAGCCTCTGTATTGATATACATGGTGTCCTGTCTGAATGGGATGGCTATAATGAAGCTACTGTTATTCTACAGTATCTGCTGGAAGCAGGATGTCCAAGAGCATCTGGCGGTCTGGACAGAAGGAGGGTCTAATCGCAATTTGGCAACTGCATCATCTGTTAGGATGTACTACCACTCAGCAGGAAAACTCCACCTCCAGGTGAGGGGGTGGGAATGGTACAAAAGACCCTGAGCATTTAGTATGAGAGGACCCGTGGAATTTTTTCCACTAAATAGCTTATTTGGAAAAATGTATTTATTAAACATAATACAGTCACAGAACTTAAACAATTTGCATTCTTTATTCAAGTATGGTGCATAACTAATTAAAAAAACCCTAAAGGTTCTCTTTCAATACAGAAAAGGTTAAAAAAGGCTGAATACAGAAGGTCTAGCTCAACCCACATTTGGTTTATATGACATTTCAATTTCAGCTTCAAAATTAGCTAATTGGACAACCCTATTTAAAATGAACTACAGCTGAGTTCACTGTTGTGAGCTTGTCCTAGTTACTACATTTTGCAGGGTGACAGTCCCTTATTTTTGACTGGCATACTTGCAAACAATCCTTAGATCAAGCCAGGCTTAGTGGCAACGAAGTGGGTGACTGTGTGATTCTTTGCCAGAGTGCCATGCTACTGAAAGTCCACAGCAACTCTAATGCAGGGTCTTTTTTTAATGTGAACACAGACTAACTCACAGGTCAGACCAATCAAAAAAGACCATTTCTATTTTCTGGCAAATGATCACATCAGGAAAAGCCCAAGCACAGAAAGTGGGGTGCACCTGGAAGATGATGCTGGTAAAGCAGTATTTGCCTGCAACAAAAGGAACAGATCCTGCAGGGCAATCCATCAACTCATGCCTGAGCACTTTAAAACAACTACCCATAACCTCCAAGGAAGACTCCAAAAGAGGAACAGGAATACAAGTGTCCTAAGACAGAGCTGGCAGTACTCAGTTTGCTCTACCAAATGCCAAAGAACTCGGGCAGCAATGCAAAGAACTTCACAACTTCACTGCGGGGGTTGAACAAGCAAGTGTGCTCTGAGCTATTTTCACTCCAACTCTTCCCAAATTCTTTCTTCCTAACACTGAACTTCGACATGTTTAGTATGAGCTCTAAAGCAAGTTTCTTAGAAAAGCCTCAGCACAATTAGTTGAGCCTTTTGTTTTGTTGCTTTATTTTCTTAGCTCTGCAAGAACATAAAAGCCCACACACATCACGACGCCACTGGTAAAGGAAAACCACTATGTAACAAAGTCCAATAGCTACAGCAGAGTACCACAGTAAGAAAGCCAAAGTTACACATCTCCTAACGTGACAAACAAATCAAGTTTTTTCATGAGTTAAGACAGAGGAAACGTAGCCCAGGTTAAGTGTAATACAAGGGTCAAATTACTGCTGTACATCAGAAGGCACGTAGCACTGTAGACCAAAGGTTTTCATGAGGAATGGCTGGCCCTCACCATCTTACAGGATCACAATCCAGAAGCAGGCAGAGAATTTCATAATATATTCTTTGGAAAGGATTGCTTTAAGCAAGCAGAGAATTTCAAAATATATTCTTTGAAAACAATTGCTTTAGTAGTGAACACATAGTAACATTTTATGTTTCCCTTTCACATTATAGCCCACAGCATTTTGCTTGTTAACATCTGTTAACACTCCCTTTCTAGAGTGGAAATCTGCAAACAGCAGGCACAAGCTCTCTGAAAATGTTACAGGCCTGAAGGGAAAAACCTGGCCATAGCCCAAGGGACAAATACCTTCACTCAGCTATCTGGGATCTCCAAACTCCACACAGGGGAGAGAATTTTGGGGTTTGTTTTGATTTACTTTTGAGTTCTCTGGCAAAAAACTTTGCCATCTGTGGCACTTGGTTTCCCTTTGGAAAAATAATGCACTGAGCCAAACAGCTTTGATATAATGTGCGGTAGTAGGCCCGCAGTATCATCACAGCTTCTCATCCTGATTTGCCTGGGAACATCCTGATCACAATACAGCAATCGCACATATTAGGCTAACAGGGCACTAACTCCAAATATTCAAGGCTAGTGTTAGTAACATATTGGAAAGGCTAGGAAGAATGTCTTGCATTCCACAATAAAAACAGGCTCCTTCAAACAAAACTTGCTTGCATGGTCCTTACAAAATGTTTTTTCCTCAAAAAGACAACCTGAAGGATTCCATTTCAAGACATTGGAACAGCATGTGTTCAAAATACCCTCTTGAATATACATTCCCAAGAAGAAATGCAAAATCTGCAGAGTATTTTTAAAAAGCCTCATTTTTTAGCATTCAAAGCCTAATGCCCTCAAGTCCTACAAAGCCACATTCCTTGCTGACAGTTACATATGTCAAGAGTGCATAAGAAAACAAAGCCTGTTTGTGTTGTCCCGCTACTGGAAAAAAACTTCTGAAAAATGCCTCGCTTAGTGAAAAACAAGCTTCCGTATCCCCATCTGGGTAGCTCAAAGATGTAATCAATTCTTAATTAAAAGATCTGACTGCCAACACAAAAGAAATTGCTTCTTGGCCAAGACCAAACACAAGAAACCTCAGGCCAAAAGGTCTTATTTTGAACACAAAAATAAAGGAAGAAAGGGGCTTCAGAAGTAGATGTTGCCTCCACCTAAACAAAATCTAAGCACTGCCTCGCTGTTACCAGGCAAAACACTGCTACAGGATGGACCAAAAAGCTGTTGTGGTCAGCACTGGCTCAAGGGGCTCGTAAGAATTCACAAATCCAGTGACTAATGCACAATCCAGCCAGATACCACATTGCTTCGCCTCCTTTGGATACAGATGCCCACACACAGCACCTGACAGTCTGAGCTGCATTCTTCCAAAATCACCCTCACCAAAGGGAAGCAACGCCTAAAGCTGAATGCTCCCTGAAGCACAGCAAGGAGAATATCAAGAACCGAAAAAAGCAGGGCACCCTTCCAGAAACACTGCTTTACCGCAGGTTGTATGTCCTCAGGTTGCGCTGTCTCCGCTTCGTGGCACGCAGCTTGACAAAGGTCCGGCCTGTTGGGTCGAAGACGCACAGGACAGTGATGCAGACGCTCAGGATGACAACCCAGTTGCACACCACCATTCCTGCAAAGAAAGAAGAAAAGTCAGGTGCTCTGGCCATAAGTCTTGGCAGTATTGCTTCCTGCTTTTCGCCACACACATCAGACCCACCTCCCCATAGCTGCAGGGCAGGGAAAATTAGCCCAAATACTCTTACAGCCAGCTGCCGCAAAAGGAAATCCTCTGGAAAGGCTTCTAAACCACAGCTAGATTTTCCAGCTGTTTTAGAAGATTGCACATGCAGAAGGCCATTAAATACTCACTGAGTATCTAGGGGGACTGCAACATTAGCATCACCCCCACCAGGAGACTGGCTGAGACTGAAAAGGAGTTCCAGGAAAACAGTAAAGCCATTTTGAGCTGAAGAAGGGGAACCAGGTCTTACAGACTCCCCAGCCAGACCCTTCCATGGGAACATGAATTCTTGCCTCAGTGCAGACTGCACAAACAAATGAATAGAACAACTGTTCTGAGCAGTAATGTCTCAGGAAAACAAGCACCACATTTACAGCTACAATCCACTTCCAACAGTCAATCCCTGCATGCATGAATGAATGAGCTCTCCAAGGCAAGAGGATGTCTGCGAATACACAGGAATGCACACAAACCACATTCCAAATACATACCCAAAGTGACACTCTTTGCTGTGATATCATTGCAGGAAGCGTAGTACTGCGTTAGCCAAACGATGCCCACAATAGCATACACAAACTCAATCACCAAGATAGCTGAAACAAAAGGAACACAATGAATAGTAGCAGCATCTCCCTAAGGATTAATAACTGCCTCTCCCCATCTTCTGGAGAGTAAGCCCAAAGACATGTTCTTTAGCAGGACAGTTGCACAGAATAAATGACTGCAGGACTAGGCCCCAATGCTTTGGAAGGTGATATTCAAGAAAATGAACAAAAATGTAATGTGTGCTTAACACTAACTACTCCTAAATGACACAAGGACCACATACGCACAACAGAGCTGTCAGTGCCCTTGGCTGTATCAGAGGCGTGAATCAGATAGCCATACCTTCTGCCCAGGACAGTGGAAAGACTCCCTTCAGTAACAAGGATCACCATGTAACAGTCCCTAGTCTTAACCACCTCAGACAGCTGGTCTGATTCAAAGATACAAAATAAATAGTAGCATGTATCCAGGATTAATTCTGCTTACTACACTTGGCAACTGTTCCCAGCACCTCTGCCCTTTGCAGTCCTTCCAGTAATAGTTCCCAGGACACAGTCCTCAAAGAATCATTTATGGGCTCCTCAGTTTTGCATGTTACCCTGGTAATGAAGAAACTGGATATTAACAATGGTTCCCTGGAACAAAAAAGTTGGGAAACACTGCTCCAAAGTGCCCATCCTCACACTTCCTCTACACATTACAACACCAAAGCACAGGTGGACAATCAGCTATGGAGAGGGTAAATAGTTTGCTTAGTAATGCCTAGCAAGCCTTTGGTGGAGCCAAGGCTAAATTCACATTCCAGTCTCACCAACTAAGCATCCACCCTCATTATCTACATATTGGCACAGTATCTTTCTGCAAGTGGCTTACTACGGACTCTCACTAGCCTGGAAAGACCAGTTCAAAGAGACACATAGCAAAGTTTTCAACAGCAGTGGGCAAGGAAGCAGGGTTGGACCTGGTTTGTGATCAGCCCCACCTACGTTCTTAAACTGAGCTAAGCTTTGCCTATCTTGGCTTCTCTTCTGAGATTACCTGCTGCAGGATAAGAGTAGCAGTAGCACAGAAGAGACTTTCACAGTGGTTCATATTGGAACTCTTTCCCTAGATTCATATGCACTAAACAGCACATGCTTAAAATGGGACAGTCACATGGACCTTGCCCACACAATGGTCACACTCCTATTTCTATCATCAGAACTGATGAAGCCATTAAAAGTAAAAAGCCCCATGAAACCAGCATATACAAGACCCAAGATACAGTGTAAATACAGATCCTGAACACATGTATAGTTTAAGGCAGACAAGGAAGAAAAGTAGATGATTCTTGGGTAGGAAAATGGCTCTTTGGATTCTCTTTACCTCCCTTGCCCCATTTAGTCCGGTTTTAACACTGTGTTACTCAAACTGTCAGGCTCTACGTGCCTCCCTAGGGAGACTGAAGTGTGTCTGGGAAACTAGAGAGAAAGATTTGTTTGCTATTCATGTTAATGATTTGCACTTAGCACTCAAAGGCAGAAATGTCCCAGACAGAGCTTTCAGGCAAGGTTACCCGTATGTTAGTGAATTCTGCATGAAAACAATCCAGCAAAAAAAGAGAGATGCAAAAACATGAGAAGCTTTGTTTGAACTGGGCTTGACTCTGCATCTCCAAAAGATTTTTCTCTTAAAATCTTCACTCAGCACAGAAAAATCCAATCAAGTTTCTGTTCCTGGAAGGCAACAGAACAGAGCAGGGAAGACAAACTAAAAGGGAAGCTCTGAATGAGAGATCAAGGAACAATCTCTTTTCTGATGTAGTTCTTGGTGGGTGAGTGAGACAGGACATGTTTTTGGGAAGACAAATATGCACTCTAAGAGACAAGATGCAACCAGTGAGCAGGTGGTAAACCTATTTATCTCCTGGTGCCTGGAGGTGGAGTATCAAAGTGCAGGTTGCTGGATGGAGAGATGCATCACATGTGAGTCAAGAGGTCAAGTGTATGCCTCAAGGTAGGTGGGTGTAGACATAAGTGTCTATATGACAGGCAAGGACATGCACATGCCTTGGGGTCAGAACCACCATGATTTACACAGACATATGCCTGTATCATAGGAAAACGTGTGGAAAAAAGGTGGGGGAGAGGTGTAGATGCATCTCACTGTGGCAGATCTGTGTTGTGAGACAGAAGGGGAGCATATTTTGTTAGAGGAAAAGGATGTACCTGCATCACAATGAGGATGACAAGTTAAAGGTTTGCTAGAAAGATATTTGGGGCATTGCATGAGAGTCTTACAGCAATGACAGGGTGCAGTATATGTGATGTATTCAGATGCATATCACATACAAGTGGCCATCTGGATGTCTTTCAGAAGCTGTGTGTTTGTCAGGGTGTGGGGAGAGAAGTCTTCTGCGATAGCAGATGGCAGTGTGGAGGCTGAGTCATTAGGAGGCCTCAGGCCGCTGCCTCTTACCCAGTCTGACATAGAGCACATACTGCATCGAGTCCCGGGGCTCTGTGTACAGGATACTGCCTCGCATGCTGAGCCAGATGATTGCCACCTCTGCGATCATACAACTGAGCAGGATGCCCAGGTAGCCTCTGCCGTGGTCCACCAGGTTAAGCGAGCAGGTCTCGTTGGGGTTGTACACCAGCCCAAAGAGCACCACAGAGAGGATCACAAACCTGCCAGTCACAAACCAGCTTGTTACCAGCAGTAAGCCAAAGAAAGCTGCATGTAATATCCCACACCTGCTCTCCTGACAAAGCTACTGAGGATCCTCAGTGTCCCACAGCTACCTAAAATTAATATTAATTTGGTCCAGAAATCTCCTCCCCACAAGCCATCCAGAGGCCCTGCTGCCCCAGTCAGAACAATCTGATGATCTGTGTCAAGTCACTTGACATTGATGATCTGTGTCAAGTCACTCTTATCCCATGGGATCTGCCACTCCAATTGTTTTTTCCTGAGCCCCTGTACAGAAACACAGCCCCAAACTCCAGTGGACAACCTTGGGTAGCACTGGAGGATGCAGGGAGCTCTCATCAGGCTCACTCTTTGGAGCTGGAGCTAGAACTTAGAATAGAACTTATCCAAAGAACCAGAAGCTGGAAATATGCTGGTGTCTGTCACAAATGCCCCAAACAAGCCTTCCAGCTGCATGTATAATAAGCATAGGAAGAATTACAGCTGCAAGAAACAGGAGTAGCAAAAAGATTTCATGGGAGGATTCAAATCATCACTCTGCCTTTCTCACTTACCAGGTGGTATGCAGGAGGAAGAGGAAGACGGCTGGCAAAACCAGGTCATCGCTGCCTACAGACCAGCGACGGCGGAACACAACAATCCCTGGCATGGCTAGCAGGTCTGAGGGAGTTCAGCAGGCACGACACTCACCTCCTGGAAAAAAACAGAATCAAAGATGCTGCTGACCCTCTTCAACCCCCTCAGGAGAACCCCACACCAGCAGAAAGACTGCACCTGAGAGCTATCTTATTTTACACCAAAGATGGCAGAGCTTCTTCCTTCCAGCACCAGGGGGCATGGCACGCTTGAGAAGGAGAGTACAGGAGGGGAACATACACTTTAAAGAGTGGGAAGTATTAGGTGAAGCCGGTGCATAACTCACTGAACATAATCACCACTCACCCAGCTCCACTTTACAAGATTACCTGGAATCCTGTTAGGGCTGCATGTTGGTAAGCAGTCACTGTGGGGTGTTTTGGAAAGTTTATACTGGCCTCAACTCCAAAGATGACTCTATTACCGTGTTCTTCCACAGGCACACCTGCTGCCAGCCTTTTCTCTTGTTGTCCAACAGTTCCCTCCCCTCACTTGGCTCGGCAAGCCAAAATATCCATTAGCAGTTAGTGGCAGCATCTGGGGAAGCTATTGACTGGCTCCCAACAGCAAGCACTTACAGCTGAAGGGAGCAAGCTCCTAGGAGATCTCTCACTTGACCATCAGTTGCACCGAAGCACCCTGCCAGCTCCACGTCTCCTTTGTGTTCACATTAGCCCTGACAGGCACCAACAATTAAAAGGTCGAAGATTGAGGAGCTGGCTGTTCCTCCCAACATTTTGTTTGTACTCCTATTTTTAAAGCTTCACAAACCCTTTAAAAAAAAGAAACAGCAGTGGTATAAGTCACGAGACTCCACAGGGCTATCCAGACACCTCCTCCCAACACAGCTCTCCCACACCATTTCAGTTATGCTGTACATACTCCAGCCTGCTCCAGTCCAAGTCCACTGCATCAGAACGGCTCAGGCCTTTCCTGCAGCACACCCTATCTCCCTCCTGCATTTCTTGTACAACACACTTCAACCATGACCCACAACCACAACTTCTGTTTGGTTTTGTCAACCTTTGGTTTCTGAGATCACATCTATTTAGTCTGCCCATAGCCAGCAGTGATCTCCTGAATGCAGCAGTCAGTCCTGTCCCTCTCTTCCATGCCCTAAACATTGTCAAACTTCTTATCTGTACCCTCCTGCGCTACCACAGACCAGGGGACACCACACATTGGCCTGTGCCTCTCTGCTACAAGCCACCACCTCAAGAGTGCCAAGTTCTTGCAACTGATGCATCTCAGTTCCAAGTAACAGCACTTCTCCTATTGTAACCCCACTAACCTCCCAATCTTCACATTCATGCACTGCTGCCAGAGCGTTCCATCCATGACCTGCAGTGACCACACCACTCCAAAGCCGCACCTCCAAAGTAGTAACTGCTCTTTGTACTGATCTGGCAATTTGCTGTTAAGGCTCAAAGAGGCAAAAAATCAAAGTGTCTCCATTTGTTACTTACGATGTAATCAGGATTTCCAACAGCATTTCAGAGGGAATATAATCTGCCATACCTCATGCACCAGGAAAAAAAAAAAAATCAAACTTGTATAATGATGTCTAGTGCTCTGGTTAAAAAAAGAGGGGAGGAGTGACATGATCACATTTAAACTAATTTGAACGCTCAAAGTAACACAAGTAGTGGTTTTGTGACAGACCACAGACTGTATCACAGCACCGACTGCTGCAGCAACAGAAGCTGCCTTGTCCTACTAAAACCTATTCACCAGTCACATGTGGTTACCCCATCACTTACCTACTGTGCAGACCATCTCAAAACAGAGGAATCTCCCCTCCTGTACCAACACCCATGGCCAGTCGACTAGACCTTCCTACCCTTTTCAGTCACCAAGTATTGAAAACCTAAACAAATCTTTCACACTTTCTGGGAGATTCCATAGTTAACAGGCTGACACACTTCCAGTACGTTACTCACTTGGGTGAAAGAAACACTCTATTCCACAAACAAAGCAAATGTGAAATTGCAACGCCATTTGGATTCACACTTCCTTAGCACATAATAATCAGAGCACTCAGTACACTGCAGCTCTACCTTCAAAGTGCTCACTCCTCTGGCCATCTGGGGACTTCTTCTAGCCTTGCCATGAATAACCCACCTGCCTGTCATGCACTGCCTGTATGAAGCACTTATATCTTGATATAAGTGCTCAGTATACATGGATACACTTTCCAGCACACTCATTCACTCTGCCTCTGGCCAGCACAGCATGTCCTAGCCAAGCTCAGACCTCAGTTCCCATCATCCCTCTGCTTACGGCTGCATCCCGCCAACGCACTTTCCACAACTCTTCCACCTCTCCAGATGCAAGTAGTTGTGCTCTGCTTTCTCTACCCGCTACCAGTTTAAGAGGCAGGGTATCGGCAAGAGCAGCAAACACCTCATGCGAATTCCTTATCCACAGCAACAGATGGGGACAGAGGACAGCAGCCCGTCACTCACTGTCACACACGAGAGTACTCGCTCTGGGACCGACACTCCTAGCTGTAATGCTTACCAGGCTCCTGGTGCACCACAGAAAGAGTCCCAGTTAATTTTCAAAGACTATTGAAAATCTAAACCATGAGGTCTGGGGCCTTGCTCCCAGTTTGGAAAGAAGGAAGATGATAGGAGGCCTGAGACTGTAAAGCCCACAAAAAAAAAAAAGTAAAGCTCTCAGTGTGAGGACTCTCTGGCGTCATCCCAGGGTAGCAGATCCCAGGAGTTAAGACAATGAAGATATGATCTAGCAGAGGAATTAGGAGAAAAGTGGAAGGTCAGAGTGCAAACAGCCCTGAGACCACTGACCCTAGTTTAACAACAGCAAGAATCCCTTGCACTGCCCCTAGAATTGCTGCAAAGAGTGAAAGATTCCCAGGATATTGAAATCTGAACCCCAGTACAAGAAGCCCCAAGCTCCCAATGCTGAAATTAGGGGAAGCACATGCAGGCACAGGCTTTCTGTGCAAGGAGTCCAGAGCCCTTGACCCTCAGATCAGAGAAGGATCTATGGAAGCAGAAATCTTACATGGCATGTGGTCCAGCTGCTGCACATTCTTCTCTCCCGTAAGGGTATTTCAGGAAAAGTACATATCCACGGAGACAGACATCACAAGCGAAGGAGGGAACAGCAAACTCTTCTTGCAGCCATTGAAAATCCCACTCGGCAAAGGGAAGGACGGCATGGTGACTGCCTGCCGACAGAGCTGGGCATCATCTTCAGAGCAACGCCCTCCCGCCAAGACAGCAACCTCATTTATTCATCGGGGTAGCTGAGAGCCACCGAGCCAGGGGTCGTGACTCCCCCCTTCCACACCCCCAGCACCCTCTGGAAGGAAGTGACATCATCCCTATTCTGAGGAGATTGTATATGAATTGTGGGAAGGAGGACTGGGAGTGAGAGCAGGCGATGCTGTCAGAGATGTACAGAGATGGGAGAGAAGGAAAGCCCTCCAGCAGCAAGCGCAGCAGCACAAACCTCCTCCCTCTCACCACCGAGAAGCTGACAGGACCAGGAGAGCTGCGGCAGCGGTTCAGGCTTGTCCTGGAGCCCCGGCTGTGAGCGGGAAGCCCTTCGGCTGCAGCGGATGGCATCAGGCAGCAACCGCCGGAGCAGGGCTGGGAAAGGCTCGGGGCCACCGGTCTCTCCTCTGGCATGTACTGAATGGCCAGGGGGTGGGGAATTGGATGGGACACAAAAGGGGCACAGAGAGGGGGCCACCCTGGTCACAGAAAGGAGAGACTGTTCCAGAGGAGCAGCCTCTCCCAGGCCTTTTCAGCCGCTAATTCCTTGTGACATGCTCTGGGGTATGACAGGATGTGGGGGAAGGGGAGAATTAGCTGTCTGTAGGGGAAGGCTTAGAGAAAAGAGCAAGGGAGAAAAATGCTACAGCGAGACAACATTCCAGCTAAACCTAGGAGATTTAGTCTAATCCAACATCCCATCACATCTGACATTAGCCTCAGAAGAAGGTATGCAAGCAAATATAAGCTGAACGCAGCCATAGCTAAAGGAAAAGGGCTGTGAGTAGATCTTGCACCGCAGGAGACCACCCACACCACGCCAACACCCCAGGAGAGAATCAGCTACTCCCCACCACCCAAGTCCACAAGCAGGATTTGCTTTGAGCTCACAGCATCATGCAGACACCCAAGGCACACCTGCACCCACACAGCCCAACACGCTAACCCCCTGCAAATCCTCATCCCTAGATCCACGAGGGCTTGCAAACTCACTCAGCATCCCCACCTCGAACACCAAATAAACCTCCTCACAGTCCTCACAACCTCCTGCAGTTCAGACCATTACTTGCTATTACTGTCAAGCAGAAGATGGGAGGCCAACACCACACTAAAATCAGATCCACCAGTGCCAAGTTTCTTCTCACTAACAGACCACTGGCAATGTCTGCACAGAGGCATTAGCAGGAGGAAGTCCTGCTAGCCTAATACATTCATCACCTACCTTTCCCCTCAGACCAAGATGGTGATCTGCTTGCAACTTCACACAACCCAGGTATGACAAAGCAATCCCATCTCATCTGTCAGCACCCCCTTTCAGCTGTTCTCCCCAAATTTGGCCTCAGCTCAAGTCCTACAGTATAATTTGCTCAACAGAAACTCCCTCAAAATAGTAACTGTTCAAAGCCCAGCAACCAGACCTTCATCTTCACTGCTTAGGGCTACAGGAAGCTCAAAGGAAACATGATTTCTAGGTTTTAGCTCTGTAGATGGTTGGAATTGCTACAGGACAAACCCCTTTGCTGTTCTGCAGAAATCCAGCAATAAGTACTGGCATGCTGATCCTCCCAGTGGCATGCTCCTGCAATACTGGATGAAATGCCACCACGTTCCCAGGGAATGTCCCTGCCCCAACCTGCTGTCCCACTGAGGAGTCATAGCCCAGGACTGCCAGCTTTCACAGATCATCTGCTACAGCTGCTTAGGAAAGTCCATCTGGAAAACTGAAACAAAACAAGCTTTGTGTCACTGCAGCTCAAACAGCAGCATTTCCTTGGGGGTCATTTTCTGCTCCTCTGCTTGCCTGTGCTACCACAGCAGAGGCACCTTCCCCCTGACAGCACAACCAGGTTGCCTTGCCCAGGTATCGAGAGATGCCTGTCTGGAGGGTGCAGCATGGGCGCTGCAGCCTGGCTTGAGAGCCCCAAGAGGAGAATGGGGGCACCTCCATGGTAAGCCCCGAGAGTCACCTGAGTAGCCCAGGCAGGCCCAGGACATTGAACAGGCCAGATTAACTCCATCCAGTTAGGTCCTCTAGAACCGCCCTCTGCCTCCTACCACACAAGATGGCAACTGCAAGTACTCCTCCACAGCATTGCACAACCTTCCTCATCTCCTTCTATCAACAGAACCATGTTCTGTCCCTCACCATTATACCCACATTTCCTCTTTCTGAAGTTACTTATTAGAGCTACTGAAGCTCTCTGTATTTCTTGCAGATGCCAAAGTTTTTTTATACTGAAGTGAACTAAAAAAGCAACAGCATTTTACAATAACAACGTTTGTCAAATTTGGGGTGACCAAAAATAACATTCAGCATGCTTAACCATATAGCTCCTGACCCTTAAACATCTGCTGGTTCATAAAATACAAACCCTTCCCCTGAAATAGCACTTCACTAGCAGATATGGTTCAAGCCCCATCAAATCACCCCCACCTGAACACATATCCTTCCTTTCCTCCCAAGCACATCCCACATGGGACATGGGCTTTCTACCCCGGGTTGGGTCATCACCCCTGCAGCTTACAGAAACCTCCTGTTCCCATTAATCACACCTTTCTGTAAGCACTTACTGTACTTGACTGAAATCATCAATTAGAACTTGGATCAAACTTCACTAGTCCTTGTCCAGCTATTTTTAAGGGCCTTAAATGGAGCTCTTTCTGTTTCTGAGCTCGGTTCCTCACAATCTGGGAATTGTTCTTGCCTTACAGGGAGAAGGGGGGAATGTGGTTACAGCCATACAAAATATCCTGAAGCTGCCTAGGAGGCATTTGCTTGCTCATGTCTGCACACATACAAACCCATCTCTCCTCCAGCACCTCTTGCAGGCCCCAGCGTGCAGCATGAACGAGACAGCAAGGTCTCTTGCTGTGTATCTCCCCTATACAATTTACCCATAACAACCATTAGCAAGAAACAGCAGAAATAAGGGTAGGACAGATGAAAAAATATCCAAACCTTCGAAAAGTACCCTTCCAGGGTGGGAATATCTCAGAGCATCTTATAAGAGGGAGGAATACCTACTCAACACACACAGTATGGAACAGAGGCTCATAATATAAGGTGGGGACAAATTAGCACCAAAGGAAGATGAGCCCTTCCAAGACAGGGCTGCCTTTTACAAGCAGCAGAAGATATCTGTTGCAAGTGATGCCTGCAGGAATTGTTCCCTTCCCTGGGGGGAGATGGTACAGCAGCAGCCGGAAGGTTGTGAGGATAGTTCTAGCATGACTGACTATGAATAAGGGAACAGATCTGTACTTTAAAGAATATTGTATGTACTAATGTAACTTCTAAGAGCCTTATTTACGACCAAGCCATAGACTGCTCAGCATGGGCAGGGAACACTGGCAAAAATCAATGGGGTCTTTAATTTTGGAATTTCAATTTGATATCTACTTTTAAGATTCTCCTTTATAGTCTCCCATTTTCCAAGGAGAAGGAAATAAAATGAAAGACAATGCCAGAGCCGTGGGACTAAGCCATCAGGGTTTGAGAAAGGAAAAGTTCAAAGAGTCCCTTGTGGCTTGGCACATTTCAGATGCAGCTCCCCCAGGATAAGGCCACTGCACCACAATCATCTCGCTACAATGTCATCATTACAGAACTAATATGATTAGGTTAGATCTGGAACTACAATACTGCCCACTGACACAAATACCCAAAATACATCTCTGAGTATAAACTGACCTTCAAAACCCAGGGGACAAGAACTTACCTGCACATCCCACCATCTTAAATTGTAAATGCTGGCATGAATACACCCTTAGAAGTACAATGGTGATGGTTACAGGCGTATATCGGTAGTAACAAGAACAGACTACTGGCCAGTTGGCCCAACACTGGCCCATCTCCATCTCAGCTTATTCCTCCCTAGTATTTTTTCCACAAAGCCCCTTTGCCTCAGGCAGCATAAACACATCAAGGTGTTTTCTGAGTGCATGCGCTCCTTGCTTAAACCCATCCCCTCTGTCCCTTACTCCAAACACCTCTTGCCTTGGGCACAAATAGCTCTCATGAGTCCCACACTATCTTCAAACACAGACAACCTCTTCTACCTGTTACCTTCTTGAACCTCACAGCCTTACAATTTATACCCTTGAATTTCAAAAGCCTCTTAAGAGTTTTTCTTAAGTGGTCCCTATTCTCTCATGGGAAAAAAAAAAATCAGCTCTCGAAACCTTAGTACTAATACAGAAGATTTAGTATCACATTTGCTATTCACTTCAAACTGGTTATTTTCCTGTAGAATAATGCTGTATACAACACACCACAAAGGGTTCAATGCTGACATATTGCCTGCTCTTGAGCAATAGTACTGATAATCCCATGTAGTCTAAGCCATTAACTGAGATGTCAAAATTCACAAGTATTTTTAAAAAGAGATGCTACCATTAAAATATTTAAGTCAAATTTTGGGCTCTGCACACAAAGGGTTCAAGCTTTCAAGCATTCTCCTGCAACTGCGAGGATTAGTACTTTTCCCCTGTCTAACAACAGCATGAGAGGAAGTGAACATTTAAGAAAAAAACCAAATACCCTGCAAGTTGGCAACACCCATTTGCCTCCACTCAATGGAGCTGCATGCAAAAATGCAATATGCAAGGGGAAACCAGATAAAATTCTCACCTTTAGCCTATGACAGTGGCTTATTTGCTTTTCAAGGGCTTCCTGGCCATGCCACTGCTGCCTTCAGGAATAAAGTTTTTCTTTGCAAAGTTGAATACATTTTCTGAATTATTATTTTTTATTATAGAGACACCAGAACAACCAATGTATCTGCTTGGCATGTACTTGTCCACAGTGGTGGTGTTTTCAGGAAAAAAAGTATTATCTTGCAAATCTCATTGTTTTTCATGCAAGAGCATGGAAAGGTCCTAAGTAGAGTTAAATGATACCAAAACACTACTATTCACAGCACTGTTCACAGCTTTACAACCACCTGTAAAAAGCAGGATAAGGGATCCACTGAATTAAAGAGAACACAAAGAAATTATCTGCTTTGGAATATGCCTCCTCTAATTAACCAGTATCAGTTCAGAGCCTGTTCCCAGGGTCTGCAGACCTACAAATCAATGACAGTGTAGATCACAACAGTTGTTTCCAGGAGGATATCCCCTGACACCCTCTGCCATCTCTGCACCACCCTCTGTTTCATGATATACAAGCTGAACACTGCTATCCTGGCAGCACTCTTTGCACCCCTCTCACAAGCAGAGTACACATTTCTAGCAAGTGCACTTAATAGGTGGATTTGCCAAGGGTGCCACCTGCCTTAGTTGCAATTAGTAAGATATGCACATAAATAGGAAAAAAACAAGCTAGCAAGATCTGAAGTCTCCTCTCCCCTTCATTTCCAGCTGGGATAGCCCACAGGCCAGGATTTGTCCATGGACAAAAAGGAGTAGGTTTGTAGGTATAAGCACAGTCCTCCTCTAAAAAGCACTTTAATTTTAGTACATACAGCACAACACATCACCACAACACATTTCAACTGCCCAAATTAAAGGAAGAATAATGTTCTGAGACAGATGTAAAGAGCCTCACCCTACAGCTCCAAGATTACTAGTACTTTTCTCCTTGACCTCAGTAGAGCACAATTTAACTCCAAGCTTCATACTTGTCAGACTAAAGAAAATTAAAAGTCTTCATGAATAACTGGTCAAGAAACAACAGAAGCCAACAGATAAGCTTACCTTAAAATGAGCCACTTTACTGAAAACCTAGGAATGGAGGAGCACAATCCAAGTCTGCTGACACTAATTTAGTTAAAAACAACACCCAATCGTTGTATCAATGCCGACATATCTGCAACCACCTACATTTTGTGCTAGCAAAGCCCACAATCTGAGCTTTCTGACGATTCCAAGCTTGAGCAAAAATAATGTCCGAGTTGCTAGGGGGAAAAAAACGTATTAAAAAGTGAAACTAATTTTGTATTGTAAATAGAACTTACTGTTCTACAGGGTAATAAAATCTGCTAATGTTTAATAGTCAGCAACCAGTGACAAGAAAAGTTCGGCCTGAATGGGGCAAGGAAAGGATGTGGAAAGAACATTCAGATGAGTCGACTTAAGTCTGTAGATACAGCAAGTGCCTCACTTTCAAAATGCTGAGCAGCTGGGCACCCCAAATCTGACTGGCATCAGCAGACAATGCAAACAACCCTGGTCAACCCACGCTCACATACGTGGTACAACAGTTAATTTTCCCTGGACACAATTATTGGGGATCAAAGTTCTTTGGTTTTGTTGTAATATCCCATGGCTATATTCAAAATTTGTTAGTTCATGGTTGTAAACCACACAACCATTAATTTGTCTCTAGTAAAAATAACAAGGGCTGGACTAAGTCAGCCAGGGCAGAACAAAGTGGTAAATGGTACTTACGAAAGGAGTATTTCAGATGTAGCTGACTGATGCCAATCTGACAGCCTCATTTCTTTAGGCAACCTATTTTTCACTACAATACCGGCAAATTCAAATCTGTCAGTTTTACTCCACCCTGGAATGCTTATCAGATCAGCCACCTTAAAAAAAAAAAAGGAAAAAAATCAGGAGGAGCATATTTTTCGAGGTGAAAATAAATATATTCAGCTATGTATGCCTGCTACAGCTAACCTTGAAGTGACCTGCCTTTAGGAAGAGAGGACAACCTCAGCCACACCAAAAAGTAATTGCCTCTCTACGATATCACAGGCAGGCTCCCTGGCTTCCTCATTTACACTAGTGGGCAAACAGTTTTCCCAATAACTTGACTCATTGCTTCAGGAATTCCCTAGAGGATGAGTCACATACAGGGAAAGCCACCAGTCATTCTACGGAGCTAAACGGACCACCGCTGCCAATACGAGAAGAGTGAAAGAAGTGGGAGAACAGAAGATCAGTGCCAAACTCAGGAAAACTGTGCGGTCAACAACGCTCCTTGGCAGTCCTTCCCTGCTCCCCTCCCCAAAAAGCGTGCCAGTAAGCGGAAGCACACCCGTTCAAGCAGCACAGAGGCAGCACCAGGCTCCTGAGTGAAGGAATTGCTGTGAAGCTGTTTCCTCCACATGCAACTGCCAGGACAGAAGGAGGAAATGCTAGCTCTGCTCACATCCAAGGACCACTTGATACAGGAAGGGAAGGTGTCTCTGGAAAGGAAAGACACTAAGGAATTAAAAACAGTGCCTCTTCTCCCTCCCTCCTAGCACTAAAGAGGATATAGTCATGAGTTACAGGGGCACATGCAAAATTTCAGGGCCTCTAGCTTGTTGCTCCACATTGTAACCCCCTGTTCACCAGGGTTCACAGATGGCACTTGGTGTGCTTCACAACCCACTACATCTTATCCTGTGATTCCTCCTTTTCTCACATCCCATTACTAAGTGGTTAGGCAGGTACATGCCCAGTTGCGAGTGAAAAATGCTGAGAACCACTGCTATGTAGCAAGCTCTTTGATAGACTAAACCCTAATGCCCATCTTCTTAATACAATCTGTAATCATTAAATGTGGATGCTAACTATGTGAAACTGCCAGGCTCAACTACATTGGAAATTGGCTTCACACAGTCTAAACCTTACTTGGATACAATCTGTTCCCATTTTACTGGTGCTGCCTGTTTATTTCAGCAATTTCCCTCAATCATGTCCCTGATCATGGGACCCTGGGCTGACGGCTCTGTTTCTAGTCAAACATCTGGCCCCTACATTGCTTCTCTGGTTTCTTTTACATTTGCACTAAAATGCATCTGCTGATCTTGTTGGACAGCTTATGCCTCCACTTGGGTTCAGATTGCCACTTTTACTTCATATTCTTTACTTTGGGCAAGGACATGCCTGTATCTTGCATTCCTAGAAATCAGACTGAAAAGAATGGGTCATTGAGGTCACACACCCCAAAGGCCATGCATATTCTGGTCACGTCCTTAAAACACCCAGGAGGACATCTGAAATTAAGAGCTCTCTCTAGGTTATTGTAAATGACTCAAACTCTCACTGTTTTTCCATGTCATTCATCACTAAGGATTGCTTCTTACAACTTGCAAATTGCCCTTTACTAACTGTTCTCCCATGACATCCCTACTCCCCATAAACAGCCCCACAAATGCAGTTAACCCATTTCACAACTATCTTTTAACAGGTCACTCCAAAACCATGAAGTCCTAGAAGTCCACTTCTCCCACCAGTCCCCCATGATCGCCAATCCATTTTCTTCCCATGTTCAAACGAAACTCCCAGTAGACAGACACCAACATTCTGCAGCAGTATTTCAAAGAGGGAATACTCTCAAGTGCTGTGATTTCCCTGAAAATACCATGTCTGTATTTCATTGCAAATGCACATCTGCCTTCTCCCATTACTCCCCAAACCTTACCAGGTTCCCACCTTCCAATAGCTTATTCCTCCTGAGAGCATCAGCCTTGCACCTTATTAAGCAGAATCTCTTCTATTTCTTGCCCACAACTCTGGATTTCTTAGAGCCTTCATTGAAAATTAATCTAACATCAGGATAAACTGCAAGCAGAAGTATCAGTTATTCTTACAAACAAAACAGAACCTAAAGCAATGTTGATGGCATACTATTTAGAAACCTAACTCTATATTGCCATCGTTCCCCCCTCCTCAGTGTAACTCTAACTTCACAGAAGTAACCTCAAAAAAAACCCCTGAAACCATTTTTTTCCAACAAGATCTTGTGAAGTCTAATCTCCTAATATCCAGAGGACTGCTGCTTTCCAGAGGAGGGCTTCTCTTTGCACAAATCCAGGCCACGTACCCGTATCATGGAGTATATCCACCTTAGCTTGAATGTTTACCCTGGGGCATTAATGAAGCAAAGATCAAACACCAAAGTAATGAGCTCTATCTGGTGAAGGCTGTGTGTGTTGCTCAGGACGCATGAACACATGTGCAGGCAAAGGTAGGCATTTTTACCAGCACAAGTGTCAGCACAGCAGTGACTACCTTTAATGTACACCCCACATAGCATAAATACCACATCATATTTGCTAAAATCCTATAGCAGAGAATTGTGAATTTCAGCCTGGAAATTTCCTTGACTTGGATAATATCACTTACATATATACCATGCAAGAAGCCTTACAGCATGTGACAACAGAGCATTGCCACTGTCACAAACACAGATATTAACCATCTGTATCTGTACACTGACCCTCCACTGTTCTCAATCCATCACTCTGGGTACTGAAAAGGAAGGTTTTCAGATTTCAACAGAAACAGGCATTCAAGGTAAACAACAGTAGAACAGCTTTGTATTGACTAACATGATTTTCTCATCCTAGACAAGCCCAAATTAGTACAAATTAGAATCTTAAAAAGATTTTTCTATCTCTCCTAAGCACAAAGTGAACATTTAAAGCCTAACTCTGAATTTTCAGATGCTGGCTTCTGCTGCTGCAACTTCAGAAGAAATGTGGTTCTGCCCCTCCCATCGCGTGGCTTCCACCTCAGTGCACGAGAACAGCCCTTGAAATAAAACAAAGGATCAGGCTAAGTATTCCCAGAAGAAAAATCTTCCCTTATTCCTGCCTGGAGAACATAGTCTTCTAAAGAAAGCTGCCAGCTCTGACCCGGCTCATGTAAAGCTTGCTAATTACAGTGAAAATCTGAAGAAAGCAAGAGCAGGAGGGAGGGAGAGAGAGCTAGACTCTAGTTCTCTGGCTCACACAAATGACAGCTTGAGCAAACTTTTCCTGCCTCAGTGGTTGTTGCTATAAATAACACCCTCCAGGGCTCAGTGCTGCAGGAGCCCAAATCCCAGTCACCTCACAGAGACCCTCTTAAGTCTGCACTGCTCTGTACACACATAAGCTTTAAGAGCAGCCTCCTTCCACAGTTCTGCACACACCAACATGCTTCTCTTACACACAGCTCCTCTCTCATACATAGTCCCAGACCTGCTAGTAACAGCACCTTTCTATGTTCAGAGCAGTCCTGTTCTCACAAACACACCTATGCACACCACTTTCTGAAAGCCTCCCTTGTCTCTTCACTCAATCCTTTAGATTTTATGCATCTTTTCTCTCCTCTGGCAACCCACTCCCCCATTATTCTGTCATTCTCTTACTCCTTTTTCAGTCTCCACATATTCTGTGGCTTCCCTTGATTACATTGCTTTGCAGCCTTCCATCTATTTCTCCACATTTTTGTTGCTAAGATGCCCTGGAGTATCTTGAGACTAGCAGAGCTCCTTCTTCCAGCTGCTGACAGCTGTTCTCTAGCCCAAAAGGCTTGTCCATTAGGAACCCAGAGGAGATCACTGAGGAAGAGTGCAGCGTGCCTGCAAGAAGTAAAATCACCATCTGTTCCACGCATGCAGCTCCAACTCCCTCCTGGATTAGGAAATTAAGTCCCAAATTCAGACCCAGTGGAAATCAGATCTAGGCAGTTCCTCTGTTACTTACCAGTTTGCTTTTCCTCTTGCCACCTTGTCCAGCTGGTCTTTCAAATAAAGATGCTGTAACCACATATGTGCAGCACTGCTGTGAGAGGCACAAGAAAGCAAACAACAGCACAGGTCCCACACCTCTACAGACCACTGATCACTGGGACAAGCAGACCAAATGCTTCCTCCTTTTCCTAGAGATTCTTTCCCATCCAGTGCTTCCCTAATGACACAGCAAGATAAACCAAAATCCTGGGCTGAATCCTGCGAAACTGAAGTAGCTAGACTCTTCCTGAATCTCAGATTTGGGTGCATGTGATAGAAGGCAGAAATCCTATTTTCATTTTGCTTATGTAAACAAGGATGAATCAAGCCCAGGTTTCTCTGATCTTGTGTCATATTTAAGCCTTATATACATCCCTCCATAACCCAGGGCTAAAAAGCCCTTCTCTTCAGACAGAACCTCCATTAGCTACACTTCTAAACACCAGCACACACATCCCTCCTCCGCAACACCCACGCACAGCACCTTCTGCACGCACATACAGCATATAATCTGCACGCGTCGCTCATCTACAAAACCTCCAGACCCTTGGTGGCTGTGCCTTGCCTGGCAGTTACACAGCACACATACATCAAACCACTTCTCACTAACAAGTATCCCTTCCTGCTGCTTCCCAGGGAGAGCCAGTAGACAAGTATTCAGTTTCTACCTCAGTAATTATTTAGACAACTCAATTTTAGATGATCTCCTACTTAAGTTCTATAGTCCTCTAGTTCTCCAGCTACAAGTCCTGCAAATACTCTTACCCTGTCTTACACATATTTACTCAAACTTTTTTTTCATTTCTGTCACAGAGCTTAGACTTCTGCCTATTTTTCCTCTGTAGGTTCATCACTATAGACCATGGAATTGGAACAGCTAATTACCATCTCATCATCTGCTCCTCAAACATCTGACAAACTCAGTCCTACAGGCAACAGAGCCACACATTCCTGTCTTCAGCCAGGGTACCATGCATCTCCTCCTCACAGCATGCCCAAGTTTTCACACACTTCTCCTAAATTAGCACTCCCCCATTTCCTTCAGGTGTCCCCTTGATATACTGACCACCTATACCTTTTTACTCTACCTTACAGCTCTTCCAAAATCCCAGTCACAGGACACTTTCTAGCTGACTTTCCTTGGGCCTTTAACAGGAACATCACATAACAAGCTATGTACTGCTCATTTCATTACTCTGGCTCCAGAAGGTTACATGAAGGGGCTATATTAAGCCGACAGTGGGGATCACTCTATACTCCTTCATACAAATGCATGTATGGCATAGCTTGTAGCTGATTGTGTAAGATCACAATGTAAGCAAAGTGTTTCTAGCCTGTCCCAAGGGTTGCCTTAATATTTTCATGAAGACACTTATTTTTCTCCCTGTTGCCACCATGCTCCTTTTTCCATATACTCCTTGCTCTCTTGTTAGCAGCTGCTGGAAAAGTCACTAAGCACGTGTTGGTAGGAGCCAGAAAAATGTGTCACTACAAGGATAGAATCGCCACCCGCTTGTCCATCCAGCCCTATACCTAGAATGAGTTTAGCAAAGATGGACAGAAGCGAGGTGAAAGGAGGTGAGGCAGAAGCAGACATCCCACGTGACAAGAGGAGAGCTGCAGCAGTAGAAATACCCTGAAAAACCATTCCTTGGCTTCAAGCAGCTGTACAGACATGAACTGAAACGCACAGATTGCAACTGTCTGTTTCTATGGCTAACAACTGGTTATACCAAAAGAAAAATCAGGAATTCTTCCCCAAGCTAATGGAGTGCAGGAAACATGAACTGGCCACACACAGGAGTCCACCAACTCCAGTGTTGCAGACTGCCAGGACTACAGTAGGAGGTACGAAAAAGCAGCAGAAGACTATTCAGAACATAAATCAAAACCATGGTTACTAAAATACAGAGAGCAGAATCATGAAAATAAGATGAAAGGGAGAAGAGATCACAAAAGACAGATTGGGAAGGGAGCTAGGTATCTTCTCCCTACCAGAGAGAAGTGGATAAAATTTAGGTACAAGTTCTGTCTAAATGACATCAGTTTGGTGCCAGTGAACTACAAAAGAGAAAGAAACAAGACTGGCCATCTTACCTGTGAGCAAGTAACACATGAAGAGATCTGCCAGACAAAACAGCCCAGCCACACAGCTCACCTGGCACCCAGTTACAGACCCTCCAGAAAAAAAAAGCATCCTATTTTCAAAGGTGACTCTGTTGGGCTACTCTCTTTTCAAAAGAGGGTGGACTGGCATAATGTGCTCTCCTAAAACTATCACTGAAGTCCATACCTGTCTGAATTTAACAAGAAAAATGTCATCTTTCCTGAAGAAAATCAGTATGGTAATCCTCAGAGCTGTATATAGGCTTGCTCTCTGCTCCCAGGTACAAATACAAGAGCTGTGAGTATGAATGCTCTGGGACCTGGCTGCTGTACATCCTGGACAAAAGCCAGACAGTCCCAGTTCACATCTCTCTCTCTCTCTATTGAATTAACTTTTATTGGAAAATTAAGACATGAATAACTTTGCAGGTTTTTGTAAAACAAAGGAAAACGTTTTCACTTTTCCATCAATGAGAAAGATAAAGAACAGAAGTTGACCCCAAATCTTGTCCACAGAACTTACTAATAGAGGCAGGCTCATACTCAGAAAATGGAAAGTATCACTATCCAACAGCTGTTTGGAAAAGGATGCATTTTTAAATTGACTTCTCTAAGAGAAGCCACCTTTCGTCTAGTCTAGCAGATAAGAATTTCAAAGGCTAAATGAGTCTTCACACTTGAATTTACAATCCAAACAGGATTATAAGAAAAAAAAGAAGCTGTTTATTCAGATATACTTCAGGACAAGTGATTGGCTCTGAGCTGACACAGTTTTAGGCTATTAGAAGAGAAAGTACTTTTTCCTCTTATGCTGTAGGCAATGCATCATTATCCCTGTAATTAAATTTAGTGCCTTTGTGGCAATGCCTTCTGCAGGATTTATCTAGGTGTGGACTTTTTTCCCTTTCCTTTAATTATATTACAATTAACCATGAAGTGTCCATTTATTTCAAGCTTTTCAACTGGGCTTCAGAAGTAAATGCCCGAAATAGTCCTTGGTAAGAATGTTCTAATAATCTTGGAAGAGATCACAAGCACAAGATCTGGGATTTGGTAACTAATTCACTTGTTACAAGCAAACTTTCAAAGCCTGAAAAAAAAAAATATCTTTTTTTTTTTCCATCTTTTTCAGTTATAGTACTTGATTCAGATCCTCATCCTTGATTAGAGCTCAAAGGCCTCAGAGCAATATCATATTGCAATTAACCCAGCCAATTAAGGCATAATCAAGGCATAAGCCTAGCCTAGGTCTGAGCTCTTCTGCATCATAATCCTTTGCTACTTTTCTTCCTCAATTTCTTCACTCAGTCACTTAAATTCTGAAGACAAGCACAAACATTCAAGTTGAGATTTCCTACAGTACTTTTCTGGGCAATGTGGGAAAATGTTCCCAGCCCTTCTGAAAAGGAATAATAGGACTTATGCCTGCATTCTTGCAGAAATATTTTGTTCGACTTAAACTCTGCATGGACCTCACCGACCACCAAGCATAGCCCACAGGACTAGCAAACTATGTTCTCTTCAAATCACAGTCTGAGATCATCTGTGTGTACAACAGTACGCAAGGACAAAAGCTACAGTAGAGTCTTGTCAGATGGCTCCAATTCTTCTCCAGAATATGGCTGTAATCACAATCTCTTTGAGAGGAGGATCTCCCAAGTACTTAATAACAGACCACACAACAACTGCATTTAGATGCCAGGTAGCTTCTCAGATACCTCCATGGCATTCTTGCTGACAGTCTTTCCCGCACTCCACAGGCAACATGCTTTCTCCAGTGAAAAAATCTATGCCTCTAACATCTGACATTCAAATTCTGGTGACCTCAAGAATCCATGCTTGGTCAAACAGCCACCTACCTCCAGCCTTTCCCCTGTGCAGGTGCCCATCAGTCAGTTCCATTTGCTGCATTCCTTCCTTGAAACTTGTAGCATTGGGGGTACATGTCAAGAGGTGCATACAAAAGGGTGCCTGATGAAAATATTGCAGTATTTTCACTGTGTGGGGAATTCATTATCAGAACCAGTTAGTGATTAGGTTACTGTTGGAAGCAAGATAATGAAGAACTCTTATTTATACATATTAGCATTGCTATTATTCACATGAACAACTAATCCTTTTGTGTATCTTAGGATGCACAGCATCCAATACATGATGTGGCAGAAAGCTGCACAGATAATTTATGATTTTGTTTTCATTGTAAAGACAAAAACAGCAGAGCAGACAGACCCAGAGAATGTAATCTGCTACAGCATCCAGTTTTGAGCACTGACTTGCCCAACACGTGATGAATTCAAGCATTCTTTAAACTGGAAAAAATGAACATCCACAGGCTTCTTCCTTCCTCCACTGTACTCCTCAATCACAGCTAGGATCAGAGTGTCCAGGAGAAGAGCGTGCACTAGCATACAATATCCTACTTCAATTGAATGAATGATACCAATAGGCCAAAATGATAACTCTGGAGTAAGGAAATAAGAATACTGGCAGAATGACACTGTGAATAATTCACCATCAGTTCAATGATGTCTCCTGGCACCTCTGAAACTTTAAAGGTGTTCCAGCTGCCAGGCTAAAGTTAATCCGGAAAAGGAAAAAAGTGTACAAAAGACAAGAATGACCCCACTCCCTTTTCCACAAGTAGGTTTTAAATTGCAATACCAGCAGCCTACACATGCCTTCTTCCCTCTCTCCCTGTGCATTACCCAAATAAGCCAGGGAGGACACAAACACAGCAAAATGAAAAAATTATGCATTTCTACCAGTGATAGACTGTACATGAAAGAAGCAGGGGAAGGGCAGAGAGACAATCTGGTGTCTGATATGTGTTAGGTTATGGGATAAAAAGCTCACCTAAACACACAGGAGCACAGAGGCAAAATGGCAAGTGGGGGAACTCAAATAACACCCTCACCCAGCTCCTCCCAGGCCCATCACCCCACCAAAGGCTCATTGCCATGAGCACAGAGGAGCAGAGGCACTACAGCAGGCAGGGGAACCCCATTAACCTAGACAGAGAAGCAGAGCCTCTGCCCTAGCTCCTCTCCGGGCTGTCACAGCAGAGCATATACATAGATATATTCATGTTTATGTTGTGCATGTATGTGCGAGCCTACCAGGACTTAAATGCTCAGCCGCACTTTTGGCTGGATCTGGGCCACAGCACCGAAGCAGCCTTGCCTCCATTTGGCTACCAGAACTGGCAATCACTAACAAAATGTACAATAACAACTTACTCTCTGACCCAGCCAGTTGGAAAAGGATTTAGAAAACAAAAGCATTATCAGGATGGGAGTCAAAGAATCCAGAAGTGAAACATCAAATAGGAGACTGGGGGGAAGAAGTTGAAGACACCAAATGAGTACAGCAAGAGCCTGCTGCTTTAACACCCCTCCCTCAGCTGACAGCAACCAGGCATCATGTTCCTGCTCCAGGCTGCCAGCAAAGGCTGCAGAGTGACCTTTGTGCTATCCATCTCTGGAGAACACAAGAGCCATGTACCAGAACCACACACTGAGAACTAATACTCAGTTTTTCTTATAGTGCCTACAAATTTGCCATCCCAATTTTAGGGAAATCTGAGATAAAATTTTGTGATTTTGCAGTTCAGAACAGAAGCTCAAAACCCCCACATTTCTAGGGTGGGCTCCACCCTGCCCCTCCTCGCCCCCCCAAGGAAGCTGAAATCATGTTCTCTAAATAGTTCCAAGTCTTCAGCAAGCACCCTCAGTATGAAGGCTACAAAGGAGGCAGAGCTATTCTTTAAGTGAAGCACTTAAATTTTTCTGCACACCTAAGTGATCTTAGTTCAAATTGCATTTTACAACATTGGTAACACAGAAAGTGTAAGCACTATGAAGAAATAGTATTATTTGCACTAAGCACAGTGAAATTTTTAAGTACCAAGCAGGTATCATATTTAATGGCCAGCTACAAACTAACTGAAAACCCATAGTTTTGGGGGTTGGGAAGACTTGACAACTATCCCCCTTATAATAAGAGACAGTAACCTACAGGCAGGAGTCCCCAGATGTGCTGGCCACAACTCAGCCACAGTACAGCTACAGTGGCAGAAGTGGCACTGGAAGTTCACAAAGGTAAAAGCTCCACCAAGCACAACTGCTTCAGTCGGGGCCCCAACACCTCTTTTTATCACTGCACCAGCAAACAATACTCACCATAGCACAGACAAAGCATCCCTGTGCAGTCTCAAACACCACACCTACTGCTCATACGATCGGCAGGTGTGAGCCACAGTCCTACTTTTGCTCACTGGTCATATTATGTTGACTTTCTAACAAAGAACCAGGATGTGCAGCTAAAAAGTTATGTATATACAAGAACATTAAAGGGAACTTCTTCCAAGAGGTAAGTGCAAAATGATGGGTTTTAGTCACCTGACAAGGTCCATTTTAAGACCAACACCCCTTCTTTCCCTGAGCCTTTAACTACCATGACAAACTGCCAAAGCCACCAGATTTTTTCTCTTTTAAAAAAATAAAGCTGTTCCTGGTGACCAAGAATTGCACCCATCCAAGAGCCAGCAAGGCACCACCCCAAGGCAGGTGCCTGCTTTCCACTGAATTTAGCTGGAAACAAAACACTTATTGTTAGAAATCTAAACCTCTTCGTTAATCAACCTCCTTTCTTTTTGCCATTTCATTTTCAATTTACAGACAGAGCAACCTAACTTTGGGACTGCAATTCCTCTTAGGTCACATAAGGCAGCTGTTTTCCTTGATACACCATGAATCTTATACCACCCAACCTTTCTGAACAGGGAGAATCTACTTACAGCATGTCGGCTGATCTTGCCAGGAAGAGAGGCGTGCTAGACAGGACTGCGCAAAGTCCTCCATTCGCTAGGAATTGCTTTAACAACAGGCTACAGCTCAGCGCAGTGAAAACAAAGCCAGATGTCTCTGCCCTGAACATCTTATCTACTTTAAATGGGGTGGTAAAAGTGGATTCAGAAATAGTTTAGTCTGGAGCATTCATTCAGACTGGGTTACTAACCCTGCTCCGCAAGCACCACTGCTATGTGGAACAGAGCTGTGTTTGCACTCTCATCCAGCAGACGTGTGCGGTCTTTTTGCTGCCCCTCGCCATATAAAATAGAGCACTGAACTGCTGAGTCAGTAAAACAGCAGCAGGGTGGACTCATGCATCTCATTGTCCAACTTGTAATTAACTCTGTGGCCATGGAGCAGTGAAGCAGCCTTGAAGACACTGCACAAAATCCTGTCTCCTCTTCAGCAGAGAAAAACTTGCAATCAGGAGCCAAATCGGGGAGAGAATGAATATTAGTTTCCCACTCAAATCAGAAATTAAATCCTTTTCCCACCTTTCTTGACAAATCCCCTTATAGTTGAGAATTCAAGCCCTTGCATCTCCTATCTGTTCCCATAGGAACGTAAGAGCCACAACTGCTTCCAACCCCATCTCCTTTTCCAACAGCAGAAATACCTAACGATGTCTTGGTAGCCTTGCTCCTCTGCAGCAGGAACACTATGCATATTTGAAGAAAAGATAAAGATAACACATTTCTCATCCCTTCTACTCCTGCTTCCTACAAAAAGGGAGCAACAGCCACACACTCCTGAGGGCCAATGAGTCTTGGATAATCGTATCTTCCTCCCTTTTCTTCTCTCCTAATAGGCATCCATCACTTTTTTCCTCTTAAAAAATCCACAGTTTACACAAAAACTCCATTGTGAAATCCAAACTCCTGGAAAATTCCTGCACAGAGGCAGCAGTCAGGTGCAAAGCAGTTGAGCAAACACCAGCATATTCATCTAAAGTACAGGGAAACAAATGGATGCATTTTCTGGAAACAGGATCTCCTGCTTCTCCAGGCTTGGACAACCAGGAGTTCCAGTATCCCACCCTCTGGCACTGCACCTTCTCTGCAGTGAGAGGCTTGCATGTCCAGATGCGAAAGCAGAAGACCAATCTGCAGTTCATACTGTCAACACAAAAGCTGCAAGCCCAGACATACTGGTATGATGAAAGTAGTCCAGAACAGAACCGGAAGAGAAAAGGGGGTTCACTCACACTCCCCACCCAAAACACTTCCTCAAATATTGACATTAAATGAAGCATGTTACTGAAGTAGTGCCTGCTGAAAGAACTGAAGGTTCAACTTACTCTTTCTTCAGGAGCGTTTAGCCCTTGTGGTCTAGACCAGAGGCTCAAGAGCTGTATTTTTCACATGCTAGTCAAGAGGGAGTGTTTTGGCATAACATCAGGTAACTTACAGTCGAATGGTTTGCAAAACAAATCTATGTTAACATTGAGATTTTCATGTCATAAATCAGGTAATTTAAAGTGAAAAGGTTCCCGATTGCTTTAACCGCACCCTTTCATGCTTTTGCACTCAAAAGGATTTCATTTCACAGGCACGATATACAGAGTAGTGACACAAAATGCAAAAGACCTGCAGCTACAGCAACAGGAACCAATGTGCTTTCTTCCCTTTCAGTTCAACTGTGTTATTTACCAAAAATCATGCCTCTTTGTCTAGTACTGTGATCATACAAATGAAAGGCCTTATTCCTTATGAACACATTTAAGTGGGAAGCAAGACTAGAGCTGTCTCTTGCTGTCCTCTGTTCAATTAAAAACCCATGCATTATACTGCTTTCAAGTCTTTTTGTTTGTAACAAACGAAAAGAGTTAACTAGAAAAGAAAGACGAGCAGAGCAGCCAGAAAACCAGGTTTTCATAGGATAAATACAACAGCAGCTACGGACATAAAGGACACTGACTTGTCCATTGCACAACATTGCAATGTTTTAAGAGAGTAATTAGCTCAGGTAGCTCAGAGAAGGACAGTCCAGGATACTCAGTGTTGGAGACACTTCCATGTCCCCTTGGGCAACTCTGTCCTCTTCCTCAGCCTACACAGCCAACTTACCTCAGAGTAGCTAACACAAGCACCCTGTACATTCAGTAGTAGCGGTCACATAACTTTAGAAAGTAATCTAACACTTCGTATTAGCATGCATACTCATTTCAGAGAATAAACACAGTGATTTTCCTTCCACTCTCGACTCAAATATTTGAGAGTTCAGAGTCACTAAAGCAGCTCTGAACAGATCTGCTGCATCGGCTCCCCAGCTTCTACAGCATAACCTCAAAATGCAGAGTGGCAGCAAGTCCTTATCAGGCTTTCAGTTCACATCACGCACAAAGGTTCAAGTCCCACAAACGCTCATTTCCTTTTCTTGTCCCCGATGCTGGACACTTCCATCATCAATTTATTTCTCCGCTAATGCCTTACTGTCTCAAAACATCCATTTAACCTCACCCAGGCACCCCCAGCTCCTCCATCAGCAGGCCCAAACACACACAACAGCGCAGGAGAACAAGGATGTGACAATCTGTCAGACAAAGAACACACAGCACCAGGCTGAATTCCTCTGCTCTTTACCACTCCCAGTAGAAGGAAAAATCACTATTTCTGTGGTGATATCATCCCCTTGAGGACCTAGTCAGGGCAACTAATCACAAAATAGGTGTTGCATGTCCCAAAGAATAAAGGTCAGATGCAACATACCTTAGAGTTCCTAACCAGAGGCTTTCAAGCCATTCCAGGAAATGAACACCCAAGGAGCCAGTAAAACCAGGGACACAAAACATAGGTTCCTTGCACTATGAAGGGCATGGGTAGAGTTGTTCATTTCCCCAATGCACATCTAACCACTCAGAAGTACGTGGCATACACATATACAAATACACATCCTGCAAACTTGCACACTAGATTATAGAGAAACTGCTAAAGTATGCATATTCATATTTCTTCTCCCCAAATACCCGCTTACCCAACTCACAGTGGATTGATTTTCAGGCTTTCTGCACCCCTCCCTGAACAAGCTTACAGACACACCCCCCTTCACTGGGGCAAATTAAACATACTTGACACTTCTGGGCTTGCATGCAAACTCATACACCGCATACTCCAAATTCACAAACTCTGTAAATATTACCAGCAGGCTCCCACAAGGCACTTCAGATGCATGCACCACACTTACTCAGCCACCCGTTCACAGAAGAACGAGCATTTTCTGCAGCATCCTACGTGGTTCCCACCTCCAAAACCGCCTGTACTAATTCCTCCGCCCTCACCCAAAAGAGAGACAAAGTCAGACCAAGACTTTAGAGAATCGATAAATTCTCTTTCCCACCAGCAGAGAGCTGGGGTCCCATAAAGCAAGGTAAAATAATAGTTACATGCAACCAGCAAAGTTCTTTATCTCAGACTCTTCCAGGCCAGTAACATTTGGAAGAACCAAAGGACAACACTGCATTTGTGGATGTCCCCATTTCCTATTGGGTTAAATTCAATTATGGCCCCTGAGGTGTTCAAAAGGGTTTGCTCTCAGATCTGAAAGAAAGCTTGTTCCTTTTTTTGTTTAAAAAAAAAAAATCAATGAGGATAAAAAAACCGTTTTACAAAAGCAAAGTATTGAACCAGGAATAGGCATGAAATTTAGAGGGGAAAGGGCTTCTGGAGAAAGAAGCCCATGGCTTCCTGCAGAATGAAGTTTTACCACTGGAATTACACAAAGGCATTTTGCCCTGCACTCCTCTTGTGTCGCTGAAGTTCGAGGAAAGCTCTACTCTTTCCGGTTTTAGAACATGCACGTAACATCTCAGGAAAGGCATCTCTCGCTTCCTATGCGCTTTATTATTCATCTGCCAAATAGTTTTAGCCCCATATTAACCTCGGAAGGAAAACTTCAAAAGAAAGAGCAGCCTCTTTCTCTGCTAGAAAATAAGTGAAAATGACAAAGGTGAGGGGAAGAGCAATCCCACAGCACACAGAGAATCTCTCAAAGAAATCTGTCATTATTCTCTATTCAGGAAAGAAAAAGAATGTACACTGTAACAGGAACTTAAGAGAGAACTTCAGTGGCAAATTACTGCTTCTTCATTTTCTTTTAAGGACTTATATCCGCCATTCAGCAGAGCAAATGGTAACTTTTTTGCTTCCTCTGACATGGGATCACAGGCACGTTTCCCCTCCAAGCAAAAATACAGAGGTTCATATCTGAATGCTCTCATTTAGTGAAGCAGTTGTCGTTAGCGGATGCTTGGATACCATGGAGATGGTGACAAACAACTGAATCAGACAGAACAGAGTCACAAAAAGGGTACTGTAGTTTAAAAGGTTAAATCTGGCTGAGAGGTAAAGCAGTCAGACAGGACTGCTGAAATGGAAGGACACATCATCTTCACAGAGTTATCCTGGAACAAGAGACAGACCACTGGCTAGAAAAACTGCCATCTCCAGAGTGTCTGAGGCTGAAGTTCGTGAAGACTGGCCAGTGCACTTTTAAAAGAGGTCTTGTTTTGAGTTCAACAGCAGACAAGCAAAAAACTGAACCACTTACTGTTCCAGAACCATTTAGCAATGGAGAGTTGCAGAGTTCACTTCATTTACTACTTGCCACATCTGAATTTTCAACCACCAAAATCCGAGTTGTGTTTCAAAAAGGAAAGAACACGTTTTGGACCCTGACAAAGACAAGACAAGCATAAAGGGAAGTTATTAGACAGCACTAGGTTGCATTTCAATGAAGAACACTTAAGGAGTCCTGATATGACCAAGAAATATAGTATGCAAGACAACACAAGAAGGTAGGATTCACTTTATTCAGGGCAGTCATAGGCTGGCTGAGATGCTGCAAACTCACAAGAAGGATCTGACTTGCTCTTATTTTATGGGAGGTGAAAGAGTTAATTTCCCATGAGAGAAAAGAGCACAATTTTGCAGGATCATTTGGCAGATCACATGGGGAAGACAAGCCTCCAGAAGCTCAGACTTTTGAGCTGGAATCTATATTCCAAAAATACATCAAGGCTGTATCTATGGCTGTAAACACCAGCAAGCACATTACACAGATCTGTGCCAAAATGACAAGCCATGACACCATACTAAATTTCATTCTTCTTTCTAAAAGATGCAGAGCTGTGTAAATTCCAACTTCTAACAGACATGGAGCAGTGTAACAGACCTGAATGGAAACCTTTCAGTGTAGAAATGCTCTGGAGCTTTTTTTCAAACCAGCCTCACCATTTCTATTGTACTTACTGCAATGAAACTGCAAGGTCCTGAATTTCCCTGTTTCTTCCTATTATCCAGTTCAGTTTTATTTAAGGTGGCCTAAGGGATTCACCATTTGCACATTTGTTCTTCAGAAAAGAATAAGGACTCAGTCTAGAAGCTGGCCTGGATCTAAACTCAGCACCTCTCAGGTCTGTGCTGATAACCATACATCTAGACCAACAAATCAAAGAAGAAACAGTTATTACAGAGGAAGACAGACATGGCAAATGCTTAGAGCACCTATTCATTTAAGGTAGCCTTCTCATATTTATCAATTAGCTAATTACTCCTAGTAACCATAAACACTGTTTAAAATTATCTTACTGTGTCTTCACAAGAAGGAGCATCTCATACAATCAATTTCAGTATCAGCAAGTCTCTGCTCTCATTCAGCAAAGAGTTACAAGCTCTTCAATAATATGACACTCATTGTTTAGATGGTCCAAGCAAATCTTCCCATCATGCACATCACAGAGCACCAAACTGTATCAAATAAACTATCCCACCAGCAACAGTGGGAGAACAAACTCCTGAAAAGGATCACGAGTGCTTACTCACCCCTAAAGACGCCAATGCCCAGACAGAAACCAGAATGCTGAGGAAGAGGGACTGACACCAATTCCTGTGCCTGACAGCTTTCTCAGCTAGTACCCCCTCAGGGGACAAGGACATTCTCACTCTGAGGAAAAATCAGAGAAAATGGAAGTGCATGCAGCAACACAATCCTTTATCTAAAGGAAGGAGCTCACAAAACTTCTTAATGGTTGGACTCGATCTTGAAGGTCTTTTCCAACCTAAATGATTCTATGATTCTATTCTTCTGAAACAGCAGGCATTTAGAAAATACACACAACACACAAAAGGCACAAACTCCACCCATGATAACTCTACCAGCAGTCCTCTGCAGGTATGTGCTAGAAGAGGACTTTTCATCACCAGATTACTGCTGATGCAGCGATATAGATCTGTGCATAAGGTTATGGAAATGAGATCAGTTTAAACAACTCAACAGAAGACAATTTATCTTACTAGAGAAGTTAGTTGCACTGGGTTTTTTATCATTGCTTGCTGAACAGCACCTTTGCCTGACAAAACAGCAAGTGAAGAACATGAGGAAAACTACAATTTTTACAACTCTAGAATGCTTCTTGTATCCTGTTTTCAGGAAGAAATTCGTATTAAGGTCAGAGACATCACTGAGGAATCCACTTGTTTTAATTTCACACAAAGGGAATACGCAAGAACCAAAGTAGGCTGGCTACTGAGTTAATAGCTTGAACTGAACAAAAAGCCATGAATTCTCACACAATTCTATAGACATTTGTAGTCAACCTGAAGGAGACCAGAAGGCCAGGCCTCCTCAAAGAGGGACAGAAACTCCAATGGAGGGGGAAAGAGGAGGACTTCCAGTGGTCTGCAAGAGTCTACAGGAACACTAGCCCAGTTAAAGGAGCATTCGTGTAAAAGCAGACAGACTGGAAGCTTGTGGGTTAAGAACTCATGACAAAACTCCCTGTTAGTCAAGCAGTCTCTGCTTGCCATGCAGATTTTCTAGTCTTGCTGCGAGGAAGAGAAAAATAATCAGCAACCTTTTTTATTTAATCTTTTAGCTTGACATCTTTACATCTTTTCAAACAAATCCAGTGTATAAGCTAAGGGACCTACACCCCTTTCACTGGAAGGGAGAAAAGGATAAAAAGGAAGAAGGAAGAGAACAGAAAAGAGAAGTGACTGAAGATAGAGGGCACATTTTTCTAAAGCTCAGTAGGAATTCTACCTCTTATTTGAAATCATCAGCAAGATACAGCAGCATTATGCTTTGCATTTAAACACAAATTTTGTATGCATTTACATTAGGATATTCCACTTTACTATATGTTGCTTCTAAAATACAAACCCATCAATTTTCACATGCGTCATTATCATGCTTTAAAAGCTTGTAAATGTGCTTCAAATAGTTAATTAGTTCACTGTATTTTAGACTTTTTTTTTTTTTAATAGATCAGTTATGGTTACATTCTTACATACACTTAGTTTATAACGAACTTAGGATCAAGATACCAGGCACCATGACTTAAGCTCATGCACCCAAACAATCAAGCAGAATAAGAGTGCTTAGCATCTTGCACTACAGAATTATAGGCAGAGCAATTGCAGCTGTAGGAGACAAAAAACATATTGTATTATTGGAAAGCAGAGTGAGACCTAGTAAGCAGGATCAACATGGTTGCACAAAGGGAGCAGACTCTAGAGTCTATTTCTGTGCCCTGTGAGTAGACTATCAACTCCCAACTGTACTTGTGCTCTTAAAAAACACAGCAATTTGATTTTAGTTTTTCAATAGGCAAACTTTCCATTTCTTATGAAAAATCAGAAAAATAATTTCAGTTTCTTCCATCTTAAAAGTTCAAAGCCAGACAGATACTGCACCTGGCAAATTTTCAAGATTTTTCTTCTGATTTCTCTTTAGAAACACACAAAGTATTAGCTTGGAAGTAAAGCAATGGAGTTCTAACTAGAAGCATCACAACGATTCCCACCACCGTGAAACATGTGCCATGTATGTTTGTTCTGGAAGACTTAAATTACAGTATCACATATGTGCAGTGCAGAATAAAGAAAATATCTTCACAAACTAGCTTCAAGTTAAAAGTCTGATTTACTCAAAGAATCTATTCCAGCAAGAATAAACATCCCAAAGCTATCCACAGATCCCAAGAGTCCATTTGTCACGCTCCTGATAGCACAAAGGGCACTTTCATAAACTCCTTTCCCCTAGCTCTCTAAAAGCAGATGAAAATAGTTCCACTCTTCCAAGCATCTCAATTGCTGTCTCTTTAAATGTAACTTCCTCAAACTCCAGTACTGAATCCAGCTCAGGATGTACTTATTCATCTGCTGGATCACTGTCAGAATCAGAGAGACTGCTAGCTTTAACCAAGTATTATTTACTGCTACCTAGGTGGCAAGCTGAAAAGCAGAGTATGCTGTTTTCTCAGAGGAAAAGCGGAGTGCAAGCAGACTCCCCAAAGTAAAAGCTGCTTGTTCTAGGGTAGATATAAAACTTTGCTACCCAAGGAAAAAGCCTCAAACATCCTTCCCCCGTCTGAAGACAGAACGAATCACTGCTGGTTTAATGCAAGAAAGTTTAGTAAACTGCAGGCAGGCCTATAAATGACTCAAAGCCTCACAGGCTGTTATCCCCCCGCCCAAGCTGAGCACCATACCAAGCACACTGGGGTTTACTCTCTCAAGTAGCAGTCTTGTATTTCCTACAGGTCTCCAGCTTGCTGTTCCTTGCCTGGACAAGACCCACAAAACCAAGATTGGTATTTATGTTGCTTTAAGGAGAGTTTTCCAAGTCACAAAGGCTTGGAAGAAGTGTGTAATTCTTGTTTGCAAATCCGTTCAATTTTATTGCAACTCAGAAACCAAAGTGACCTAGTTCTGATGAGCTAACGCAAAATTAATTCACTTCTAAGATGAGGTTGCACAGGAAACACCCCTCTGCCCATTTTTATACTCGGCAGTATAAAATGCCATTAAACATCTGTACCTTCAGCACCCTAGGATTAAAGGTCACATCACAAATAGAGACATGACCTGAACTTCACATGGATTACATGGCAACTCACAGCTCGTACGCTCAGATCCCATGGGGAATGCCAAACTGTTTTACAGAGGGAAGCAAAGACAGGTGAGACTGATAAAAACATGCAAGTCAAGTGAATCTATCAAAGGGCAGCTAGAGGGCTTGCAAGTTTATGTCTCCGGTTTCTGGTTAGATGTACACAGTGTTTAAGGGATACATAAAAATCTCTTCTTAGAACAAACCAAGGTGGACATAGCACAAAGAATGTGACATTTATATTCCCACCCAAAGTCCAGGAGCACATCGGTGCACTTACATACAAAGCAGATTTTTTTTGTCATAACTATTTGTTCATAGGAACTTTGAAAAAGTTTCATAAAAAGTAAAACTGACAAAATTTAGTACAATGCAAACGCACTGAGTATCTGCTGAAGGCAAGGCTTCTCAACACTTCTAAACAGTCTGATATCGACATTATTTTTTTTTCCCTATGAAACAGACTGACAAGTATTTTGGTTTACCCTATTTCTCTTCTCTAATTTTTTTTAACATAAGTTTTTCTCATTGGAGGGAGTCTTTTCATCCTTCCCACTGTTCTTCCTGGAGCGCACGTTTCTCAATTTTAACCGCTCAGATCAGTGTTGCACAACTGTTCCTTCCTAGGACTCTAGAAGAGGAACAGGTGGATGCAGCACAGTGACGTTTGCCTTTCTCATTGCCCATTTCTCAGCAGTGATCGAGCTGCCAGGGGCTTACAGCAATCCTTGTTTCTCTGACTTCTGATTTGGTTTTGCAGATAGCAGTCAAAAGGATCCAGCCCAGTGCCTTAAGTTGAAATGGAATTCTGATCAAACCTGATCAGCGCTATCAAAATCAGTACCAGCAATACGTATGTAGTTCATATCCTTGAATCTGTGATTTTGACTCTGTAGCATGTTATAGAGGGAGTAAAATTTTTGTAAAACAGCAGAGACGGTAACTCCCAAATCCCTTATTTAAATACAGATTTAAAGGGGAACATTTGTCCTACTCCTTTCTGAAGGGTTTTGGTTACACAAGTTCCAGGCTATATGCATTATTTACCACGTTGCAGATGCTGTTCAAGTTTCTTGTGCCTTTTAGCCACTACTGGGCAGCCTGTCCACTACAAACTGACACACATTCACTGGGCTGAGCAGTAATCTAATCAGCAGCTTTAAGAACCCCATGTAACTTTTATGACACAGAAAGCTAACACCTAGGACAACAAATAGCTTCACCCAGATAATGTTTTCTATTTAGAAAGCTTTCCACCAGTGTCCAATAGATATTCCTTCCTCCCCAATCACAAACTAACCTCCTTAACAGTGTAGACACTTCCCCACTGCATACACATTTCACTGAAGCCAATGCCATAAAACTCAGAGATTAAAGACTCGGTCTTTACAAAAGCCACTTCCTACAATTTCATTATCTCCCAACCACGACTATTTTAAAACCACTCAGCCTGACCACACAAGCTCAGAGACACTGAACCCCCTGTTTAACCAGAAGATGACAGTGAGCAGGATATAGCAACTCATCACCAGGTAACACAAGGTTTTGTCCTGGCAGGTGAGTAATCTCCTTCCCACCTTGGCAGAGATTATACTTTCCCTCAGAACCATTTCCTTTAACACACTGGCTAATCCATCAAACAGAGATTTGCTGCTTTCAGTATGCAACACCTACAAACACTCCAGCGTCCCAGAAGCTGTATATACTGTCTTTGGCAATCACCGTGCTGTTTCCCACCTGGAGCTGGCTATACATACCAACCCGTGTATCAGGACCTGCAGACTCAGCAATCCCCATTCCTATATTTCAAGTGACAGCTGAAGCCTGTCCCAAACACACCGGCAGATACCAATTCCCAGAATGGGCACAGCATGAATTCTGGCTGAGCAGTCTGGCAACATCTCAGCTATAAGATCTGAAAGCGATATAGCCTTTACTTCTACAAGCATGCAGGTCTCTGTGACCTTAACCGGGGACTTCTATGGTCAGGGCGCATCACCCACTGTGGCAGATCCACATGGCAGAAGTACTTTTAGTGCCAGGTAACCGTTTCAGATACCCGTCCCTGTAGAGAAGTAATAAAGGCTGAGAGAAAGAATCCATGTGTCACACCCACCCCTCTACACACCAGCAGCTTCTCCCTGTACGATCAGACAGCAACGCCTATCCAATCCCCCACAGCCAAGGCCAGCTTGGACTGGGGTCTTGGGTCCCAGTTCTGACCCCGCCATCAGCCCTCACACCTGTCTGGGGCAAAGGACCGCCTCTTTCTGTAGGGTGCAGGCCACATTGCGAGGAGGCCCTCCAGCTGGAAAGACGCGGTTCCCGCAGGAGACAACCACCCACACCGCCCCTGCTCAGCCGGCCCGCCGTCTCCCCGCAGCCCGGCAAAGAAAACCTTCCCTCCGGCCACAGCTCCGCCAACCCCACCCGCACCTGCCAACCGCTTTACCCGACCAGGGCGGGACAGAACAAAGCACCGCCGGCACCCCCAGCCCTCACCGACTCCCGCTTCGCCCCTCGGTGACACGCCCCCCCCCTCCGCGGCCCACCGGGACCCCAACAGCTGCCTCAGCGGCCTCTTCCCCTCACGCCCCGCGGGGACCTGCCCTCCCGCCGCAGGAAAGGCCCCACCGGTGCGGAGAGGGGGGCTGACAGCCGTGTCCCCGTCGTCGTCCCCCCCGTGCCGGGGCCGATCCAGGGCGCGGGGGTCACCGCCGCCCTCCCGCCTCACCTCTCTGCCGCCGCCGCCTCAGGGCCAGGGCCGCCGCCACCGCCACCTCCATCCCGGGGGCCTCGCGGCCCCCCGATTCTCTAACACCGCCTCCGCCCGTGCAGGGGCCGCCCCCGCCCGTGCCGGGCCGCCCACTGCGTCAGCTTCGTAAGGGCCGCTACGCACCCAGCGGTCACCATGGCGACGGCTGGGGCGGAGGGGGGAGAGAGAGAGCGCGCGCGTAAGTACGGGAGGCGGCGGCGCCCCCTGGCGGGCCTGTGGCGGCGGCGCGGGCGGGCCGGGCCTTC
>NW_010972613.1:232913-260848 GCF_000737465.1 Haliaeetus leucocephalus | reverse complement strand
TGGGCCTTCCCTTCCCGCTGAGGGGAGCGTTCCCGCCGCTGGCCCGGCCGCCCTCGCCCCTCCACACCTCGGGAGCACCCGAGCCCAGCCAGGGTGTCGCGTGTGTCCCCCCCTTCCTTCACCATCATCCTCTGCCTCCCCCTGCTTGGCGCCAGGGCCACAGCCCCCCTGAGAGAGACCCCGTTCCCTCCTCACTGCCAGCCCCCAGCCTGGGGTTCCATCCCAGGCCTGTGGCAGCCAGAGCTCCCCTCATGCCTCTCCGGGCATCGAAGCGGCTTTTATTCCCTCACAGCAACACCATCCACTGCTCTCAGGACAGCCCCAGCACCGCCTTTCGGAGGGAAGACGGGCATACCTGGCTCTCCCAACATCCCTTCCCTGAGAAAAGCCCCCCAGCATGACATGGAAGCCTCCCCTCATGGAGCCTCTCCCTCTGCTACAGCCTGCCAGGGCAGCTACCAGCTACACGCAGCCTTGGCACACCTCTTTCAATCCCCACCATGGAGAGCAACGCTTTAACTATCACCGGGCTTGAAATTTAATCGTCCTTTAATCAAAAAGGCTTCAAAACTATAATGTGACTGAAACGGAAATAAGGTTTCTGCTGTCTGTAACCACTTAGAGCTTTGCGTGGCCCAGGCCTCCGGTGGTCTCAGGCAATTCGAGTCCAATGGCCTCCTGCTCACACGTACACTTACCAACAAAATCCTGGTAAGGATGGACTCGCCGTAACAGCCTTCCCTTGGTTATGGCATTTGGGTGGGAGAAAGGACAGTGGTGGCCCCAGTCAGACACAGCAGCGGCTTCAACATAGCAAGTACTGAAGTATCAGCCAAGGACATGCTGATGCTCCTATTGCAAAAGTCTAGAAAAGTAGCAAAAAAGAAAAAAAAGTCTCCCATGGGTTGGAATACATGTCCCAGAAAACAGTTAAGCTCATCCAGCAGGGGATAGCAGCATATACCCATTTGTCCATTCCTCCTTAAAGCAAATAGAACAGCCTTCAAATGGTCTGCTCAGTGATATCACTGTACCTTGAAAATAAAATAGCCTGACAGTACTATAGGTGGTAGAAAAACATTCAGCAAAAGCTTTGAAGCACTAGTATTCATTTATGCTGAGGTCTTTGTATACCATTCAGGCATAAAAATCACACTCATGCCCATTTTAAGTCCCTTTATCTTGCCAGACAGGTGTAAAGTGGCTCTGGTTTAGATGAAAAGCTGGAGCCAAATATAGTATTTGGACAAATAAGTTTATCCTGCCTTTGGCACTTCAAGGTCTTCCTTCAGCACGAACCGTTCTCAGCAGAGCAGTGCCAATCCGGTGAGCAGACACGCCTGGAAGTGCTGAAACCTAGAGCAGACAGAAGCAAGAATCTCAGGAAAACTATAAATGACTATTTTATTAATGAAAATACAATCAGTAGCTGTTCAAGACTTTCAATTCAAGTGGTGGTATAGACTACATACCAGCCCAGATCCTGCCAATTAATGTACACAAGTCATCACAGGCAATTAATCTCATACAGCTCAGGCTTTCTGCTTGCAAGCAGTCCCAGCTGTCCGTATCTAACTCAGCTCCACAAAAGAACTGCCTGTTAGCAAGGGCCAGACCGTATTTATAGCACAGCTCCAGCAACAGAGTACATCACAGCTATCGGCAGTTCTTTCTTTCCAGACTCCTATATGGCAGTGACACAATTTACAAACAAATTTGGACTTTGTTTTGTGTAAGTCTGTTTCCTTAACACTCCCTCAAGTGTTAAGAGAAGGACTTAACACCCCTCTGAAATCCCCCGTCTCTGCCCTCACGCGAAGGGCATTGCCCTCTATCACTGCATGCGAGGGCGGGTGGCAGAGCACTCGGGGTAATAACTACTTGCCAGAAAAAAAAGCTGTTTGATTATGACATTAATGGGAGTGCGTCACAAGAGAGATGGGATGTTCGTTAAGCCCCAGAGAACCATTTTAGCCCTGCTGAACCTGGTCCTCACCTATATCCTCCATAGCAAGAGCATTAACTTACAAGTTTCCCAACCTGGGGAAAATGAAAGAGTTTGGTTTTGAGTGCCCAGGGCAATGGCGTGGAGAAGTACATGCATCAATAACAAGTCCTACATCTTCAGAGGGATGTAGAAGAACAGAGTTACAGCATCAAAGATACATATATCAGCTGGGTTATCACAGCAGATAGCTCAGATACATGCCTATTAGGGTGCACTTACACAGCCTGCTTTATTGCCTCTGCATCAGGACATCACCTCCACCGATACACCACCATCAGTTTCACAATAAAACCTTCAGTAGCAACACTGGCTTAATAAATTGCCAGCCCTCACCATCCCTACTCACCCTTGGACTATTCTGCACTGTGCACAGTGAACCTTGGCTGAAGAATAACCCAGGAACACAAGGGCAGGGGCATTCTCTGTGGTGTTCTTTAAGCTGGAGCATGTCATACCTCAACCACACAGGTATGGCACAGAGCTGGTCTGTCACCGTGGCCTTGGAATCACCGACATCAGCTCTCCAGAACAAGCGAAAAGTCCAGATCACTGTAGGCAGCCTTGGTGGAGCTCCAGAGATCTCTGTAACATGCCAGCAGCACCCAGGGAAGATGGGATCAACAAAGAACCCATCCCGCTCTGCTGATCTTGGTGTCCTGAAGAAAGCCAGTGGGATTCTGGGGTTAAGGATCACATTCTCCTAAACCTAAAAGCAAAACAAACCCATCTCCAGGACATTTGGAAAAGTAACAAGGCTCTGAAATGTACAAACCCAGGAGCTATCAGCTACCAAAAATAGCTGTGTACATGGGAAGCTTTTTATTATTATTATTATTCTGTTTGTTTTAGTTACCACCACCCCCAAGCACAGCACATGCAATCTCTCTGCTCTTAAATCCTGCTCCTGCTTGCCTCCCAGTCAGAACCAGACAGTTTGTTACTCCTGTGGTAACAAGCCCCTCTCCTCCTCAATCCCAACCCTACCAGTTGCCCTGAACTGCTCCATGAGGACTACAATAAAATCATAGGAAAAAATATTAACAAGCCTACATGGGATCTTCTGAGAGTACAGCAGTCTCCTTGACACAGTGGTTCAAACGCCCATGTTACCCAGCTGCCTTCTGTCTCCTGTTCAAGTCCTGCAAAACACCAAACGAGGGTGAACCCCATCACCCCTGCAGCAGCTGCAGGCGTTGTGCCATGTTCATCTCTATTTCCTTGCAGGCTAAAACTGCCTTGAGATCACTTTTTGCATTAGCACAAACTCTCACCACCAAATAATGATCCCACAGCTTCTTCCATCGCGTGCATTGGGAAATAAAGCCATCTCTTTGCTGCTTGTGACAGTTTCTTTGCAGCAGAGGGTACGGGATGCCTGAGCAGTGTGCAGAGAGAAACCAGCCTCCAGCCCTTGCAGATGACCCTCCGGGTGATGGTCACTATTTCACATGGCTGAATTCAAGGGGGTGACTGCAGCAAGTGTCTTGGCAAGATGTTTCTTTAATTCTCAAAGGGGGGGTCACTGGGGACAGGCTGTCACCAAAAGATGAACAATAACATTACCCCAATATTCCCTTCAGAGGCAAACACCCCAGTACCTCACCCACCATCTCTGGCTCTCACAGGAATGTCAGTCAACCATATTTCCACAGAAAAGTACCACCAAATCAGAGAAACACCACACTGTTTCCTTCATGCGATACCAATGCCAGATACAACCAGAATTTGGGAAGTGCTTTTAAAAGCCAAAGCCAGAGGGATCCCTGTCCCCCATTTCCAACACATCAAGCATAAAGTACCTGTGTTTACTTCCAGCGCCTGTGGTAGCTGTGCCTCCCCAGCCTGCCTGTCAGCTCTCCTTCACTACCCAGCGTGACTCCCACCCGCAGTTAGCCAGAGCCATCAGCCTCCATCGCCTACTACCAAAGTGTTTCTAAACCAGCACCTTCAGGCTGATCCTGCTTGGCTTAGAAGAAGCTCCCCACACACCAGCTACCCAGGTCCTTCATTAGCCACCATCAGATCTCCCCAGAAACCTGCTCTACTTTGATGCCCACAGAAGCAGCTGTAATCCCAACACACAAAGCCACCACCTCCCAGACTGGCCCTCTGACTCCTGCTTCATTTTCCCATCCCCTGCACTGGCACCGTAAATCACTCAAGGCAGGGACTAGCAGGTGCTAATGCCCCCACGGCAGGACCAGCTGCTGCAGCACTGCAGATAAACAGCATTACTCAAGTCTTAACTAAAAATCACTATCCTCATGAAGGTGGTGCTTCTGTGCTCAGCACATTTCCAAAAATCTCCCCCAAGCTGCATGCTGGGTCAGGGCCTTTTGCGGTTCCTCCAGGCACCGGGACACACCTTGGAGGGGTACCACGTCGCTGTGCCAAGCACAGTCACTCCCCTACTCCCATCTCCCTACACCGTGTTCAGGACTCTGCACCCAGCCTCCCCTCCTGTTTAAGAGATGCTCATTAGCATTTTACAAGCGTATTTACAGCTAAGCTAGCCAGCAGTAGTACCCATGTAAGAGCCCAGGGAGTTGCACAAGTCAAAGCACGGATATTGCTGATTCAAATACTCCACAGGTACTGCTGTCGGGGCACCCCAGGAGAGGTGTTTGGTCGTTGTTGGGGACAAACACAAACTCCCACTCAATGCGAGCTGGGTGCCTTGCCCCCATTTGTGCTTTTCAAAAGGCAAAAAGCTGGTCTAACACGGAGCAGCCCAGGTGGCTGGATTCGCTCCTGGCCCACCCTGTGTGCCTGAACCCCTAAAACAAGTTCCCTTCCTACTGTAAGCTACGGCTCATTTCAGAGATGAGATGTCTCCAGCCTCAGCCAGTCTAACCTGGGGACAGATGCTCTGGAGACAAGCTGAAAGCACAAAGTCAGGCTCTTAAACTGACACACTGGGGTTTACAGACTGATCCAGGAGCTGAAATGCCACCCAAAGGCAAGACAGGTCCTCTTTACTCACAGGGGTGGCAAACCTCTGCCATGCATGTGGAGACAGACCATTATCGATGTGTGGGGCAACACCCAGTTCCCATCGCAGGCAAGAAAGGCAGAGCGCTGCTGGCACGTTCCCGGCCAGCTTGGCAGCTCCTTCTCTTGGGCACAGCTCTCCTTTCACACTAGCACAGTGCGCTTTTTGCCCAGCCATGAGGTTTCCAAGCTCCGCTTCTGCAGGTGAGACCACCTTCCCAGCCACAAAGCTGCTTTCTTAGGCACTGCTTTGCAGGATCCCTCTCTTCTGCAAGACATCTTCCACACAGGGAGCCAGGGCACTACATGCCTTCACAATGCTGTGGGTTCACTTTTGGCACATAGTAAATACATACATGTGCACATGTATTTATTTTACTGGCCTTGACAGAAAGCCTAGAAGTGATTTCTCCCCCAGGTTGCATTTGGTAATTCAGTACAGCCCTTGCTGCTAATGATTCCAAGCACAAACTCATCCTCCAGCTGCTTTTCTAAATTTGTGCCAGATCTAACTATGGAAGCCAAGCCTCAAAGACTTGCTATAAATCCCGCCAGCGCTTCCCCCTCCCAAGGACATTATCTAGCATTACCCAAGCTGTGACTCTTCAGCCCAGAAATTTCTCACTGGTAAATAGCCATCTCCACTGAAGAGGAACATTAAATAACATTTCACTGGAGTTCTCTCACCACTGCTGAGGCTGCTTAGCAAAGCTCAGGGCCTTTTCCTGCCCAGCAGCTGCAGGTGGCCTCTCCATCAGAAACAAGCAGGTGAGCAGTTAGAGCAGCGCTCTGGGCTGTCAGTACATTTGCCATCATCCTCCAGCAGTGTTGCACACTCCCTTCTTGGAAAAACCCCCTCATTCTCAGCAAGCCGTGCATTGCCCTGTGCTAGGTTTGCTTTTTCACCTTGGATTGTAAAGCCTTATGCAGAAAAAAAAAAGGAAGCATAGAAGTGAACCCTAAAGGCTTAGAGAGGAGATGAACGCAAACCCACAAGCTCCCCATTCTGGGGACCTGACTCACAATGTTGTGTTTGCAGTGCTGGCAGCCCAGCAGAGGCCCCAGCTCCATCGCAGCACTGCCTAATTCAGGTGCAATAACATGTCATTTTCTTCATCTGCTTGACCCCCTCCCCCCCCCAAATTCCTACATGGTCTCTTATTTCTCCTCACCACCCACCTTTCAAATGCCCTTGGCTTCATCCTCCTTGCTAAAACCTCATTTGGAAGGAAAGCTCTAGCCCAGAAATGAATCAGGATTTTTAACAGGAGCTTTAGGGATGTGGGATGCATTCACCCCCACAAGCAGGAGAGCTGGCCTTTTCCCAGGGCTCTGCAGGACTCGGTCAGGTGGCATTAACACAGCTTCCCTGCAGAGGAACACTGGCCGAGATATCAAACCATGAGAATTTACCCCATGGGCTGACCAAGAATAAGCTGCTTCCTGATTGTCAGTAGCTTGCTAACCTCCTGTGACAGAAATCACTGCAGCAGGATAGGAAAGTTTACAGTTCAGCTGTGTTGTGCCTGTCAGTGCTAGAGAGAAGCAGTCCTAAGAGAGCACCGAGTCTGCCTCTTCCTCACCAAGCAGCACCTGCAGCCTCCCAGGCTCTCTAGGAAGCAAGAGGGGCCATGAATACTGCTGTCAGATATGGGCACTGCACAGAGGATGCCACCCCTCTGTTTGCCATGTCTCTGGACATCAGTCAGATGCAATTAAAAAGCAGCAGCTGGAGCCAGGGCACTTGGATAATTTAATTAGTCCAAATGCCCTCTCTTCTCTGCTTGCTCGGGAACCTGCACTCACTTCTGGAGGTGATTCTTAGCAGGGCTGAGGCAGTTGTACTGAACCAGAAGGTTTCACATTGAGGATTCATCTCTGGCTCGGCTCCTGGCTCCTTTCTGACTTCTTGCACCAAGCTGCAGGCCATCCCTCAGTTCTCTAGGGCCTCAAAGACCTTTCTAACCCACTTGGCATTAGCCCAGCTCTGAACTGCCAGAGGGGGAGTCTCTGCTCTCGCCTGGAGACTGTGCTTCCCATTGAGATCCTAATCTTCCTCATAGTATTAGTTAGAGCACAGCTCCTCCACAAAGCAGTGCACAGAGGTGCTGGGGTCACAGCCCATCAGGCAGATGGGAGAGGGGCCTAGGGAACAAAGCAGAGGTTGCTATGAAGACCAATATCCTGGAACAATTATCCTACAGAGAAGTTCCCAGTTTTCCCTTGCAGACAGCAGTTCCCTTTTGTACAAGCCCACGAAACATAGCAGAGCATCGCATCATCCCTCCCTCAAATACAGGTTGTTCAGTACTTAGAGCAGCAACCGAGATGTCACCACTGTGCCTTGAGTCTCCAAGATGGTCTTGGTTTTGCAGATGGCAGCCTGCCTCCCAGCGGGTCTCTCCTCCAGACCCATTCTGGCAGAGCCCTGCTGTGCCACAGGGAGAGACACATGGCAGTTTTTGGTTTTATGGTGCACCAACACCATTATGCTTGCCCCAGAAGCACAAAACAGCCCAGCTGAAGTATTGCATCCAGGTGGCCTCTAGGAGCTGCCCTTACCACCCAGAACCCATTTCTAATGGGAGAAGAGCAGCAAAACCCAGGCTGATCCTTCCTTGTGCACCTTTGGGTCAAAGTACAGCACGGGGAAAGAGCAGAAAGAGATAAACTGCAAATAGCAAGGGTGAAGCAGCAAGGCTGTTAAGCAGACATGCTGCACCTCCAGGGGTGCTGGATTCCTCTGCAGGCTCACACCTTGTGCCAGGGAGCAGAGGCAATACAAGGAAGGGTGAGTCTGAACAGGCAGTGCTGGAAATGCAATTGCTCAGCTGTTGGCCATGCCCGGAGCAGAGATGATGGGTGTGCAAACGTTGAGACATGGGGTGCTGGGACCACCCTGAGCCCCAGCTATGCACATTCCCCTCGGCTGCTGTAATTTAAGCTGTTTTGTTCTGGAAGTCACTAGTTCAGTACCCACATCATCAGCCATAACAGCAGCCATCAAATTAACACATGCCACAGCTCCAGTTCCAAATCTCCAAAGTCTCTTCCCCAAGAATTACTGTTTAATCTTCGCCCTGCAGCAGGCAGCCTGGCAGGTTGGAGCCCAGATGTGCCGCAGACATAAATAGTGCCAATCCCTGCTCCCTGTGCAGCCCCAAAAACACGACACAGGCTGCAGAGGCAGCGCATGGATCAGGATGAGGGCAAAGGAGAAGGAACTGGAAAAGATCAGGCTGGAAATAAATAGCTAGCAGGCAGGTGCAGAAACCAGAGCCCGCCCAGAACGTGAGCAAACACAGACCCTGTCAAAACACGAACACGGACACGTCCCCTGTGTGGGAGGGCAGCGTGTTCCTAGGTAAGGAGTCTGCACAACAGTGACAAGCAAGAGGGGTGATCCAGAGAGCCAAATGCAAGCAAAAGGGGAAAGGAGAGAGGGTCTGACAGTCAGGATCTGCTTCAGATACTTAATGAAGGAGAAAAGGACAAATGGTTGCTAAGGGAAATGGGACAGATGGCTGGCACAGAGAACTTGCTGACTCTTGAAGGCTTAAAACTCTTTTTTTTGGGAGGGTGGCAGAGGAAAGCAGGCAAATACACAGCAACAAAAGCAAGAAGATGACCACTTCCCCCTTTCCCTCTGCCTCTGAGTGTCAGGATAGATCATCTCAGAATGAAAAAGGTCACACAAGCAGCAGGAGGAAAGATGCACTTGCACTTCTGCTCATCAAGAGCTCTCCCCCCCCCGCCAGCCCTTCATCTCGCTCTTCTTCACCAAAGGCCACAGACACCAGCACCATCCCCACGCTCCCAGGCTGGGTATGCCACGGGCAAGTCACAGCACTGCCACGCAACAGCAGGCCCCGGGAGAGCGACCGGGCAAAGTCACAGCTCCAAGAGAGGGGAAAGCCAAGGGGATGCTGGCTCTGGAGATCAGGCTGTCTGTAAAATACCATAGCTCCTGGCCATGCTGTCTCTGAGATACATTTACACCTCTCCCTGACATTTAAAACCATCTGAGCCTTTTGGCTTCTGCTGCTGTCATCCCTGTGCCAGGTCTTTTCTGGCTCTAAAAGTCTCCAACTCGATTTCCCTGCAAAGACAGCCCTCCCAACAGGTCTCAAACTGCAGTGGCAGGGCAAAGGGAAGCAGGGAGAGGGCGGGAGTTTCTGCTACCATGTCATTTGCTGGGGGTGGGAGGGGTGCCAAGAGTCTGTCAAATCCTGACGGCCATAAACAAGTTTCTGAAGGAAAGAGCTGAAAAGGGAAAAAAAAAAACCAACCCAACCCTCTTGGCAGGAAAGGCAGCAGAGCTCACAAACTGAGACACGCACCACTGTGTGGTGCCGAACAGAGCAGCTCTGTGCTGGGATTTGAGGGGTGCGAGGTCTAACGCGTAGAGCTGCGGGTTTGGGGAAACTCTGCTCCTCTCAGGCTGGACCAGGCTGCCTCCCCTCACCACCTCCCCAGCAGCTCTCAGGCCCACCGCAGCCACAGGGTATAAAACAGAGGGACTTGTGAAGCAAGGGGGGGCTCTGGGGGCAGCAATTGTGACTCTGCCATCCAAACTACTGTCACAGGTGCCTCTTGGACTTGAAATCACCCCTAGAAGGTCCACGAGGAGCTGCAGATCTCAGCAGTTCAGTAACCAAGTGCCCACACGGGACCCTCACCAGGCACTCGTTCCCGGCGAGCTCTCATGCACACACGCAGCCCTTGGGGAAATCCCAAGCAGCAGGGACAAGATCAGCCACTTCACGGGATTGCTCCGCTCCTGCCGCCAAGCAGAGGAGGAAGAATTTGCTCTGGCTACCTTGGCACCACACAGCTCCAGCCACGGAGCACCTCCATGTCCCTGCCGCGTGGACCTGCGGCTGCACCAGGAGACACACCGGCACGCCTGTGCCAGGAGCAACAGCAGCCAGCACTGCGGAAAACATCCTCAGATATTTCAAGGCAGCTGATGCTCAGCAGAGGGAGGATGCACCGCCGGCAGGGCAGGACACAGGACATGCCTCCATCGCACTCTGGCTTCGCTGTGAGATAGCTTTGGGGCACCATGAATTACCAGGGCCAGTAGTGGGGAGGAGAGAAGATGAGGAGAGGTGTGATGCCAGCTTGGAGCCACTCGCCCAGACCGTTCAGCTGGCTGTGTAGGCAGCTACATCTTGGAGCTACGTTCAAAGAAGCTGCACATAGCAGCAGCTACCATATTGCGTGCCAAACTGCCACGGCTGCTGTTGAGATAAACCCACACAAACAAACAGATGCTTAGACAAGCCAAGAAGATATATTATATCAGTACCGCTCACATGCCACAGGCTGTCCCCCGGCTGGCTGCTCTCCAGCTTGCTGTCTCCTGGTGGTCCTGTCAGGGAGGAGAAGTCATCAGCACATCTTGTCCTCGTACATCAGGGCAACTGGGGGGTTGCCAGGGGCACACACAGCCCCCCTCTTTGCCAGCCCCTTTTGTGCCTGCGTGACAGCAGCTCAAATTCTAGTTCAGGCATGCAGCAGAGAGTGGGAATGCCCAGGTGCTGGGTGGTAGAGCTTGGAGAGGAGCATCTGCAACCAGGCCAGGGGGATTACAGCTCTCCTCCAGCCCTGGAGCCAGGGGAACAAGTCCCACATACACAACCTTGCCCCATCACTGCCTAATTAGTGTGACTTGCATGAGACATGCTGACTGCAGAGAGGCCAGACTGATTTACACCACCCACACCGCTTCCAAGTGGGATACAAAGTTCAGAGTGACCAAAGCATCCTGCTAGCTCATGGGACACGCTGTCACTGAAGGCCACAACTGTGCTTGGCCTCCACATTGGCAGTCAAAACCACTCTCACCCTGGGACACTAACATAGCACTGGCAGAAAACTGCCTGAAAAGCAAGGAAGTATATTTCAGAAGACCCTGGGAGAGCCCATGCATAGGTGGCTGGGCATTCAGGTGCACCTGGAGCTCACTCAAGCACAGAAAGAATCAAATATTTTTTACAAATCCTCTCTCCTCACCCTACAATCACCAGGATATCAAGGACATGAGCATAAGTAAATGCAGAGGCTAAAAAAAAAAAAAAAAATGCTGCCCACAGCCTTTTGCTTTCCTCTGCCCATGCACCCCAGAGCCCCCCTGCATCCACAAGGACTTCAATGTCCTCTATCCCTTCTGCCTCAGGCTCAGCCCTACCAGCTGCCTGGGTGCTAATGGGGGCACATCTTCTCCTTCCCCTCGGGCACAGGGCACTGCAGCGGGTGGTGAATCCCCCCCTCTTTCAGGGCAGAGGGCCAGGCAGTTGTGCTCTGTCCACCTCTGGTGGGCACGGGGCCAGGGACGTGCGGGCATCACAGCTGCCTGGATATTGGCAGAGCCACTCCAACTGTGACAGGGCTGTCCTGCAAACGAGCTTGGCAAGACATTAAGGGCCTGATTTTCAAAATTAGGCTGATGTAATTACTCATCCTAAAAGCACTGGCCTCAGCTGCTCACGGTGACTGCAATTACACACCCAGCACCACACAGTTGCTGCCTGGTCACCCAAGTACGCCGGTCCTACAGCCATTCACAAGGCATGGAGCACAGCACAGGCGCTGCTGGTCCTTTCAGCAGTCTTAATGCCACCAGCCTGGGGCCTGGCACAGACACAAGGTGACACCATGTGGAGCCAGGAGGGCTCCTGCTCTCACTGCTGCTGGGACAGCCCCACTGTGATGCTGGGGCATGGACACACTTCAGATGTGAGCCCCCTCACCTAGGGGTCTGCATCCCAAAGAAGTCATGCAGCTGCAGGGGGGACTGGCTGGGGCAGGCGGCTGCTGGGGATTGTGCCACTGATACAGCCCTGCATGAAAAGCAGAGCTTTAACACAGTCTCTCCTTGAAATGTTGGTTTGGTTTTTTTTGCCTGGTCACCAGCCCAGTTATCAGTGACACGGACTCATCCTCAGGAGCGCTCTTGCTGCTGACTGCACTCCGTATCAGCCAGCAATCCCAACGTGCCTCCTTGCCTCCTCCCTCCCATACCCTCCCAGCCCATGGGGGAGCATTGCTGGCTCTGCCAGCCAGCTACTTCTCCTGGCCAGAGGCTGGCTGGGGCACCAGCAATGTGTCCTCACAGCCACAAGCACCCAGAGTCCAGGAAGCACCCTTCCGATGGGAGGGACACAACTTGTGCATTATAGTGACATTACAGCTGCCTCAAGTCAGCCCAGGGCTGCAATTTGGGCTTCAGCCACAAAAAGCAGCATCAAATGAGAGCAAGAAAAGGTTTTATGGCCACACAACTGGGTTTACCATCCAACAGCCAGGTTATGAGCAGCTCAACCAGAAAGGGCACATGGCTGTGCTCACACCCAGGGCTGGTGGCCCCAGGCAGAGCAAGCCACAGCCAGGCAGTGCTAAAAGGGAAAAAGTTATGTGGGAGGAAGGTGGAAGAAAACCCTAGTCTATCCACAGGGCCACGTACTGTAGACAAGCTTCAGGAGGTAACTCACCTTCCTTTGATGCACCACCACCAGCAGCTCTAGGTGCTGAAGAGCCCCAGGTCACAGCCATCCCTGCAGACACAGCACAGAGCCCAAAGCCAAACCATTCTCTTCCTAAAGAGGACCTGCCTGCCTTGATTGCTCTTTTATCAGGGTGTATGTTATCATTCATCTGCTCCAGGTGGGAGGCTGATGCACAGCACCTGGGCCAACTGGTGAAGGCAGCTGGGGCTCAGCCCTGCCTCCAGCGCACCACTGCAAGCAGAAAAAACTTTCTACCAAGAGCAGGGAAGCTCTAAGCCGAGGGTGATTTGAGGATGCTGGAGCCCATGCTCAGTCTGCGCACATGTGAGCCTCCCCGCTGTCCCCTGTCTGTCCGTCCATCCCTGACAATGCCATGCTTTCCCCCCGCCTACACCCTGCCACCCCAGCATTAGCTCCCCACCTTTCAGCTTGCTCCTATCTCATTGGGATAATGGGCCCATCTGTCTTTCCCTCCCACTCAGGGGTTTCCAAATCCCCTCCTCGTCAGGGCAGAGGCTGATTTGCACGCCCCGGCCCAGCGTAGGTGCAATGCAGAGACAGAGGCAGCTAATGAGGGAGCTCATTTAGCCGCTCACATCAGTGACCTAGATATGCCGGCATGCTCTGCTCCCCTGCCTCGGCACCTCTGTAATCCAGGGGGCACGAGTGGGATTTCTGCGGGGGGAGAAATGGTCAGCCCCTTTCCATCCCAGAGCTGTACCTACAGGGTCCCCCATCCCTCTCCCCACTTCTCGGGGGCCTGCTCCTTCTCCCTGCAGTGCTCTCTGCTTGGCAGCCCTCCCTGAACCCACAGCAGGGGGGCTGCGGCGTGGGACTGCCACCCCACAGCAGCCCCAGGGAAGGGCTAGCCAGGCTCTGCTCCTGCCCACATCCTTTCTTCCCTCTGGGAAGTGATCCCAGGGAAAAGAGAGAGGGGCCAGGGCTGCTGGCGGCCACCCCATCCCACTGCCCAGCGCTGCGCTGGGAGGGGGACGAGGCCACCAGGGTCCAGCCTGACCTCCCTGCAAGGAACATGGTCTTGGGGCAGCAAGAAGCAAGGGAAGAGGTGGCTGTGCTGGAATATTCTAGCACAGCCAGCCTCACCTCCTCGTCTTTGGCTGCTGCTTTTTAAAGCCCGTTTCCCTCGGGACGACGCAGCTAATTTAGCCAGAGGTCGGTCTCCCTGGGTCAGGGCTGAGGAAGGATGCAAATGGGACAGCTTGCTATAAAAAGCAACTCACAGCTGCCTTTTTTTGCAGCCAGGTATTGATTTTTCCTTGTGTATCTGTAACTGGAGGGTACAACGTGGCAGCTCTGCCTGTGTGGAAACCGGCCACCCCTTCCCATGCAAGCTGGGTAGCAGAGCTGGGTGCGATCCTGTCAGCAGCACATCCCGCTTGTATCAGCTGGAAAGGGTGATGAGCGGGTGTAACCCCACCATGGGGTCCCAGCACCCAGAACGACCCCAGCTCCACTCTACTCCTCTCTCCTTGCTGCCAGCCGTGCCTGTGACACTGTCGGGCCCTGCTCCCTCCGTGGGGGACCGGCAGAGAGGGATTTCTGCAGCTGGTGCTGGGAATATGCACTTTAGGCGCATTTCCCGCAGAGGAGCAGCAACCTGCTGGGATGGGGACACAATGCATTTGGCGCAGCCATTCAGGCATCCCCACAGTGCAGAGAAAGGGGCACAGTGTTCTGGAAATGCAACTGCATGCTGCCCTGAGGGTCCTGGTTGTTCTCGTTCCTCCTCTCCCCCTCTTATTTTAAATACCTTTGCCAGCAAGGGGAAAAAAAAGAAATTGCTGCTCGCAGCAGAAGTGATTTTCCACTCGCAGTGTTCCTGCCTCGCTCCCCACACTCGTACCCAGCCAGGAACCGTGGCCTGAAATCATATTTCATGCATTAACTTAATGCCTTCCTGGAAGCCGGCAGAAACCCTACCCCAGTGCTGCACTGGGCTCTTTCGGGGTGGCTGGTGCCTCTGTGCAGAGAGCGGCCCGCACCGGTGGCATCCCCGTGGGAAGCGAGCCAGGATGCGGCCGCAGCCCCATCCCGGGGGGCGGCAGGGACAGTCCCAGCCTTGTCCCACCCCGGGGTCCCCGTCCCCACACATTTCCCGGGGCTGTGGCTGTGACCCCGCGGGGCGGGAGGGATGCACCGTGCCGGGGCCCCCCGTTCCGCCGCTGCTGCCTTCGCACCTCGGCCCGGGGCTCTCCCGGTGGCCGCTGCCGGTACCCGGTAATTCTCCACGGGAGCCACGAGGAGGAGCTTTCAGACCGCACCGCCACCCGGTGTTCCCGGTGCATCCCGGTGTTCCCGTTGCATCCCAGTGCTCCTGGTGCATCCCAGTGCTCCCTCTGTTCCCAGGGCTCCTGGAGCATCCCTGTGCTCCCAGGGATCCCGATGCTCCCAGTGCATCCCGGTACTCCTGTTGCTCCCAGGGCATCCTGTGGTGTTCCTCCTGGGGTTCCTCGTGTTCCCATCACATCCCAGTGCTCCCAGTGTTCCTGGTTCACCTCGGCCCTTCACACCTGAACCCAGGGCTGTGCTCTGGGGATGCTGGAAGGGGTCCAGGCTGCAGCACCCCAGGGCTGGCAGGAGCCAAGCTCTGTCCCCAGCCGTCTTCTCACTCCTCGGGTCCTCACATCTCCTCCCTTGCCATCCTCTGGGAAGCCCCCCAGGAAAGGCTGGATTCAGGCTGGGGCTTTACCAGAACCCCCCGGGAGCTGCTCGGGCTCCTGCCTTGCACCACTGCCATGGGGGTCCCCGTGGCCGGCTCCCGTGTGGCGGGAGAGCGGCGAGACGCGGGACATCGCTGCCGAGAGTGCAGGTACGAGGGACGCGGGAGCAGCCCCGAGATGGGTGCCTGCACCCGCACGTGTGTCCAGCCCCACCACCGTGGTCCTCCCTGCACGCATGGGAATTGAAGTTTGACGTTGTGCTCCTGGGAAGGGGCCGCGTGCAGGTTTTAGAGTTAGGGGCTGCGTGGACTTTTTCCTCTGTTATCAGGGTGAGTGATTCACAGCAGCCCCCCACCGTCCTCACTGCAGCTCTGCATGGCTGGGGGGTGTCCTCCCCACAGCACCCCACACCCAGGGGCTCACACACCCGTCCCCTCTGGGACCGGTGGCGGGGAGCACGACGGCAGCCCCTACGCCGGCGGCCGGGGGTGTCTGATTCCTCCCTGACACCGCCGAGAAAACCTTTCTAAATGCGGCACCCAGCGTTGGGGGGTGGGAGGATTTGCGTCAGCGGGTGACACTGAGCCGCGGAGGGGGACTCCGTCGGGGAAAACAGCAGCGGTTGAGTCACACAGGGAGAAGTTCCCTGGGGTGGGACGGGGGCCCATGGCAGCCCCTGAGGGGTGGGAGACCTGCCATGCCAGCCCAGTACGTGCTGAGAGGATGAGGATGGAAGGAAAGGGGGAGAGGAACCTTTTGCGGCGCTTCCCCCACACAGCCCTTTGCCAGCTCCTGGCTCTGGCACAGGAGCTGCCAGGCTGGGACCGTGTGCTCCCGGCTGGGCTGAGCCACCAGCCTCTCCTGCCGCCACGGCAGGGTGGGCACCCTGCCCACAGCCCCCCACGCTGGTGAGCCCCATGTATTGGGTTTGCGTGGCAAGGTTTTGGTAGCGGGGGGGTGACAGGGGTGGCTTCTGCTGGAAGCTTCCCCTATGTCCGACAGAGCCAATGCCAGCCGGCTCCCAGATGGACCCGCCACTGGCCAGGGCTGAGCCCATCAGCGATAGTGGCAGCACCTCCGGGATAACAGATTTAAGAAGGGCAGGGAAAAACTGCTGCACAACAGCAGCTGGGAGAGAGGAGTGAGAAGATGGGAGAGGAACAACCCCGCAGACCCCAGGTCAGTGCAGAAGGAGGGGGAGGAGATGCTCCAGGTGCCAGAGCAGAGATTCCCCTGCAGCCCGTGGGGAAGACCATGGTGAGGCAGGCTGTCCCCCTGCAGCCCAGGGAGGTCCACGGTGGAGCAGATCTCCACCTGCAGCGCAGGGAGGACCCCACGCCAGAGCAGGGGGATGCCTGAAGGAGGCTGTGACCCCGTGGGAAGCCCACGCTGGAGCAGGCTCCTGGCAGGACCTGCGGATCTGTGGAGAGAGGAGCCCACGCTGGAGCAGGTTTGCTGGCAGGACTTGTGACCCCGCAGGGGACCCACGCTGGAGCAGTCTGTGCCTGAAGGACTGCAGCCCATGGAAGGGACCCACGCTGGAGCAGTTTGTGAAGAACTGCAGCTCATGAGAAGGACTCACGTTGGGGAAGTTCGTGGACGACAGTCTCCCGTGGGAGGGACACCACGCTGGAGCAGGAGAAGAGTGAGGAGTCCTGCCCCTGAGGAGGAAGGAGTGGCAGAAACAATGTGTGATGAACTGACCCCAATCCCCATTCCCCACCCCCCTGCACCACTGGAGGGGGATGAGATAGAGAATTTGGGAGTGAAGCTGTGCCAAGGAAGAAGGGAGGTGGGGGGGCAAGGTGTTTTCAGATTTGGGTTTATTTCTCATTACCCTACTCTGGTTGATTGGCAATAAATTAAGTTAATTTTCTCCAAGTCGAGTCTGTTTTGCCCATGATGGTAATTGTTGAGTGATCTCTCCCTGTCCTTATCTCGACACACGAGCCTTTCATTATATTTTCTCTCCCCCGTCCAGTTGAGCGGGGGGAGTGATTGAGCAGCTTTGGTGGGCACCTGGCACCCAGCCAGGTCAACCCACCACAGCCCCCCCAGAGCCCAGGAGGGCTGAGCTCAGCCCCAGTGCTCCCCTCTGCACCACTCAGTGGGAATAACCTGCCCTGGGGTGTGTTTCTGCTGTCCATGAGGGAGCAGGGGTTCACCCACACTTGGAACCCCAAAACATCGGTAACAGATGGAGACAGCCTGCTTGGATGCTCCTCAGAGGGGCACTTTAGCCATGCCATGCCATGCCATGCCATCCCATCCCATTTCTTCCCATCCCATCCCATCCCATTCCTTCACATCCCATCCCATTCCTTCACATCCCATCCCATTCTTTCCCATCCCTTCCCATCCCATTCCTTCCCATCCCTTCTCATCCCATCTCCTCCCATTCCTTCCCATCCCATCCCATTCCTTCCCATCCCTTCTCATCCCATTCTTTCCCATCCCATCCCATCCCATCTCATCCCATTCCTTCCCATCCCATCCCATCCTATCCCATTCCTTCCTATCCCATTCCTTCCCATCCCATCCCACTCCATTCCCATCCCTTCCCATCCCACTCCATTCCATTCCAATCCCACCCCATAGCCCGTCCCATACCTCATCCACTCCCACCCCCCCGTATGCCAGGAGGGATTTCTCCCGAGTGGGTGGAGAAACCAGCCCCAAGGCCAGCCCTGCCCCAGGAGAGAGAACCCCACCTCTCCCTGAGGATGAGCTGCCACTAATGAGGGCAAGACACAACAGAGCCCAATTAACTGCTGGCGCTGCCCCAGCTCATGCACATCCGAGCCTGAAGTGCCTTCCGCGCGTGGAGTCGAGAGCCCAGAAATCAGGAAGCAGCAAACCCTCATGCTGCTCTAATCCGTCCTCATGCCCTCCTCCAGCTTCTGCCTCTGCTTTGCCGCGCAGCCCCTCATCGCTACGCTCGCAGACCCTTCTGCTGCCGACCCCCCAGCCACGACCTGCTGCTGCTTCCCCCCATGGAGATGGCCCCAGAGCCTGGGATGCCGGGACCCCTCACTCCTTCCCAGCTCTCGGGGTGGGGGGGAATCCAGGGAGAGCGGCAGGCGCTGCTCAAGCGCTGCAAATCCACATTTAGGCAATTAAATGGCCCGTTCTTAAAATATGCTCAAGGCTCGCACATCCAGGCGAAGGCAGCAGGTGCTCGGCAGCGCTGGCAGGCGGCTGCTGCTTTTTAAAGCCTCTTTGGGAATTCAGGCAGCCTGCTGCACCGTGAAACGGGTCCCGCACCATCCGCGCAGGGATAACGGGCTCGGTCAGGCGTGCGGGAGCAAGAGGTGCCGTGAGCGGGTTTGTGCGCCCGGTGCTCCCCGCCGTGTTGGGAATTGCTTTCTCGCACTACGCTGGAGCATCGGGGGCCGCTCGCTGGCAGCCCATCTGGTGCTCTCCGCGCCGGCTGAGCCGCGGGGCAAGGGAGCACACGGTGCACGCCGGAGGGGCCCGGTGCCGGACATCTGCTGCCAACCTCGGGGACCGTGGAGGCAGGATGGGACCGGTGTCAGGCAGCGGCGCGTGATACTGGAACCTGCAGGCTGCTGAAAGCATGTGGGGCGTTAACAGCCCCAACATCTGCCGGCAAGCGGCTCAGCTGCCAGCATGGCGCGGGAGCTGCTGCGAGCTCTCCCTGCCCGACAGGTCGCATTCCCGGGGCAGCTGGTGTGTTCAGGTGAGGGCTGAGCACCGGGGGAACGGGTGCGGAGCAGAACCAGCTTGTCTCAGGGAGCCTCCTCCAGCGTCCCCCTCCCCGGCTGCAGGACATAAATCCTTCCCCTCCACAAAATAAGGTGCCAGAGGCTCTAGTGATGGTGTTGGGGAGAAATCGGCTAGGGATAGGGGCTGCTGTCTTGCTCTCTGATGCTGTCCCCCCTGCACAGAGTACGAGGTGAAGCCTCTGTCCCCCTGCTAGGTTTGGGGGAAAAGCCAAGGATGGAGAGCACTGGTCCAGGGGGTCATGGGATGAGTGAGGCTGCCGGGCAGTGTGAGGGCTCCCGCAGGACCCCGGGGTGTGAGGAGCCCCTGGCTGACCCGGTCCCACCGGCTCCTTGCAGTGCCTGCCTGGATGCCGTCCCCACAGCCGCACTGCCCAGCCGGGGACAAGAGGTTATTAACACGTCCTGAAGTGTCCGCTTCCTCATGACGGCTCTAAGCGTGGTCATTATCATTTAATAACTGCTAATCCCCTCATTACCAGTTATCTCCGCTCACTGACTGCTCAGCTGCGGCGCAAAGCCACAGCCCCCTCCTCCTCTCTGCCCCAGGGGCTGCTGGCGGAGCAGTCCCACGCCTGGCACGGCGACGGCTGCCTCTGCCAGTGCCTTCACCCATCCCACGGAGGGACGAAGCCATCAGCTCCTCTCCTCGAACACATCCAAGCCTCCGTCCCCTCCAAGGCTCTTGGTGTTTCCAAATTCCCCCCCCGGGGCCGCTGGCATCCCCACGGCCCCCCGGGCACCCTCGCCTGCCTGCAGCCCCTCCTGGGCAGAGGTGACTCCCACCGGTGACTCCCACCGGTGACTGCTGCTGGCTGACGCAGGCGGTGGCATCTTCAGCTGCTTGGGAAGGGGCCAGTTTCTTAATGCGAGCACCGTGGCCCTGGAGCGACCGCCTGGCTGGAAGGTGCAGAGCCGCTGTGCCCTGTGCTCCCGTATCTCCTTCATCGCATTTAAGGAGGCTATTAGAGGGGTTTGGCACAACCTGTTCTTAATAAACCCGTGTTGCTCGCCGGCTATTAGAAACCTTTCTCCTAAGCGCTTGCATTAGTGAGTACACTCCTCCGCAAACAGCTATTTATTGCCAGGGCGGGATGTCAAGCTGGGTTCCCACCTTTGCTCTTCCCGTAGCTGGGACAGGCATCCCTCCCCTTCGACCTCCCTGTTCCCTGCTTCTCCCTGCCCCGGGGACCCTGGCTTTTTGGATCCATCACAGGCAGGTGCTGGAGGATTTTTCTGCCAGATCTGCTCCAGCCCTCGCAGGGACACCGGCTGGCCTGGACTTTGCTCTGACACCTGCAGCAAAACAGATGTTTGGTTTACAAGCGGATGTGGCAACACTCGGCCACGCATCATCACCCCTGCCCTGCGCCGTCACCATTCCACGCCTCTCCGGCTCTGGCTCGGCATGAATTTCCCACACGCTCTCCCCACCACATCCCTGCTTCACGGCTTTCCCTCAGTCCTTTTTGCAGCCCGGCCACCTGAGCTGGCACCCTGGGCTCAGCCCTTTGGGCTCTGGCAGTGGCAAATACCCCGTCCCTCTGCCCAGCCTGAGCCGATGGGCTGCCGCGGGGTATTCTCTGGGGCGGCAGGTTTTGGTAACGCCCGCAGGGAGGTTTGAGGCCCAAGCCCTTGTAAGCAGTGCCCGCGGGGTGGATATGGATTGCAGATGCAGACTTGGGCATGGTGAGGGCTATATATTGGCATCGCACGTGGCTACAAACAGAGAGAGAAAGTGCCACGCTTCCCCACATCTCGGAAAAAGGAGCTCAGGCACAAATTATCCCTCCGAGGTCACAGGGAAAGGCAGTGGCAGCATCCCCGCTCCTGGGTGGCTGTCCCTGGAGAGGACGAGGCTCCGCTAAGCACCAGAGCTGAGCCAGACCCCGCGGTTCTGGGGATGCCCAGCAATCCCTGATCCCACAAAGGGATTGCAAAGCCAAGCCTGTCCCTCCCTTGGGACTCCATTCTTTCCAGACAGGGTCTTCTCCGGAGCTCTCTCTTCTCTGGGCTACTTCTGGCCACTCTGCTGCTGCCTTGAGAGGAGGTTTCTTTGATGCCAGAGCAAAGCAAGGGTTCATTGGCATGGCTCGAACATCTCATGAGGCTTTGGAGGGAGGGTTCACCCCAAAGCGTGTCCAGGGGAGGCAACGAGTCCGAGGTGACCACACAGGGATGCCCAGACGTGGGAGAGAGCCAGGGAGCTGCTGCTAGATGAGCGTGACAGCAATTTCTCTCTCCAGCCCTTTTATATCTCTCTCTGATTTTCAGGCAGATCTTTTATTTTATATCTCTATCAGATTTTGCCGGCAGAGCAGCCGGTCCCACGCGACCTCGCTCCTGCTCTTGCAGCCATGCCACAGCTGAGAGCAGCCACAGAAAGAGAAAATGCACATCACCCCCAGCCATCCCCACCGGGTCCGATCCATCAGTGACTGCAGTCGCAGGAATGATTTATTCCTAATTGTACAGTTACTCGGCAGAACCTGACTGCCTTTCTACCCACCAAAAAAACCCCAGCGATGTACTTTAGGAACTCCTGATGAGACTAATAGCATGCCTAATAGAGGTCACCGCTCATTACAGAGCCGTGTACCGCAAATTATACGAACACCAGGACATGGAGAGCTATTGTTTTGGACGCAGCGCGAGCTCTCAGGCCCACGTTGGCATCACAGGAGCACTTTGGGGTGGGTGGGAAGGGCAGCGGTTGCGGAGCAGCGCGGCTCTGCCCCAGCCAGCCTGCCCAAGGGCAGCATCTTCTTCCAGTGCTGCCTCTCCCAGCCATCGACCGCCAACGCCTTCCAGTGCTCATGAAAAAAAGATGACCCAAGGCCAGCCCTGAAGGGCTCTGAAAGCAGCGGGAGGGAGGATGGGGATTCAACAGGCTTTGGGTGGGAGCCAGAGGGAAGAGCGGGGCCTGATGCTGCTGCAAACCGCGCTCCCAGGCTGGGTCCTGAGCCCAGCACGGCTTGTCCCCCGGGTAGCAGCCAGCAGCACCAGGCGGGCAGAGCGGGGCCACCGCAGACACCCCCGTGGGTTCCCTGTGGCTCCGCTGCCACCGTTCCCAGCTCCCCTGGGGACAGCAGCCCAGGCGGTGGGAGCGCACATCACTCCCAAAACCCTTGCAAGGGGATCCGGCCGGTGCCAGCCTTCCCGGTCAGGACCCGAAGGCGCAGTGGCCATCCCTGGGGACTCTGGGAGCCGCCGGCGCCGGGGTGCAACCGCGGTGCCCAGCCCTGCCGGCCGGCCGGGCAGCGGGGACCTGCTGAGTCAGGGCAGCAGAGCTCAAGCGAGCGCTTCTTCATCGATCGAAACCTGATTCCAAATCCAAGGCCGACAAGATGAAAGCCCTCCTCGAGCGATGGCTGCTGGGCGGCCGCTGCATCGCCAGGCCCCGGGCAGATGCCGGCATGGGCCAGGATTTTACAGCAGCCCCACGCTCCCGGGTACGGGGCTGAGAGGTGATGGGTGACCACATGTCCTTCATTTCAGGCTGAGTGCTGGAGCAATCGTCTATCCCTTCATTTAATGGCACCTCAGATGAGAGGAGACCCTGCCTGACATGAGCGGGGTGCAGGGGGAAGGAGGGGAAAAGGTCCGGCTGCGGCGAAGGACCGCGGCACAGCCTGGCTTTTGGCTCCGTGCTTCCAGAAAGGACAAGCGTGGACTCGAGGCAGCTGCCCCAAGCTGCCCACCTCGTCTATGGGCTTTTGGGGGGCAGGACCCGTGCAGCTCTGGCCAAAACCCACCGCAGAGGTTCCTGGGGCACCACTGCATCTCTAGGGTCTCCCCGCATCCCGTGGCAGCGGCAGGCTCGAGGCCGGCGGGGAGGAATCCAGCCCCGCTGTGCGCCCTCGGCACCCATCTCATCTGCTGAGCAGCTGCTCCCGGTGGTGCCACGGGCAAAGCCCGAACCGCGACCTTCAGCCTCCATCTGCCACCTTTCCCTGTTTGCCACGGTGCTTTACAGCTGCCCCGGCAATGCCAGTGGGCCGAGAGCCCCCCTCCCCGCACCAGCAGCAGCCAGGCTGTCCATCCCTGCCGCGCCGAGCACCGTCCCGGCTCCCCGCACCGCCGCACCGGAGCTCCCGGTGCATCTCCGCAGAGGCAGACGCGCCGACATAGCACATGGGAAAGCCTCACCTTTCAATCCCACCCGAGCCCCCCCGTTAGCGCTGGGGAAAGGACCCATTCCAGGAGAGCGGAGAGCTTAGCCAGAAGTATTTTTAGCTAAAATTGCTCCCAAAGAGACAAGGAGCGTTGGGTAGCCGAGGTATATAAACGCCTCAAATGGGATCGCGTGGCAGCGAGGAGTGGGGACGGGGTGGCAGGAGGAGAGGGGAGATGCGACATCCCCCAGGCAGCATAAGTAACCCCCTCCCCAAGAAGGGGGCTGGCAGCAGCCAGCACCAAGGGATGCTCAGGATGAGGCCAGGCGGGTCAGCGGGGTTTTAGGAGCCCCCATGCACAACCGCTTCTCTCTCTTTCTCATCCTCCTTCACACCCCGTTTACCTTCCCCGGGGCCAAAGGGGCTTTGGGGCATGAATATGGGGTACAGTCTGGGGTGGGGGGGCCCACTGGGGGCCGGAGAGCGGCTCAGGGTCAGCGAGGCTGGCCCGAGGTTGTGGGGAACAGCACCGTGGCCGCCCCGGCTTGCGCCTCTCCAGCCACGCCACCGTCTCCAGCGTTGCACAAAAATTATAATTCATGTTTCTAGTTGCATTTCTTTTATTCTTTTAATAATGTTTGCTGCCCGGGAAAGGAGCAGTAATGAAGTCCTCCAACGGAGAGCACAGCTCCGGGGCTGGATGGTCAGTATCCCGGCAGGCGACACGCTCCATGCCGAAGCTTCCCAGCTCACCGTCAGGAGCCCTTATGGCTTCTGCCTATAGCTTGAAGACCCTGAAATCACCAAGATGCCTTCTTGGAGAGCGACCAAACCTCATCAAAGTGTCACCACCGCCGGCGCTGGCCTGCGCCCAGGGACGTGCTGTCTCTTTGCACTGGCATGGCTGGCGCGGCACGGCACGGCGTGGAAGCCTCACGTCCGGCAGCGTGCAGCCCCAAAGGGCTGGACCGGCAGCATGAACCACGCAAAGCAAACAGGCAGGCTGTGCCCACGGCAAACAGCGCCGGCCACGGTGGAAACCTCCCTCCGAGCCCCGAGCTAACATGGTGCCGAGCAGCTCCGCCATGGGAGCGGCTCACGACGGATGCTCTCTCGGTAGTTAAAATATACGCCAGGGCATTCAGTCGCCACCGGGCCAATTATTCACATGCCAGCCTCCCAGCGAGAAGCACGGCTCGTCACCGAGGGGGACACCGGCCCTGGCCCGTGTCACCCAAAGCAAAGCGGGTCTGCTGTGGTCTCAGCTTTTTGCTGGCCCCCGTGGGTGGGTTTCCAGCTGACCTGCCTTCCCTGGGGAGCCACAGCCTGCGTTTCGGGTGCTTTGCTCATATACGGGCTGGCGAGCTTGTCAATCAGCATCATTTATACGCTGGAATAACTCCTCGAAGGGATGAGCATCCTCCCGGAGCAAATCTCTGCCGCTCGCCTTCCCGTGCACGCACAGCCCGTGCCTCCCCGGGGCCACGGCGCTTTCCCGGGACCCCCACGGGTACACCGACAGCCGCGTGGGGAGCTGCTCGTGCGAGCTCGGCAGCCACCGATCCCGCTCAACCGCCTGACCGGTTCTGCCCCGTGTCGTGTTTGCACAGAAAGGCAAACACAGCACCGCGTCGCCAGGCTCCGCTTCCGCCCCGGCCGGAGGACCAGGACCGGCAGAGAAGGAAGAAAGAGCGATGGGAGAGCCCCGTTGCTACTGCCGGTTCATTAACATTTTGATTAGCTGTAACAAGTGCCGGGTCACAGCCTGCTCTTGTTAAAGTTGTGAAATAGTTTGCTTTCTAACCCCCTGTAATTACTCCCGTTAGGCTCTGAAAATTTCATCGTTTTAGATGAAATTTCCCCAGGCTTGGCCTCAGCCCAAAGATTAATTTATATAAAAGGCCTGAGCGAGGGGAAAAAAAAAAAAGAAAAGGTTCTCCCCGTTTGGTGGGAAGAGAGAATAAGAAATACCCATTTTCTCCCCATCGACAAAATAAAAGAGAAGGAGAGAAGAAAGGAGCATAATGACTCTTTTCTGAACAGTGTGAAAGCCAGTGCAGCTGGCAACTGAAAACTGCAATTTGGCAGTGGAACCCGCCTTTGCTGGGGAGGCCTGTGCCGGCACCTCCCAGAGAAATTTGGGTTGAGTTGGTGGAGCTCTGGCCATGCGGGACCCCTGGCTCAGGGCCGGGGAAGCTCCCCGGGCTGGCGCCGCGGGGAAGGACCAGAGCAGGATGCTCGGGGCTGGCAGAGGAGCTGTGGTTTTCCCCAGGCTGCCAGTGAGGTTTGTAGCTGGCATTGGAAGCTGGAGCTGTTCTCCGCAGCGCCCGGGCTGCTTTGCTCCCTGAGCTGAGCCCTGGGGAGCGGGCAGGAGCGTGTCAATCCCAGCGGACACCCGTGGTCCTCATGGTGCTGCCCCAGTACAGCCCAGCACCGTGCCGGAGCTGCAGGAGCATCTCCCTGCCCTGTGGCCGGGGCAGGGCGGCCATGCTGGGCTGGGTTTGGGGTGCCCAGGGCTTTGGAATGGCAGGGGTCCAGCTGCCTAGGGATTTGGGGTATCCAGAGGGTTGGGATGGTAGGGGCTCCAGTTGCCCAGGGGTTCTGGGTACCCAGGGATTTGGGATGGCAGGGGCTCAGGTTGGCCAGGGGTTTGGGGGGGGCAGGGGTTTGGGGGAGGGCAGGGATTTGCAGGGTCGTGCAGGGTTGTACGCTGGGAGAACAGTTGGAGAGGACGGCGCTGGCGGCAGCTCCTACCTCCATCACGGGGAGGCAGGGAGTGATGGGGGTGGCTGGAGGGCAAGCGTGAATTGGGGTTCATCTCCCCGCACAGCCACCTCCCCGACCTTGGGCGAGCTGGGTTTTCGGCCAACTTTCTCCCTCCGTGGTGGCCTGACAGGAAGGGAAAAGCATCTCTGGGTGCTGCTCAGCACCCAGCCGGGTGCTGGCCCCGCGGCAGGAGCCCAGCCGGCGGTGGAGGCTCACGTGTGGCACTCAGCGAGGCGCCGGGCCCGGCTCCGCCGTGAGTCAGCAGCGTTTTACACCCACTTGGCCCTGGTGGAAGTGACGGCGGGCGGCAGCGGAGAGCGGCTGTGTGGGTGCGGGAGGTTACGGTGCTGCCGGGATGTCTGTGCGTGCGGGGACGGGGATTTTAGAGCTTGCTGAAGAGTGTGTGGGAAGCGAGCGGAGAAAAGCAGAGTGAAAGCAAGGGTTTGTGCCAAGGGTTTAATGAGAAGGTTCCCACAAAGGGGTAAAAAAAAAAAAAAAATCAAAATAAAGCTACAAGTCCCCGTGAGGAGGCTTTGCCAGCCCCTAAGCAGAGGGGGGCAGAGGGCTGCTCCCTCTTTCCCAGCCCACCTGTGGCCCCGGAGGGCCAGCAGCAGGCTGGCACCCGGCCCCCTCGCTGGAAGAGCTTCGCCTGGGTGTACGTGCAGAAGTTTGCCTGGCACGCGGCTCCCCAGCGAGCCGCACCAGCTGCCGCCCGCGCGCGGGCACCGGCTTTCCTGGCACCGACCCCAAGACGGGCTGTCGCTGGCCCAGCTCCGAAGGGCTGGGAGAAGCCCCCGGCCCCCAGGCGAGCGCCGCGGCGGGCGGCACACTGAGACGGGCTACGAGGAGCCGGCGGCGTGAGTCAGGCGCACGAGACCGGGTCCCTTATCACCCACATGGCCTCGACGGAACAGGCAGCGCCGAGCGATGGAAGCCCCCGGCACTGGGTTCCCACTTGCCCAGGCTCAGCCCCATCCTTAAATCCAGTCCCTGCTTGTTCAGGGTTTCCTCCACAGCCTCTTTTGCGTTAAACATCATTATAAGGAGATTATTTCCTGCTTCGTTCCCTGTTTTTAACCCAGCCCGGGGGCAAGGAAAGTTGAGGTTTAGTCCCCAGAGCTTCTGAACCACCGTTGCGGTGGTTTTCTGGCTCTTCCCAGCCCAGTACGGCTCCAGAGAGCTTCCACCTGATCCCCTCCATCCCACGAGGCCAGGTTGGGCTCTGCCCCTCGAGGTTCCCACAAGCCCCAGCCCGTCCAGGTGAGTGTCCCAGCCCCATGGCCCCGTGCCGGGGTGGGTCTCTGACCCCCTCACCCCAGCAGAAGGGGGAAGCGGGCACAGCCCCCAATCCTGGGAGCAAAGCCCCCAATCCTGGGAGCAGAGCCCCCGGCTGCCGTCATCCTCCCCTGCCCCATTGCCTCCATCCAGGGACACCTGCTGCACCCGGTTGCAGGGTCTCCTCCTCGGTCCTGCTCCCTCCCAGTCCGGGGACCCCCAGACCAGCACCCCGGGGACATGGCTGGGGGTGGACGTGCCTGGCAGGCCCCGCTGTTTGCACACCCCTGAGTGCTCCGCAAAGCAGCTCTCCCGTTTGTTTGCTCTTCGCCTGCATCTCTGTAGCAAATGTTAAAGAGGCAATAAACGCCGAGGCAGAAATTGCCTTGGCCTGTTGGGGAGGGCGCAGATAACGAGAGGCAGCGCACGGCTCGCACCCGCTCCAAGATTCCGCGCCGGGTTTTCCGCCTCCCGCAGCGGCCGCCGTGCCCGCAGTGCCCCGGCAGCGGCCGCCGCGCCCCGGCACCGGGAAAACCCGGCCTGGATCGCACCGGAGCGGGGCAACAGGGAACCTGCGGGGGGGAATGGGGGTGTGTGTGGCAGTGGGGGGGTTCTGTGTGAGCCGGGGGTGGGGGCTGCCCTCTGTGTGTGTGCGGTGCGTGGGGGTGTCACCGCGCGTGTGTGCCTGCACGCGTGTGCAGTCCCTTCGTGCTACTCATGTGCGTGTGCAAGCCCCTCCGTTCCCGCGTGTGCGCGCCCAGTGCCCCGCGGTGCTTGCCATACGTCTGCGCGCTCCCGTGTCCGTGTGTGTCCCACCCCGGGTGCGGTGCGTGGGTGGGTGCCAG
>NW_010972613.1:228375-232903 GCF_000737465.1 Haliaeetus leucocephalus | reverse complement strand
CCCCCCCCTTACCTCCCCGGCTGCGGTTCTTGCCGGAGTGACCGGTCGGGAGTTACGGTAGTTTAGGGAGAAAGTCGCCGCCGCCGCTTTCAAATGAGTCACCGCCCTGCGGAGCTGCTGGATACCCGGGCCCCCACCCGGGGACAGCCCCCACCCCCAACCCGTGGGGCCAGCACCCGCTTCCCCCGGGGGGAGCGCCTGGACCCGGGCGAGCCTCAGCCTTCTGGGTGAGCCCCCAGCCCCGCTGGCTGCCGGCACCCGGACGAGAATCTGGTGGGCAGCGCGTCACCCCGCTCCTCATCGCTCGCCCCCCTCCATCCTTCTGGGGGTCCCCCGGCCCTGGTCCCCAGCACCGTCCCGCCGCGCCTCCGCTTGCCGGGGTGGGCGACTGGGGAAGGGGCTTCGGCCGGCGCGGTTTTGCTGAGCTCATGCTCCGAAAGCGTCGGTCGGCCCCGTACCGAGGAATCTGGGACGCTGCTGGGCAGGTTTTGGGGTGCGCAGCCGCCCCGGTGAGGGTTGCCTGAGCTGCCGGCAGCCGGTGCGGAGGGGAAGGGATGCCGCCGGTGCGACGCGGCTCACCGGGGCCTGGCAACCCTCGCCCGCGGTGGCCCGGGGCCCGGGGAGCGGCCACCGGCGGGCAGAAGGACAGCGTGTCCTGCGGTGGCGTGGGGACGTGCCGGCGGGGACGCGAGGGAGCACCGACGCGGGGAGAGCGGACGCTGCCGGTGTCACTGGTGCGAGCTGCAGGCGCTCGGCAGAGCCAGGCCTGCGGGAGCCGGCGGGTTGGGGCAGCGGTGGGGGCCGCGACATGCCGTCACCCACGGCAGGTGACGGTGTCGGCGCTGCCCGAGAGTTGGCGGCTCCAGACGAGCCGCCTTCGAGGTGAAGTTTCCACCCGCCCGGAGGTTGAGCGCTCCCTCCTGCTGCGGTCCGGGAGCAGCTCGATCCCACGCCGCCCCGTCCCCGCGACCCCACGGGGATGCCCTGCGGGCAGCGGAGCGCGGCACGGCACCGCGGACTGCTTGGCCCAAGGTCACCTGGTGGGGCTGGTGGCAGAGCGGAGACGCCAGCCCATCCTCACCGGCAGCAGCGTGGCAGGGCTGCCCTTCCCTCCCGGTGCCTGAGGTTCGCACCCGCGTTATTTCCCCTCCAAACTTCGTATCTGCCCCCCCGTTTGCCCCTTCGCCCCCATCGGATATCACCGTTGGCGCTCGGTGGGCCGCCGACGGCTGCCTGTGCCGCTGCCGGCACTGCTCGGCAGGCTGTAAGGTTAAAAGGCAGAGCCTGAGCTGCTGGGGTTTGGGGGGGGCAGACCCCCTCTCCCGCCTCCCCACGCCCCGTGGTCCCCGGCTGCTGGGTCTCCCATCACGTGGGAGTTTTCCCACGTCACTGGCAGCGGCTGTGCCCTGGTGCCTGGGGCCGTGGGGTGCTGTGGTGGGGCCGGGGGTGCATACACCCGTGCTGGCAGCTCTCGGCTCATGCTGGGACACCATCTGCTTAATTTACTGTTTCTCCCTGCCCCTGCTTTTCCTCCCGTGCCGCTGCTCAGCCGCGGTGCCGTGCGGATGCCGGGTCTGTCCCCCGCCGATGGAGGCCGGGAGGGTGCTGGTGGCTCACACCTGCACTGGGTTTGGCAAGACCCAGGCGTTTCCCAACGCCACGTCCCTGGGTGAAGCAGTGCCTGTGCCCCCACGAATCCGTATCTGGCTCCTTCAGCCGGAGGCAGCACCGGCCTCGTCCCCTACTCCGTGTCACCGTGTGGGGGATGGCAGCAGCGGCCCCCAGCACTGGCTGCGTGTCGTGGGGGGAGAAGATGCCGTATGGGGAGATTTGGGAAACTTTGCTGCCATCTGGGCCGTGCTTTGCGGTGCAAGAAAAGGGGGCTTTGGGGGCCACAGTGGAGCTTGGAGGTGATGCTGGGGGTGGGAGGTCTGGTTCAGCGGTGGGAGACACCCGAGGGAGCCTGGCCTCGGCTGGCAAGAGGTGTTTGAAATAGAGACTGAGCCGAGGTGCTTCCTAAAGCAGCTCCCTCCACTGGGCGGCTTTGCTGGGGGGCCGCGGGGGGCTGTGCTGCCGGCGGGGCCATCGCCTGCGCTGCCCATGTCCTGTGACATGTCGGGAGAGCCGTGGCCGAGTGCGAAGCACAGATTGGGTCTGAAGACAAAGGTGCCCTCTGTGCCACAGGGACGATGTCCCCCACGCCACCCACGCCTGCTCGGGGGGCACCGGGCAGCTCCCTCCCTCCTCCCCGCTGCGATGTGAGACACCCCCCCCTCCATCCCCGTCCCCGCTGCCGATGCCAGCTCTCCCCATTCCAGGGAGGCGGTTGCACCCCAACTGCTTCATCTTCTCAGTGTATCAAGCAGGTACTGGGGGGCCCCGGGCCCCCCTGCCCCACGTCCCCATCCTCCCAGGCTCCGTTCCTACCGGCTGACCGGAGTGTGCCGAGCAGAGCCGTGCCGCGGCGGCCCGGCTGGAGGTGGTGAATCAATAACCAGGCAGCTGCCTGTTTTCCCCCAGCGCTGTCTCAGGGCGAGCGATGGAGAGGTCTGCGTGCCGGTGCGGCGAGCGCCGGGGGCCGTGGGAGCGGGTCCCCGAGGGCTGGGACAAAAGCTGAAAAGCCCGGTTCAAAATGAGCTGAAATATCCCGAGGAGCGAGGCCGGGAGCCGGGTGGGGGGGCCCGGGTGTGCGGGGAGGATGGCGGGGGGGGAGAAGCGTGATAGTCGGGGAAGGCAGACAAAGAGCGGCGGGCTGGCAGGCGGCTGGCAGCGTGCGGGCTGGCCGGCCTCGCTGGAAGCCAGGCACCTGCTGCAGCCACGCGTCCCGCACGGCGCGGGCACGGCGCCGGTGGCTCCAGCCCCCTTCCCTCCCCCTGGCACCCCCATCCCACTTGGGGTTGGGGTTCACCACCCTGCTAGCCCCCAGCCCCTCTGCTGCGCCGGGAGCGGGCTCGAGCCCGGGGGATGCTCCTGCCTGCGCCTCGGAGCATCCCCCACGGCCTCACCCCGTCCCTTTGTCCCCCAGCGCTGACGTCCCCCCATGGCAGCTCCATCCCGTCCTCCGTGGCGGTGGGGTGTCCGTGCAGATGCTGAGCCCCCCCCCCGGCCCCAGGGTGTCTCTCACCCACTCCCTCCCAGGGGTCCTGCCTGCTCTCGCTGTCTCCCCACCACCTCCGACCCATTCAGCCTCCCCACGCCCTGGGTGGGGGGGACACCCACGCGCAGATGCGTGACACGTGTCGTCCCAGGGCTGGAGAGCAGCAAAGACAAGGGCTGGGGGCTGTGGTTAGGCACGGGGTCCGGCTGGGAGGTCTGTTTGATCCCCCCCCCCCCCCGCCAAGGAGCAAGAGAGGAGCTGGAGGCGGCTTTCCACCGCCTGATCTCGCGGCTTTTCAGCCTGCCGGGGAAGGGCGGGGGAGCGGGGAATGAAGACAGATGCAGATAATATCGCTGCCACCCCCCCCGGCCCCTGGGGCTCAGCTACAATATCTATTATAGATGGATTCAGCAGGGGAAGGGCTTTCGAAGAGCCGCCGGCGGGGCCGGTGTGCAGGGATTGTGTGCAAAGGCAGAGCGGCGGCGAAAACGTCGAGCCGGGGTGGGGGGCCGAGCTCCCCAGGCTGCGACCGGGGTGCTGGGGTGCATGTGTGGGTCCGAGGTGGGCTCCGGGGGGGGGTGACGGGTCGAGCTGTGCCAAGCGGCAGGTCCTGCATCCCTGTGGGTGCCAGCCCGGTCACGGTATGGGGATGCTCTGCGGCTGGCTGTAGGGTTGGGGTACCCCGCGAGCACCCCGTCCCCTCCTGGCATCCCCGGGCAGCTCTGCTCGCCTGCTGCAGGAGGGAGAGGGTCACCTTGGGGGGAGTTAATGAGGTTTGAAAGGGAAGCGGCCGATCGTGCTGATGGAGATGAAGCCAGGATGGCGGCGGAGGGACGGCACGGCGCGGCAGCCCTTCTCCCTGCCCTCCCGAGTGGGGGGACGCTGCGGGGAGAGCCCTGAGGCTGCAGTTTGGGGGGCTCCGGGCGTCCACGAAATGAGGTCCATGCAGCCCTTCCCCTCCGGCTGGGTCTGTGGGACACTGGTGGCTGAGGCAGGGGGCAATGGGTGATGGCCCCAGCTCCCCTGTGGGTGGCCGTCCCCACTCCTCCGGGGTCTCAGCGTGTGTCACTGGAGGATGCAGCCCAGGGACCAGGGTCTGCAGGAGGGTTCCCGCCAGCCCCCCACCTCCCAGGCACCAGCCCACACCTCTGTGTCCCCAGCCCTCCATCTGTGGCCTTCCTCAGCCCTTTATACCCCTCCTCTGCCTCCTCCTTCCTCCCCTCTGAGCTCCATTTCTCCATCTTCCCGTGTGCTCTCCGCCGGCCTTCCTCTTCCTCCCCCAGCACTGCCAGCCCCCTGGTTTGGGGGCTGTGGCCGATGCTGAGCATCCCCCCAGCACCGAGCTCTCTGCGGGGCTTTTATTCCCACGGTGCCCTTCCTGGCCACAAAGCCTGGCATTGGCACGGGTCCCGGTTGGCGGTGGCTGGGGGG
>NW_010972613.1:227660-228365 GCF_000737465.1 Haliaeetus leucocephalus | reverse complement strand
GTTGGCGGGGGCGGGGGGGGGGGGGCACTGCCCGGGGAGGGGGTCAAGGAGCTGGCGAAGCAAGCGGGGGCTCGTGGGGCTGGGCACGGCCATGCAGAGCCTGCTGGCTCCTGTCCTCCCCCGGGAGCCTCTGGCTTTCTGCCTCCCTCTCTCCCGCTGTCACCCAAAGTGCCCGGGAATGATGGAGGACCCTGGGGCGAGAGGCTAAGTGGTGGCGGCGGTGCGAGAGCTGGCAGTACCGCTCGGCGTGGAGAGCCCAGCCTGCTCCTCCGTGCCTGCCGCTGCCGCTGCCGGGAGAGGTTTCTGCACCCCGGGTGAGGTAGGGCTGGGGCTGCCGCCGGGGTGGGAGGCGATGCTGGGGGGCTACCAGGGCTGCGGGGCACGTGTTTTGGGGCAGAAATGACCCGGAGCAGGGGCTGAGCAGAAGCCAGGGGAACGAGGGGCGTCACGAGGCTGTTGGGAGCAGTGGGGTTTAAAATGGGGGGGGCGATGGATGGCAACCCCGCGGGACTCGGGCGTGGGGGGCAGAAAGTCCTCGGGGGGGGTCGGGGTGCTCCTCGGGAGGAGAGATGCGGTGGGGACCACTAGGCAGAGAAACCACACGGCTCTCCGGAAATCCTCGGCCAAAAATAGCCCAGCACCGGAGGAAGGAGCGCCTTCACTTGCCAAATTCTCCCTCCACCGCGAGATCCTGCTTGCGGCCTC